>NC_089536.1:5350531-5950531 GCF_963924715.1 Thunnus thynnus | reverse complement strand
AAGGTCTCGACTGTCACTACAGATTTTGAGCGAGTTGAAGCCAAATGTGCCGTGTCTCTGAAGCTTTTCACAGCAGAGACGCAGCTCCCTCATTAAAATCCTGTTTTGTTATCCCATGCTGTGTTCTTATTTTTCTGTAGGTTTCATTTTTTTTATCAGCGGGTTGATTATGATGATAATGAAAAGAGTGTTTCGCCTGAGAGTGGAAACAGTGACCCAAAAAAGGATGAAAAGTGGTATAAAAGAGCAAGAGTGAAGTTAAAAAACATAAACATAACCCAAATAAAGTTTGTAGAAATTAGCATAAGTATACTTGAAGACTACATTCAATACTTCTGTAGGGATATGGCTAACTTGGTGGTGATGCTACAGTTAAAATACCCATGTGGACAGGCAGTAGAGCTGCAACAATTAGTTGATTAATCAGTTAGTTGAATCTGCAACAATTTAGATAATCGTTTTGAGTAATTTCTTAAGAAAAAATACTAAAATTCTTTTATTCCAGCTTCTTAAATGTCAATATTTTCTCATTTCTTTAGTCTTCTATGATAGTTAACAGATGGACGAATTCACAAAAGGATTGCACGGCTTTTGCAGCCGCTAAACCTGCACAAATAAGACAAAAATAAACTGTTTAATTCACAAAGCATCTTTTGCTATTTGCACCTATTTAAATTATGTAATATGCATATATTTAGTGCAAAATTAGCCCCTTTCTATGCAAATGAGCTTCATTGTAAAAACCAGTTCACAAAGACCAGTTGGCTAATAGTCACATGCTGTCAGAGTGAAATTATTAATGTCTTCAGAGAGTTGGTGGTAACTGAACCGCACCAACAGCACTGACAGACTGAGATATTAAATCCCAAACATGTTTCTCTCTGTCACATTTAATGCCTTGCCTGAAGTTTTGAGGAGTCCGTCTGCACCTCGGTGGTCGGGATTTTCTCTTTTACTCTGCCGTCGTCCTGCCTGCTGTGTTCTTGGCACAAATGCAACATTTATACTTTGCCAAATGGAAAACTGCAATCAGACGCGAAACTTCATGGGTGTGTTTGCGCTGTAAGATCATTAGTGTGGATATCTTTTGTGAATCGGACATTGAGACAAGGCAGATAGCGGCTGCAAGTGGAGTTCATGGCGCTAGCATCAGCGGCCGCAATCCATTCTTTGTGAATTTCTGAGTACAAAAGAAGATATTTGAGGTTGGACTTTGGACTTTAGGAAACAGTGATTGACATTTTCAACCATTTTCTGACAGTTTACAGACCAACCAACCAGTCGAGAAGCCCTTATTGGGAGATATAAATTTATCAGCAGTCAGAGAGTTTTTAATGTCATTTATACTGAGGTAGCTTTGCCTTTTACAGTAATACAGTATCACTTGTTGTATCAGACATTGAGCAGCACTGCTTTATGGAAATACTGGATTTTTATACGACATTTGCCTTGATTCACCAGATATATTCAAATTGATGGATTAGTCAAAAAGTGATAATAATAAAAAAAAACTTCCTGGTTATTTTATCCATAAGCAATCAATTGATTTTGTAGAGAATGCATGATATGATGTATATCGCTATCATAATTTGAAATGATACATAGCATTTTAGAGGATTTAGTTTCAACTCCTCGATGCAACTAATGATCAGTTTAATCCTAATTTATTTTTTGGATTATTTGATTATTCGATTAGTAAATAAAATGTCAGAATATGTGAATATGTGTAACGCTGATCATGATTTCTTGGAACCCACTGTGAAGTCTTCAGATTGCTTGTTTTGTCCGACCTTCAGTTCAAGACACAAAGATTTCATTTTTCTGTCATTTACAGAGACATAAAACTAAGAAATGCAGCAAATCCTCACATTTGAGAGACTTGAACTATTAACTGATTATCAAAACTGTTTGCAATAGATTTTCTAGATGTGTGTTTTCGTCATGTTATAGTTTCTATTCTTTTTTATTTTGTATCATGTTCTTGTTCCTAAACTGTAAATTAATTTTGCTCCGTGCCGGTCGATGTGTTTACGTCAAAGTCTAAATTATTAATTGGCTGATTGATTTGCTCGTCTATCCATCGACAGGCCGGGTGCTTGGGGGGATAATGGCTTTGTAACTGATAGACTGACGGTTGACTGATCGGATGATTGATGGATTGTTTGACAAAGAAAATTAGTTAAGCTCAAGCAAAGGGCAGTTTGAGCGGCGTGAAAAAAGGATGATATTTCTCTGAGTACAATTTATTGAATGAAGCCAGTTTTGCTTACTGTGCAGCTTTCACAGAAAAAACCACAGTATACCTTCCCAACCTGTCAAATATGATCAAATCTGCTATTGAACTCACTTGAACCAGTGTGCTATTTGTCATATTTATCTGAAAATGTGATATTCTGGTTTTTCTCTGCAGGCTCTCTACAACTCAATCAAGAATCAGAAGCTTCAATGGACACTGTGAGTAATTTTACAACGACTTTAGGTTGATATTATTCACCTTAAACTCTTATTTTTGTCATTTTCTCCTCCTCTGTGACTCTGTTTCTGTCCCTCTCTTTGTCTATTATTAACTCAAACACGCTCACCCTACATAGACACACACACACACACACACACACACACACACACACATTGTCCTGAAGGGCAGGAAACAATAAGGGATATTGATTAACTTGTTAGCATCCTCACTAATGACGTGAGTGTTGTCTGGCATGTGAAGGAAACATTAGTGTGTCAAGGGTTGCTATTCTGGATCACAGTTTCAGAGTGCCTCGGAGACGCCAATTAAGTCACTAGCTTTCCAAGCTTTGTTGCCATAGTTACGGCACCATGGATACGACTCCATAGCTACCGCATTGCTCTTTCCTCCTTGTATTCTCTCAGCAGCAAACACACACACACACACACACTAACAGATGGACATACTGTACATATACAAAGGAAATATATTTGTATGCATGTATGTGTAAATGATGGTTTTTGTATATGTGAACATGAAAAGCAAGAAAAGGAGAATGACTAATAGAGAGAGAGAGAAAGAGAGAGAAAGGCAACTCTGTTTAAATGGCTCTTTACCTGCATCCTGTACAAAGGTGTGACCACAGCCTCCCACTACATTTCCAAAAATAGCAGCAGCAGCGCTCCCGAAGCAGCCGAATAAAAGTGGTCAGAGGAGCAGATCCAGGAGGAGATCCACAGAGAGGCAGGCAATCCAGTTCAAACATCTCCACTGACATATAGACAGCTATTTAAACACTGCCACCGCATGAGAGGCCACGCGGGGGAATTAAACAAAAAAAAAGATGTCATTTTTAGACCTGTAAACACTTTGCCATCAAGCATAGGAGAATCCACCTCCAAACAAAAAAAAGAATTACAGATTAAAAGATTAAATAGATTCAGCACCGCAGCAGTCTGTTGTTTTTTTCAGGGGGTTTTGGCAGCACATGTTCACATTTAATATTTTATCCGGCCAAGATCGTTGAAATAGAGCAGAATAGATTCAGTCTGTGGTTGAGTTCTGTTTTGAAAACCCCTTATTTGGATGGAAGCAGAGAACAGTGTCACTTTTTTGCCACCGCTTTCACACCCCACTTGCTTAGTTGATGCATATTTCATCACGCAGGGGACATTGCAGGAGTTCACAACACAGAGACTAACTGCCTGCGACAGATAAACTTCACTCCTGCAGTAATTCTGATGCTGAAAATGCTGCTTCTGTTTGTCCTAACGCATGTCTTATTATCGCAGTTTCTATTCTGCTCTGTTTTATTCTATATATAGGTCTCCCCATCATTGATTTACTCATTTACTCCCAGATTGAGGCTTTAAAAAACACACAAACAGTGTGGTCAGAGGCCTGTGATAGAGGTGTGATATTCAGACACTAAAACAAACTGCTTGCTGTGATCATATGAATACAAACTGTGGATGTGAAATATGGCGTGTACATCTCATTTACAGGTGTGTGTGTGTGTGTGTGTTTGTGTGGGTGCACGGTGCGTGCAACACAATGCAAAAACATGGCGATGGATGTTATTTCACACCCCCACAGAGAAAGACGGTGCAGTTGGATGCACCCACATGTTCTTCACTCGCACACACACACACACACAGATACAACACAGACATATACAGTACACACACACACACACACACACATACACACACACATGCTTCCTCATTCAGGAGCGGGGGTGGAGAGCAGAGGGAGGGAGAGGTGGTGGGCATCGAAAGAGAGACGCAACAAGTCAGAGATACAGGAAGAGATACAGATATCTGGGTAGAACAAGGTGAAAATGGCAGGAAAATCATTTCAGAAAAGGATATGAGGAGCGTGTCTTTAAGGAGGAGGAGGCCTGCTGTACTGTAGATGAGCAAGAGAGACAGACGAGACCCATCTGCTCTGTTATTCCTTTTATTCTGCTAATCCCCTTTTTTTTCTTCCTCCCTCAATGGCTCTAATCATCCTATCTTGCTATTGTCTGCCGTCGCCACCTCTCACCTGCAGGAGGAGAGCAGAGTGTTCTCCATCCATTCGCATCATCGGGCTGCAACTGACGTTTTTTTTTCCACCATTACCAATGTTTTCATTTCATAAATAAATTATTTAGAGGTTAAAATGTCCTAAAACTATGAAAAGAAAAGCCCAAAGTGACGTCTTCACATTGCTGGTTTTGTCCGACCAACAGACGAAAACACAAATATTAAATTTTTTATGTCTCTTGCAGTGAAATAAAACTGAGAAAAGTAGCTGCAACTATCGTTTGTTTTCACTGCCAAATGATCTGACGATTATTTTCTCGATTAATCGATTAGTTGATGGGTCTACAAAATGTCAAAAAATTGTTAAAAATGTTGACGACTGTTTCCCAAATCCCAAGATGACGTCTTCAAATGTCTTGTTTTGTCCACAACCCAAAAATATTCAGTTTACTTTTAGAAAAGACTAAAGAAAATGGAAAATATTCAAATTTGAGAAGCTGGAATCAGAGAATTTGGAGATTTATTTCTTAAAAAATGACTCAAATTAATGAAATGATTATCAAAATAGTTGGCAAACTAATCGATTAATCAAATAATCCCCACAGTTGAGAAACTGGAACCAGCAAGTGTTTGATATTTTGCAGCGATGTGTATTGTGAGTATTGTCAATCTTTAAAAACAGAATACAAATCCATATTCTCTTTTACTTACACTGTTTATAATACACTTTCATATATACAATATCATGTAATAAATAATAATAATGTTTAGTTGTGCAGCACTACTTAAAAAACACAGTAAAAGGAGTATGGACAGGTAGACAGATAGAAAACAAATAGCAATAAAACAGTAATGAAATAAATTAAGTCATTTGCAGAGACAGAAAACTGAGAAACGAAGCAAATCCTCACATTTGAGGAACTGGAAACCAGCAAATGTTTGATGTTTTTGCTTGAAAAATGACAATTAACTGATTATCAAAATTGTTTGCAGTAAATGTTGTCTATCAGTTGATTAGCTGATTAAACAACTAACTATTAACGAATCACTGCAGCATAAAAACACGTGTTTAAAGCCAATTTTAATGACATAAAACAGATAGAAAACTGAGAAAAGTAACTAATTGTCACATCTGAGAAGCTTGAATCATTTTTCTTGATAAATTACTATTTATTTTCTGTCAATCAACTAACTGACAAACCATTTCAGTCACTTTATGGCTTTAAACAGCACAGATACTTGAAATCTATATGTTAGATTACAAATTAGCTTAAAAATACTATAAATACTGTATATATGAATAGAAATAGGAAATCTATTTTTAATAAGCCCTTATCTGAATGGTATGAATATGAAAAAGGAATAAAAGCCGTGTATAAGAGAGTGTATTGACGGATTAATGTCTTCTTTCTCCTGACTGTGGAGTGTTTTTTGATACAGTGACACAGATAATGTGTTTCTATTGACTACTGATGCAGCAACATCAGCACAAAGAACCCAGCATGCACCTCTTCCATGTGGCCAACCTGTTTACCGTTAACCTGCCGCCTCTTCACATCGCTTCAACATCCTTTCCTTTCTTTGCCTGTATTTCTATTTCCTTTATTTCCTTTTCCTTTTTCTTTTCTGTCTTTCTCGTCTTTCTTTATTTCCTCAACTTTCTTTTTCTCGTTCCATTTCCTTTTCCTTTTCTTTCTTGTCATTTTCCAGCCCGTTCTCTTCAATCTGTGCACAAATAACACGACTTAACACTTTTAAAATTGCGTGCAGGTGATGCGTCAATCCTTCCCAGAGAAATGACGTTATATAATACGACTTTCTCTCCTTTTATAAGGTGATTTTTGGCTTATTAGGAGGAGGCGGGTTGGGTGGATGGAGAGGAGGAGAGCACTCCTCGAGACCACCAACTGGACATTTTTACTGTCATGTGCAGCATTTTTGATGTTTTTATTTCATTTTAGTGTTTTAGTGTCATTTTATTAACGTAATCTTTTCTAACCCTGACCAGGTGGTTTTTGTACCTAAACTTAACTAACGGCGTTAAATTACATGTAAAAAGGTTAAAAATGCAGCGTTAAATTGGTGTTTGGTGTTATTTGTACACAGATTGTAAGTTGGTTTGCAGCTTCTTTCCTTTCTTTTCCTCTCCTCCTCTCTCTTTTCCTTCACTTCCATTTTTCTGCTCCCTTCCTTTCCTGCCTTTTCTTCTCGTTTCCTGTCTTTTATTTTCTGTCTTTCCTTTGTTTTCTTTTCTGCTGTTTCCTCCTTTGTTTTCTCTCATTTCAGTTCCTTTCCATCTCTCCTCTTTCTTTTAATCGTCTTTCTTTCCTTTTCTTTCTCTACTTTCATTTTTCTACCTTTCTTTTCTCTCGTTCCGTTTCATTTCCTTCCTTCTTCTTTCTTGTTCCGTACTTTTCTTTTGTTTCCTTTCCTTCACGTTTTTCTTCACATTTCATTTTCTTTCTCTTCCTTTCTTTTCTTCTCTTTTCATTGTCATTTCTTTTTCTTTCCTTTCTTTCTCATCTTTCTTGTCTCTCTTTTCTCTCATTTCACTTCCTTTACTTTTCTCTCCTATAATCATATTTCTTTTCTTTGTCTTTTCTTTCTTTTAATATTCTTTCCTTTCCTTTTCTGTATTCCCCCTTCACTTTCTTTCTTGTCATTTCCTTTCCTTTATTTTCCTGTCCTTCCTTATTTCTTATCCTTTCCTTGTCTTTCCCCTATTTTCATTTCCTTTCCAGTCCTTTCATTTCCCTGTCTTTTCTTTTATTTCCTCTCCTCTATTTTACTGTCCTTTTTTCCTCTCCTTCCCTTTTCTATCCTCTCTTCTTTTCCTGTCTTTTCTTTTTCTTTTCTTTCCTTTTTTCTGTATTTTCCTTTCCTCTCTTCTCCTCTCTTCGCTTCCTGTTTCCTTTCCTTTCTCGCTCATATGATTGTTGATGACGTTCTGCCATCTGAGAAGGATCAGCTTTGTCTTTGTTTCTCCTCCTCTTTCACCCCCCCCCCCCCCCCCCTCCATCACCGCCCCCTCTGTCTCTGTCTCCTCACTTCTCTCCATCCAACCCCCCCCCTCCCCTCCGCCTCCCCGCCTCCCTCTTCTCTCCAGCTCCTCTCGACTTTGTCTCTGTGTAGAAGGGATTCAGGCAGGCCGGCAGTTACCAGGCAACAGGCTACATGCTCATTGGCTCCGTCTCTGCCTCTCTGTCTCTCTCTGGCTCCTGCATGGGGGTTAACTGCTGTTATGTACTGTTGGTTACTCATTGCGGGGGTCTCGGGGGGGTTCAGCATCCAGCCATTTTTTTTCTATTTTCGGGCTGAACTTTTTGCATGGGTGCCGCCTGGTGAGGTAACAAGTGGAATCGCCACGTTTCCTCACCGGGCAGATGCAGAGACGTTTGCTGTTGTAGCCTAAAGCATCGTATCATCTGCTAATGTGACAAATCCCTTTAAAAACACTAAAAGGACGCACACGTTGCATTGTACGGGATTATTTAGAAGAGAATGGGATTATCACTGCTGTAGCGATGTGTATTGTGAGTGTTGTCAATCTTTAAAAACAGAGTAGAAATCTTTATTCTCTTTCACTATTTATAATATACTTTTATACATATATAATAATAATAATGATGTTTGGACAGCACTACTCAAAAACAGAGAGTAAGGAATATGGATAGATAAAGATAAAACATTAAAAAATGGCAAAAAAAATATTAAAAATAGAAAAAGCAGCTAGAAGTCAAGATTAAAAGATAAATACAAATTACAAGGGTCAATAAATAGAAAGTAAAACCAGATTTATCTTCTTCTAAACAACAATATAAGTATACTCGTCACTTTTTTGGAAAGAAAGTTAGAAAAGACAAGTCTAAAGAGACAAATATACACATATACAGACTTCACATGAGAGCAGTTAGCATGAAAGCTGCAGTTGAAGGCAGCCGGCGCTCATCAGAATCCTCATTAACAAAGATGGCTCCTCAAGGCCCGTCTCTAACGAGCGATGTGCAGCCTGCACAGAAACTTCGACTCCAGCAGCCGCACCTGAAAACTTGGTTTGATAAAGAAAGTAGTCTGGTAAACTATATTACAGCCTCAGACATACCTGGGCTCCAGTTTCAAACATTAGGTGAGCTGCTTTAATACTATTTTTTTATTAGATGTACAGAATTATTTTGGTTTATTACAACATTTTTGTAGTTTTTACCACGATTCCTATCAGTTATGGTGAGATTATGCTGTCAGATGATCAGACAGGTTGTAATAAAAGCCAATAATTAATCCAGATTATCTAAACCACTTCAAAGGTAAAACTAAATGTAAACACTTGAATAAATTTGGCTAATCTGGAGTTTGTTTATAACCTCTTTGATTGACTGACTTCTCGTTCAGATTTCTCTACTACGGTATGTTATTATTACAGATACAGTAGGAATTACGGCCACAACTATGAAAAAAACATCCAAGTTGTAATAAATCTTTCAAGTTTAGGAGTTAACCTTTAATATAAAGCATTTAACTGCAGCGGTTCATGTAAGCAGTTTACAAAAAAAAGCATTGGATTAAAGATCAAGAAACACAAAGAAGCACTTTCCTAATAATTTACATAATAAGCAGCGTATTATTTCACCACCGGAGAGATGATTACTCTGCAGTTTGGTCTGCAGCGTCGCTGCCTCACAGCGTTATAGAGTCAGAGGCTGAAGGAAAAAGGAAAAACAACAAATCAAAATAGAAAGTAAATAAATATTTAAAGAACTATGACATCAAACTATAGTCCATCAAAAAAAAAGGAAAATAAAGTAACAGTACCACTCAAGCACAACAGGTGGACAGTGTACAATTCAGTCCAGCTATACAACAATATCACTATACAGGTTGCAGAATTATAATAATAGAAAGTTCATTTATACAGTATTTATCAAAATGACCCATTTCAAAGTGGTGCACAAGAGGTGCAAACATAAAATAATAAAACAAATGCAGTGAACAGCAAAAAAAAGGTTTCCAAATTTAAAATAAATTTTACCAGGAAAAAATATGATTACAAACAGCAGCAGTAATTTATAACAGAATCTTTACCTAAAAACAGATTATCTGCTGAGTCTCACCACCAGGTCCACTTAATCTTTGATGAGTGTTTTTAAAGGCTTCTCCATCATGTTGCTTTTAAAGTGACTGATATTTACTGTTCTATAAGGTATATTTTATCACCATTCATCCTTGTAGCTGCTAATTTGAGATTTTAATTGGAAATTGATTGAAGGAGCCTCCCTTCTCTCCCTCTCTTGATGCAAAACCTTAATTTTTGTTGCAAAGAGGACTTCTTGTAAGTATCAAGAGGAGGAAGAAGTAGCAGTGATGTGTCTGCCCCCCCCCCTTCCCCTCCCCTCCCCCGGGTAAAGATGCCCCTGTTTTTCACCTCGGAGCTGGAGAACAAGATAGATGGTGTCACTCTTTTACTGTGGTACTTTTTGATCAAGGAGAGTGGACTGTTTCTCAGGAGAGCAGGAGCAGAGCACAGAGAGAGGAAAAACACACAATTAAAGCTTTGAAGACGGCTTCATTCACTCAGGTTTCCCCCAGATACACGATGCTTTGTAAACGTCTTGTGCAACAAAAGCTCTGCCAAGACACAAGTGGCGGACGGCGATATTACTCATGTGTGCTGCATGAAATAAGTTCCACAGAAAGTGTGTGAGATCTCTGGACCCGCTGTGTAACAAGCTCAGAGTGTGAGGCAAACGGACAGGATGAATGATGATGTGTTTGTTCGCGTCGCGCTAATGAGACATGACACATAAGTGTTGCTCACCATGGAATCTGTTTTTTTTTTTTTTTGTTTGTCTCCATAGCGACGAGGAAGAGCTGCGGAAGTCGTTTTCGGAGCTCGGGGACAGCCTGTGTGACTCCAACACCTCCAGATCGATGAAGCGGGAGGGCAGCAGTGAGAAGCCCCTGTCGGAGGAGGTCGAGCCCTCTGGAATGCTGCTGTACAAGAACGGGTTCCTGGTCCGCAAAGTCCACGCTGACTCGGACGGCAAGAGAAGTACGCTTCAGACGCTCTGATTTACAGTTTCCATCTTGAGTTTCAAAGTTCATTCTTGACGTTGGATGGCTTAAAGTCTTAAAAAAACATTGAATTCAGTTCCCTTAAAGGCCTTAGAAGGTACAAAAACATCTTAAATTCTAAATACAGACAGTAACATTAGTTATAACCTTCTTTTGGATGTGATTGCGGGCCGTCGAGAGACATTGCACACTGATAACCTGCAAGGGAGACTGGTGCAACAGTGGATTGTGCTCCATCAGACCTGTCACTACTGCTAGCTACAGTCGCTAGGAAGCTCATCATGTCATAAAGAGCAAGTGTCAGTTTTAGCAAAACCTGTAGTTGTAGTTGGTTAATCCATCCATCAGTTTTCTGCATCTTTTCCAGGTCCAGGTCACATTAATTGATTCATTATTATATTTAGAATTATTGTTATATGCAGCTGGGGAGTACTGAGAAAAATGTGATAAAAAGGTCAATAAATTAATGTACTTATAAATAATTGGAGGCCTTATTGTCTCTTTATGGTTTTCCATCATGAAAACCATGAAAAAGGTATTAAATTGAATTCTATATGGTGTTTAAAAGGTCTTAATAAGTAACCTTGCGTTGGAAACAGCAGATGGCAAAACAACATCACCTTAAGGTCCATTTAGTAGCTGTTTTTGAGCTTTCGATCACATGACATGAGCACATAGGTGGATAGGTGCAAAAAGGTAGTTTTCTAGTGCACATGAGAAGTTTAGAAGTCATGCGGTGCTAGTGTGACATAGAGAAGCCTGCAGAGTTTAATCAAAACAAGGTTTTGGCCGTGCGATCACATGTTACATAATGAAGTATCATGTTAATACGAAAATAGAGCATCAAGTCAGTAATAGACTGATCTAAGATGTGCCATGATGTTGTGATCTATATCTCCAAATAAACCCTCAACTTTTTCTGTGCCTCCAAGACTTTGTGCAGTGGTTTAATTCACAAGAAAGTTGGATTTAATTAAGTGGAACAAGAGTCTAAACTTAAGTTTTGCAGACTAAATGGCCTTGTAATTCGGATTATGATAAAACAGCGTGTTGACTGTTTTATCATAATCCATAGAGGACACAGTAAATTAAAGTAGATATAATAATATGGTGCTGCATTGCTCTGTTTATTTTTTATGTGTTGTATTTTCCTTTATTTCCTTTGTATTTATTTGTACCTTTATTTTACCAATTCATGTCTTTTATATTGTTTTTATCAACGATTTGGGGAAAGATCGACTGCATAAGCTTTTAGTTTCTTGACCTCATGTGTCACTTGTTTGCATCTATTATCTATTTTTATGCTTTATGTGCAAAATTACATATTTAAGAAACTAAACAGCTGAGTGCATGATATAGTATGTATATATCTATAACTACAGGCGTTATGTTTACATTTTTTCTTCTCCTCACAGCACCAAGAGGAAAGAGAGGGTGGAAGACCTTCTACGCCATCCTGAAAGGATTAATTCTCTATCTGCAAAAAGTAAGTCACTCACATTACTACGGAGTGTATTTTATGTATGTACACTCACCAATAAAAGAAAGTCTGAGAAGCCAAATGAAAAGCAATTTGTAGCAGCTACTGCTTGATATTCATTATTCAGCCTTTTCAATAACAGGTGACTACATCTCCATAAACATTCTGTTTTACTTTCACGCTTACAACAAATTTACAGAAGGTGAATCTTTATCTCCATGGTGGATATCACTTTAGAAAAAAAAAGTTCTTTACTGTAATGTTGCCTGCGTACACTGAAACCCCTTTAATGCTTTATTTTAATGAATTATGAAGGACAAAAATACAACTTCACAGTGACGACTCATAAAGGAAGTGACTTTTTGGAGCCCATTTCCTGTTTTCATGTCTAAAAAGTGTTATGACACAATGTCCAGGCCAGCTAGTCAGGCTCTGGCACTGTGCAGAGGAGCCATAAGGAGCGATGGGTCTGGCTTTGGTGGGGGTTGGGGTGGGGGGGGGGGAGGAGGGGGGGGGCAGACTGCCAGCATAACAGGACTCTGTTGCCCCAACCTCCTCCTGAATGGAGACAAAAATACATCAACCACTCAGGGAGCTTTTAGACACACCACAGCTTTGTTCTCCAAGTCTGTGCATCGAACCTCAAAACTTTTTCGGGCACAGACTGAAATGTGTCCAAAGAGTCACATTTAAAACTGTTAAGTACTAAAAGTTGACATTGAAAGTTTAGTTATTCTTTAATCAGACAGTTTCTAAAGGCTGCTTGTGTTTAGACAGCATTTAAAGGAGCTATAATCAATATTTTTCTTAATACAATGTATGAAATGACAGTGTGTAATGTGTTGGTCATGGGTCGCAGCTCCCTTCAGCTTTAAGGGGCTTTATAGTGAGTTTCAGCTCATTGTTTAGTTATACAGCTGCAATTTTGCCATTTTGGTTCACTCTCAATGCTCTCATAGGGTCGTTTTGGACCACAGCAGGCAGCTATTTTCCCACTGTACACTACCTGCTCAGCACCAGTGCTGAAAATGGCAAAAAATTACACTATGAGAACAACAAGAGTGAACCAAAAGAGTAAAGTTTCAGGACAGAAACCAAAACAATGAGCTGAAATGACGCTAAAAACACTTACTAGAGTTGAGAGGAGCTCCAGAAAGATGGTAATTCTCTTTAGGTTTGGCACTATTAGCAACACCTGTGATCCATTCTGAGTATAATTATATTGATTATAGCCGCTCAAAACGAGGACACAGAACGTACATTTTGGGAGCAGTATCGAAACTCAGGTATCATTTCGGCGCTCGCATCAAAAAAATTCAAATGATACTCAGCGCTAATGTTGCTAGTCAAGCAGCAGAGACTCCTCTGTTTTCAAAATGAAAAAAGTTGTTTTAATTGCATTTAAGCGTTTCAAATCATTTTGATGGATAGAAGGACTCGGCCTCCGCTTTCCCACCTGCGCTCTAATCATCAGTAGTTTTTAATAGGCGTAGCTGCTGTACTAATGTTTGTGTGCAGCTCTTTCCCCTCTCAACACCAACTTTACTAAGTGTTAATATCCTCTAGGTGTTAATCATAACATTCATTTCCTATTTGTAATTGTCACACCAGGGAGAATACAGGCCTGATAAGCAGCTATCTGATGAGGACCTGAAGAACGCCGTGTCCATCCATCACGCTCTGGCCATGAAAGCTTCAGACTACAGCAAGAGGCCCAACGTCTTCTACCTGCGAACCGCTGACTGGAGGGTTTATCTCTTCCAGGCACCGTGAGTCCACCAGTCTGCCCATTTTATGCTGCTTACTGAACCAAAATGACATATTGTGCACGTAATATCTTGACTTTGCAAGGTCAATGTTTGAGCCTTGTTAGTTTTTCTGACCTGTAGTCTCTGTCCAAACTATACTATATGGCCAAAAGTATGTGGACAGTCCTGTACTTATCCACATTTGTGCACTTTTTGATCTAAAGCTGTTCTTCGTGTTTTGGGCCAGGCCCCTTATTTCTAAGTTAAAGGATGGGTTTTCAATTTTCAAGTATGTCTTAAATCAATAGAAAGATGCCCATATGGACATTGAAATAGATTTGCTCACTGCAACCATTCCTCTTGTTCATACAAGCCTTAAAAAGATCCCTTCTTTAAATGATTTCAGTCTAAGTGATGGAGCACAAAATCCACAGTCCTTGTTCTGTGCAAAAATGTATTCAAATATTTATCTAAAGTTAATATGAGACTTCAGCAGTCTGAGTTAGTCAGGTCAAGTGGGGATCTTCCCAAGTTATCATCGCTTAAAATTCCACAGTGTTTCTATGCTGAGCTGCACAAAGAGGGAACTTTGTACTAAAAATACCGTCATGTTGCAAGATAATCACTTGGTTTGGTGAACTCTGACTGCCAAAGCTTCATATTAACTTCAGATAAACTGTTAAATACATTTTTGCACAAAACAAAGACTGTAGATTTTGCCCCCCATCACTTACATTGAAATTGCTTCTAATTGTCAGTATGAACAGGAGGAACAATTACATCCAGCAAGAATAGGTTGATATTTTAGACAATAGTGTGCTTCCAACTTTGTGCATGCGGGTTATTGTCATGTTGAAACCAACTACCACGTCTCGAGGCTGTACCTCAAAGTGCCACCGACGGATGCTAGATGCTCCAACTGACTTCCATTCAAAAAGTGTCAACTTCTCTATAGAAATACCAAGTCAATCGTTTTTTTTAACAAGTCATTATGGTCTCAATCTTTAAATTTGAGCCCTCTAATAAATGTACTGTTGGTCATTTTGGAAATTATTGCTCCGTTAATATGATTTGAAGACTTTTAGTAGCTTTGATGTTTGATGCAGGAAGTGAATACTGCATTGATCTAAGTGTGCAGAAATCTATTTCATCAGGTAGCTTTGATGTCTGCCATGTGGGTGTTGATTGACAGCTGTGATTGACAGTTGGCTCCCCGGCTCCAGGGCTGAGTCAGACTATTGTTGCAATATTTCATTAAGTTTAATGTTACTTGATTATAATACTTACCCTGTTTGCACAATTTAGCTCAAGTGACGTTTGGTCCAAGGTAGCAGGGCTTGTTTCCAGAGCATGAAAGGCAAACCAGCTCCAATGCAAACCAATGGGTGACGTCACATCTTGCTATGTCCATCTTTATATACAGTCTATGGGTTGAAACAAGACAGAGCTATCCTCAAATTGCTGTAAAAAAAAAAATGATTTCCCAATTTGCTGTGTAAGAACTTTCCTGGTCTGCACAGAGCCCTGACCTCAACCCCATCAAACACCACTGGGATGAACTGGAACAGCAACTGTCTTATCACCCAACATCAATTTTGGACCTCACTGATGCTCTTGTGACTGAATGGGAGCAAATCCCTGCAGCCAAATTTGGTGGAAAGTCTTCCCAGAAGAGTAGCAGCAGCAGATAAACGCTCATAGTTTTAGAATAAGATGTTGAACAATCACATACAGCTGTAATGTTCAGTGTCTGCATACTTGTAGCGTAGCGTAGCTATGGCTGATTAATCACAGCGGAGCATCCAACCTCAACTAACAGCATGCCGATCCAGCTGTGCACGTGTTCCCACTGTGTGCAGAACACATGCTGAGAGTGCACGGATCAATGATATATAAACATGTTGAGCAGGATGTATGTAATGAACGTTGAGAGCAAGGTGAAGGTGTGTACGTGTGTGTTAGCTGTATCCAGGAAGTGGCACATGAGTGGCCACATGTTTCAGCCCCCAGGAGGACAGGCTCTGTGCTCCAGTTGCAGCTTGCATTTGTCCCAGATACTGTACCCCTCTCTCCATCTCTCTCCTCTTTTTTTTCCTTCTCCTTTCCGTCTCTCGATCTCTTTCTCTCTCTCTGGTTCTCCCTGAGGATTTAAGCAAGGCTGTCTGATTCAATCTGATATTTCTCATGGGTCCCTAATGGGTCCGTTAGTGTAAAACAGGCCCTTTTCTCTCATGCATTAATTGGCTCCAAAATAATTTCTTTGTCAACAGCAAGGCTGCATTCACTGATAATTATCCCTTTGATGTTGTATGTGCTGATGTTGCACACAGCAGCATAGAGAGGAACTGATGGTGTGTGTTTGCAGCTACTGTGTGTGTTTTGGGGTTTGTTTGAAATGTATCTGTGTATTGTTTATGCATGTGTGGGCGCGTATTATCCATCACAGGAACGCGGAGCAGATGCAGTCTTGGATCACGCGGATCAACACAGTGGCCGCCATGTTCTCAGCTCCTCCCTTCCCAGCAGCCATCGGCTCCCAGAAGAAGTTCAGCCGGCCGCTGCTGCCGGGAACGATGTCCAAACTGTCCGAGGTATCGTAACGTCACAGATATTTCTCAGCCGAGGTCGACCTGAGACGAGTCTGAGTCCAGCGTGGAATTCATCAGAGAAAAACCAATGCATATCTTTCAAAAATAAAAACGATCTGTACTCCGCAGCCATTTCCAAAAGATGTTTACGCATCATTTTTCATAACATAGTGGCAGAGTTATTAAAATTAAATTTTCATGAGTAAACACTCCGCCAACGCCGATGCAATACATCACTAGTGGCCACTAGTGGATATGATTGCAGGCATTTCATTCCTCATTTTGATCTGTTGTGAAATGTGGTTGGAAATGCATTTTGGGGTGAAGAGTTTGTTTGTTTTGTTCACCACAAGACACAAATTGAATAAATTATATCAGTTAATAGCTCAGTAACAATCAGTAATAGCAATCATAGCTTCAGCGCCATGTTGCCGCCACCATAAGTAAAAAATGTGCTGTTTTTCATCATAAAAAACTGTTCTAACAAGATATTTTCTCATTATAACAGGATTAATGATAACAATTTAGTTGCCTGTTTTTTAGGTACTCAGAGCTAAAACTAATATAATTTAAGGTTAGTTTTAGTTTTTGTTGAAGCTGCATCAGAGCTGTGTTGATTCAACCTTGAGGTTATTTTGGAGGCTGTAGCTTGTGATGCTGTTGAACTGTATTACGAAATACTGCAAAGTGTTTCTAACCTCATTCATAACCCTCACTGATATAAATAGGGTGGACGAAATATCGGAAACACCTCACAGTACTGTGTGTCTTCAGCGAAACACTGACATTATAACCTCTGTGAAAGTAGTTTTATCAGACGGCATTAGTGTTACGTGGATCTTATAAACTTGCCCAATGTGTCATTATAACATGAAGGGATCTTGTTATTACTAGAATAAGATCTCAGTATAATGTTATAAAATGTTGTAGCATCAATACACGACATACCACCATGTACTCAATACAACAGAAACCAAAATAATATTCAGCACTGGCTACAGTGGAACATAGGATACATTACTCTACAACATCAATATTATATGCAGTCAGGGTTGTAAGTAATGGACTCAAACACACGACTCCGAGGCGGGAAAGATAAATCAAAACAAAATATACTGTGTCCATAATCCAAATAGTTTGTCAATCCAAACAGGCAAACAAAGCATAAGAGGCAAGGCAGAAAAAAAGGCAGATGGCCATAAGAAGGAGGCAGAAACAGGTGGCAGGAAGGCTGATGTGAAGGCTGAATGGACAGAAGAGAACTGAGGGACAGTGGATGGTACTGTATATATCCTGGAGAAGTGATGACAGGTGTGCAGGTGGATGTGGGAGTCACTAGTGCTCTGGGATAAAAAACATTTTAAAAAATGCAAATTAAAGTAGGCAGGTGTTTATTGCTTCCTTCGTCTCCCCCTCATGATATTTGTCTTGACTCTTACAGGAGGAGCAGGTCAGATCCCACGAAGCTCGATTCAGAACCCTCTCCACTGAACTGGCTGAGCTACGCTCTTACCCTCCTGACCGCAAGGTCAAAGGCCGCGAGCTGGAAGAGTACCGTCAGCGAGACGAGTATCTGGAGTTTGAGGTGAGGGAGAGAAATAAATGGGAAAGGCAGTCAAGCGTTAAATCATTATTACAGTACTGCGGTGCTCTCGATTGTCAAGTCCTGAATGTCTTCTTCTCTCTGTCTGTCTCTGTCTTACACACACACATCTTTTATAGAAAACGCGGTACGCCACTTACACCATGCTGCTGCGGGCTAAAATCCGGAGCGGTGAGGAGGACCTGTCTGTGTTCGAGTCCCTGCTGCTGGAGGACAACGGGCTGCAGAGGGCCCACTCCAGCCCCACGCTGCAGGACAGCAGCCAGGCCAGTCAGATCAGTCAGGCCAGCAGCACCAGAGACGGAGGCAACAGCAGCAAAGCCAGCGGCTGCAGCAGCAAGCCTAGACAGGAAGGCCAGAGACACAGCTACCGACAGGCCGTCAAGAAGTGAGACGGGGCGGGGGCGCCGGGAGCGGCACGGCGTTGCACTGCCAGCGGCAGGCTGTCTCCCTGCATAGGTTTTTATTTGATATCCAGAAGGGTTTGGAGCTCTGCTTGAAGGGGGAGCAGGCGTGAGGCTGTACCCCACACCCTCCCCCGACCATGACGCCCTACCCGGCACCCCGATCTTCTCATCAATAGAGGAGGTGCAGATCCTGTGACTGGCATAGTGGCTGGGCAACACCAGCAAGGATGTTGGTGCAGGAGGTGGGAGGAACGGTTGGGAGGTCACAGATCTGCAGAGACGAGGTGTCTTAGAGAACGTACGCTGGGTGCGGCAGCAGACTGAACTGTGCAGTGAGATAAAGAGGGTGCTGATAGATTGAACAAGGCACCCATCCAGCATCCTTTCCTCTTCTCCCCCTTTTGTTCTTTCAAGGCACCTCTCCGGCCAAGTTCTCCCACCTTTTTTCTTGACCATTCACTCAGTTCCGGGACCAAACACGTTTACACATTTAAACATCACATTTTAGACGACTGACGGTTTGATTTCAGTTGAATCGCTACCACCACTCTGATTTGAAGTACTGTAAAAGTGACTGGACTCGTACAACATCACCAGGTCTTATGGAGCCATTACGTTCCAGCTCCTTTTGTTGCCACATCACCGCGGTGTGTTCACATTCCATTACAGGAGTCAGACATTACAGCTTTTTTGCTCCTGTGCATATTTCGCTGAAGGTGGTATCAAGTCGAATCAGTGCACAAGACATAATAAAGAAGTGTTGAGGGTGCGGCTGCAGTATACAACACACGTGTGTGAGGACGGGAGACGCTGCAGCTCGTCTCCTCTTTTCTCTAGTCGCCGGTGGCCGGTCAGAGGCAACAAGATCAGTAGAAGTTCACAGCGCTCCTGATATGCAGCGACATAACTGCATCTCATCAAGAGAGAGGTCTTTTTTCCGCTGTACTTGAACAGGTGATCTCTTACCCGGTTGCTTTCGCTTCTGTCCCGTGGTGTGCTTCTGTTCTCTTTCTACTTCTTGGCCGAATGTTGTTTTTTCTCCAGTGATCCGCATGCCTGCATCCAGCACAGCGCTTCTTTTAGGCCTTTTACTACTT
This sequence comes from Thunnus thynnus, assembly GCF_963924715.1. Classification (NCBI taxonomy): domain Eukaryota; kingdom Metazoa; phylum Chordata; class Actinopteri; order Scombriformes; family Scombridae; genus Thunnus; species Thunnus thynnus. The sequence goes on along the minus strand of NC_089536.1, from coordinate 5,931,057 downwards.
TGAGGGCAAGACCGAGAGCAGCGAAGTTGCTCTCTGAGGTCGTTTAGTCCCTTTTTCCTCATGCCAGTGCCATATCCCAACGTGTGTAATCTCTGTCTGTACTTACAGCCTCTCATTTATAAGCCCTATTTTAACACTCACCAGGCAGACCCTGAATGTTCTTGTTTTTTCAATATTTTTACAGTATTTTACAGTTGTTTGTTGATGTTGAACCTATTCCTCCTGTGTACGTCAAGTGTATGATGAAATATGATATTGAAAATGTAAAAGGAAATATGTTATCCATACTCTTTGTAAACATCCAGGATATGTTGTATATAAAGCACCATCTGCTTATATTGTAGGATATATGACAGTATATTTACAATATATTCAACACACTGTTGTGAAGATGCATTATTAGGAACACAGTCACACAAAGATGACATTTTCTTCTTGTGCGTCCCTAAAAGCGCTACATGATAATCATGTGTTGCTTTGTTTTTGTTTTGTTTTTTTCTTACATGGTGGTAATAATTCAGCACAATATGAGTATTATAGTAAAGCCTATGTACCTATCAAAGATTAGTAAGTGATCACAGGGTGTTTGTGAGAGGATTACGCCAAGCAGTAGTGAAAAAAAAAAAAGATAATTCATGTCAGGATTAGAAGTCAGGAAGTATTCCAAAGACAACGCATGGTTCACTATGACCTAATAGCATGATTTTAATGGGATCAGGGTAGTGTTGTCGCAGATGCATGAAAAAGGTGAGGAATGTAAGAAAAAGGGAAGACGGTGTGTTAAAGAGACTCCTCATTCAGGAGGGCGAGGAGGGACTGGTCTAAATACAGAACCATATAATGTTTGATATGATTTTGGTAGCCATATACACCTCATAGCATTGTTGATGTATAGCCATTTTCTACTCAGGCTTTTAAAATGACACCTTGAGCAGCTGCAGTGCCAGCGTCCAACCAGCAGGGAGAGCTGTCAACATTCACTTAATGTTCTTTCAGCCATAATCACACCTGCTGCACCCTGCAGTGAATATGCATGGCATCTCACGTTCACTTGAAGTCTGGTACTGCAGGGCTACGAGACAGGACCTGTTTGTATTAACTATGGATGTCAAGTCTGTCAGCGTGTGTGTGTTTAGAGTGTGTGCACGTACATTTCTGTCTTGTTCTGTCGGGTTAGTGAGCGTCGGGCAGCGTGCGCGTGCGGTGACTGCGCTTGCTGGAAGCACAGGAGCCTGTTTCAAATGGCTGTAGAGGACGATCCAGCCAGTTTCATGATGATGTTTGATGTCACGTCAGCAGCTTTCATCCAGCAGCGTCCGTGTTGTTAGATTGAATTTGTGCAGTTTCTAGAACAGATGATTGAATATTCAGGCTTGAGCATCACATCCTGCCTCTCAATCATGTTCCTGCTTGTAATTTAGAGTTGAAACAAGTAGTTGATTAATCGATTAGTCAATCTATCAGCATCATCAGTCTATTTTCAAGCAAAAATGACAAAACATTCTTCAGTTTCAGCTTCTCAGTTATTAGTATTTCCCTGTTTTCTTTGACATATGTGAAAGTAAAACTGAGTATCTTTTGGTTTTGGACTCTTTGTCAGACAAATGATGCAATTCATAGACGTTGAATTAGCGTTTAGGAAATTTATTACTGCAGTTTTTCACTATTTTCTGACATTTTATGGACCAAACGATTAATCAGCAGTTTATTTTAATCCACATCTCATCGTTTTTTTGTTTACCTCATCTGCTCTCTCCGTCTCTGTCTCTTCTTTCATCTCAGTTTATTTATGACTTATACTAAGTTTACTGTACGTGCACAGTGTTGCCATAACTGACATCTTGTATCTCTTACCAGTTATGTACCAGTTGACATTACAGTATTTATTGATAGTGTCTGACTCTGCTGTTTACAATGGGGCCAAACTGTCAAAGAGCAGCCAGTCTCATGTCGAGTGCCATTCATGATCTACTGAGGGAGAAAGAAGGAGAATTAAATCAGAAAATGCCAATTTTGATTCATTCTTGAAGATTCAGTTACGTAAGATAAATATTGATATTACATAAATATGAAAGCACATCTCAGTATTTATCCTGGGAACTCTCATGTTCCTTTTTGGCCAAAAATAACCTATTTGTTGGCACTTTCAGTCTTAAATGTACACATGCAAAGAAAAGATTGATTAAATACTCTTCAGGTTGAATTTGACCCGTTTTTAGATTTGAGAGCAGTAAAAACACATCTAACACATTTATTTTAGCCTGAAATCTGACGTCTTTTCCCAAAAGTGACCCAGAATATGCAAAAATATCTAAACCTTTTCTTTATTTCTATGCAGCTGATAAACATATTTATACATTGAGAGTGTTCAGGGTTAAATTGGATCCATATTTATTCAAAAAATTAAAAAAAGAAAAAAACACCAATCAAAAATGACAGCTGTTTTCCTGTTTTAGGTCACACAGGACCATAATGTGATTGTTTTTTCTCCATAATCAAATAGTGCAAAACCTAAATAATAGACTCTCTCTGCTCTCTGAAAGCTTTATTAAGGATTAATTGCTCATTTATTAATGACTGATGAGGTATTTATGATTAAAATGATTGATTTGTAGCTCATAAATTTGATATAAAGTCTGATTATGAGGGGATACTATGAAGGGTTAGCATATAAACAGTATGTAAGAGTTAAGAAAGGATGTTGGATCATTTGACTTTCATCCAGCTGTATCATAACCAACAAACGAGTGCAATAATCCTACTGCGTATTATGTGTATTCTAAGAGCAAACTCTCTGCACACTCCATACAGTGTGGGTGGATGAAGTGTGAAAGCGCGGCGGTTCTTTAGAGCCTCCACCTTGACAAAGTCTCCCAAGGCCCCGCTCTCTTTCCTCTCTCCTCTCCTCTTCCTCCTCCTCCTCCTCCTCCTCCTCCTCTCTCTTCATGTGTTGTCACCACTCAGTTACATCAAAGAGCAGCTGCAGGATCTCCATGGCACTGGTTAGCATGGAAATGACTGGTTCCCCTGGTGACGGCTCTGTGATGCTCAAGTGAAAGTCACCCTGTTGTACTGCACTCACACAGTACACACAACACCTCTGTTAAAGCAGCAGTGCATGCCTGCAGCCGTTTTTTTTTTTTTTTTTTTTTAGGTGAGCTGTCCTTTAAACGTGCACACTTGTTTTCATTTCTGCCCATCACAGCCTCATCTCTGAATGTGACGTGTAAATAAAGCATGAGATATTAATGGCCTGCTTTCATTTATATTACAGTTAGAGCATTAAATGAAGGGTTAATATATAAGCTAGGTCAAACATTTTTTGTTCTTGTCCTTGAGCTCATGGTCTTTTTTTTTCTTTTTCTATCTATGTGAATGAAGGAAATGGCTATATTTAATGCTGTTGTATGCCGTTGTGTTTTAGAGAATCGAGCCAGCTCACACAAAATCTTTTTACATGTTAGAGAGGTCTGATCTGATCCATCTCAGTGTTTTTTAGACCGGTGCAGGTAAGGCAATGTTCATTTTATGCTATTACATAACAGTGAGCTACATGTGTCACTGCCTTGTTAAAACTCACCAAGGAAATGTTGTTTGTGAACTTCTCATTTCGGGGAGACATAGAAGATATAAAATAAAAAGTGTTTTGAAAGGTTAATTGTGTCTGAGCGTCATTGTGTTGAATGGAAAGAAATGAAGCTGCTTTATACTTCGTTTCAGAGATTTATTGTACTTTAAGCTCTGTTGCATTTATATGAAAGCTGTTATTTTGCAGATTAAAAAATATATAATTAGCATATAAATGTTTTTAAAAAAATGTCCCAACAGTGTATAAAATAGTTCCAATAGATCCATTAATATCATCTATAACATGAGCCATTCTGCTGCATGAGTACTTTTAGATACTTTCAGGACATTTTTACATTATAATATTTACATACTTTACATTTCTAATGCAAGACGTGCTTATAATGGTGTTTATATATTGTGATATTACTATTTTTACTATTTATATTTATTTATACTATATAATCCTAAAAGATAGTTTTTAAAGATCCACTCCAGACATGTTTTAAGACGTATAAAAATGCTCTGCCATGAAAATTCTGTTAAAATTCTTCTTTCTAATATGGTTTTTACACACAAAAAAGTGAAATCATCTTGTTGAAATCCTTAAAATTACATCTATTTCCTCATTGAAAAACCCAGAAGCTCTGAATCTGTAAATATTTTTAACTTCAGAAGTTTAACAGCCGAACACAAAATGTTTCTTACATCACTGTAAAGTCCGTTCTCGGTGTGCGTGCGGTTTAGGCTTCACATTTCCGTATCACACTTATGTGAGCTGCATAGTGCAATTGCCAAACTAGTTATGATGTCATTAATTATGTCTGTCCGTGTTTTAAACTGAGGTTTAAGGTGAGCACAGAGGAACTTTCCCCCTTCAGCAGATGAACGTGAGAACAGCCTTAAGATGTCAAACTTTCATTCTGCACGGTAAAGGTCAAACATTCAAGTGATGTAATAAAAAAGAAAAACAAATTTCTGAGTGGATGGGGACTTATTCAGGGCTCCTTAAAGTGAGAATATACCTCTCGGAGGATGTGAACTTCTTCTGTAGGCTTCATTAAGTAATTACCATTCACATAAATGGATCCATCATACAGTGAACAGTATAGGTCATACTCCACCAGTGATGGAAGAAGAGTTCAGATCATTTACGTAAGTCTACAGAGTCCTGAAGATGATTTTTTAAAAATCTCTTTTGGGAATTGGATTAATTACACATTTGTTAGAGAATTTGCACCACAAAAGTTCAATGTCAACAAATGATAGTCCTGCATTAAAGAGGCCCTGGTCTAATTTGAAGACCTTTATTATATTGTATTTTAGTCTATATAACACTCACTTGGTAGATATTCATAAATAAACTCATATGTTGGGGGTTTGATGCGGGCCCAACAGCATTTTTTGCCTTGGAGCAGAAAAATGGAAAATGTAATGATTTATAAGATAATCATTGTGTTTGAACATTGATTTTTATTCTGTCAAATATTTTTGGCTTATGAGCAAAAGTGCATTTAGGTCTACTTAATGGTGGCCCTTTTTTCATTTAATGGATAGGTTCTCAATTTTTTAAGTGTGTCTTAAAACAGCAGTCAGGTGTCCATATGCACAGTGAAAGAGGTTTTCCTCGCTGTAATCATTCCTCCTGTTCATACTGGATATTAAAAGATCCTTCAAATGTGCTTTCAATGTTAGTGATGGAGGCCAAAATCCACAGTGTGTCCACACAGTCATTTAAAAGTTGATGTGAAGCTTATATGAGGCTTCAGCAGTCTGAGTTAGTCATATCAAGTGGATATCTGACACATTTACAGTCTTTTTAGCATCAAATTCCCTCTTTGTGTTTCCTTGGACAGTGTTTCCCAGTTGAACTGTGGTGGAAGTATAGTAACAAAAAGAGGAACTTTGTCACTAAAAAGACTGTTATGTTGAAAGATATCTACTTTGATTCATTTGGACGGTTGAAGTTATTAGTTTCAGATGAATTTCACAAGAAAACACATTGCACAGAAGGAGGACTGGGGATTTTGTCCTCCAACACTTACATTGTAATCATGAACAGGAATGAGGAATGATTACGGCAAGAATAGCCTGTTTCAATGTCCATTTGGGAACCTGACTAACTGTTTTAACAGACTTTAATAGACTTTTAAAAGACAAACAACATAAATAAAAATATACATGTACGCCACAACCTCCACTCTACCTGCTGAGTAATGGAAATCATTGAAAGTCTGTCATAAATAGCAATATCAAGATTATAGCTTATGTTGTGATATTTATTGTTTTATTTCGCTGTTTGACATGTTTGGTGTCTTTGAACGCAGCACTTTGTGTGCGTGTCCGTGAACGCGCCACCGTTTCATTTTCAAGAAACACAGCCGGGGTTTCTGGTGACGTCACGCAGGAAAGTACACATTCTCACGGTGCTGCATTGACACGAAAACAACAAGACAGGACGATTCCTAACGAAAACGGCCCATGACATCTTCATAGGAGCCCCAAGTAAGTCTCAAAACGCGTTTTACCAGCACTTCATCGCAAAAAATGCGTCGAAACGTCACGTAACTGGTGTCGAGAGCTTCATTTCCTAATGCTAGAAAGCTAGTGAATGGCCCCGTCTATTTCCTGGGGGCACATAGGGTTTTGTAAGTAGCTGTTCGCCAGTTAGCCAACAGAAATAATTTGTTTTTCTTTAGTAGACCTTTCAGACTCGTTACTCTTACTGAAATGTGTCGTGTTGGAGGAAGCAGATTACTTATCGTCACAAATCTGACAAACGTTCACATGCAAATATCGTATTAAATATAGCATTAGCCTGGCAGTTGCTCCAGGATGTAATCACGCTCCTTTGCCTTGTAGCTGTATTTAGCTGGTTTAAAATACAAACAGCGCAGTCACTTTGTGTCCACAATTTTTTTTTAAAAAAACCTAATGCTATTAAATACAGCTGTGTTGGTTATCTGTAGCTGTCATGTAAACGTTATTTCCACACTTTGGTCCAGGTTGCGGTATAACAATGGAGAAACCTCCCTTCAGGCAGAGCCAGAGCTGCGGAGACTGGGAGCTGAAGGAGCGGCTGGGCATGGGCGGCTTTGCCCATGTTTACCTCTACCAGCATCATGTGAGTGTGGAGCCATGTAGCCCTGTTACTGTCACACATGTAGCCCTGTTACTGTCACAAATGTAGCCCTGTTACTGTCACACATGTAGCCCTGTTACTGTCACACATGTAGCTCTGTTACTGCACACATGTAGCCCAGTTACTGTCACACATGTAGCCCAGTTACTGCACACGTTACCTTATTTAGAGAGTAAGAAGGGCAGTGGTGGAAAGTTACTGGGTACATTTACTTAGGTATTTGTACTTTACTTGAATAGGTCCATTTGATATTACTTTATACTTCCACTCCACCTCATTTCAGAGGGAAATATTGTACTTTCTACTCCACTACATTTATTTGACAGTTTTACTTACATTTCAGATGAAGATTTGACACAATGGATAATATAACAAGCTTTTAAAATACAATACATTGTTAAAGATAAAACCAGTGGTTTCCAACCTTTTTGACTTTTGATGTCTTACAAAAAGCAGTGTGTAGTCTACTTTTACTGCAATACTTTAACTACATCAAGCTCATAATACTTATGTACTTTTACTGTAGTAGGACTTTTCATGCAGGACTTTTACTTGTAATGGATTATTTTAAATTGCTGTATTTGTACTTTTACTTAAGTAAAGGATCTGAGTACTTCTTCCACCACTGAAGAAAGGTACACCTTGCATATTAACTATCATAATAACTATATCACTACATATCCTACACCAATTTACCTTTTGGAATTAATAAAGTACTTCAACTAGCTGTCTATACCAACATTTCACAAGAAGAAATGTAGGAAATAGCGTCTCCAAAACAACATACACTGCTATTGTTTTGATGTTATCATATAATAATGGAGTTTCTGTTCTCTGTTCTGTAGGAAACAAATGAAAAACTAGCTGTGAAAATGTGCCGTCTCGAGCTGACACCAAGAAATAAGGACAGATGGAGCAGAGAGATCCAGATCATGAAGAAGTTTGTATTCATTTTGACCTATTTTCTTCCTGCGGGGACAGTTTGTTTTTACAGCACATTGATTTAAAGACATTATTAGAGCTGCAACGAAGAGTCGATTAATCGATTAGTTGCCAACTAGTTTGATAATCGATTAATCATCCTTTTATAAGGAAAAAAGACAACATTTTCTGATTCCAGCTTCTCAAATATGAATATTTTCAGGGGCTTTTTTTAGTCTTTTATGACAGTAAACTGAATATATGTGGGTTGTGTACTGTTGGTCGGGACAAAACAAGACATTTGAGGACGTCAATAATTGACGTCAATAATTGACAGATTAACTGATAGTAAAAACAATCATTAGTTGCAGCCCTAGACATGATACAGTGATGTCATGATATTATTAATGATATTAAAAGTTGTTACGTGAGGGGAAACTACAGACATTCAGTTAGATGAAATATAACCAGCAGAAACCAGATGAAATATTGCAACAGTGGATTAAAATCTTCCTTCTCTCTCACTCAGGTTAAACAATATCAATGTTGTGACAGCCCGAGAAGTCCCGGACGAGATGAGGCACATAGCCTTAAACGACCTTCCGCTGCTGGCCATGGAGTACTGCTCCAGAGGAGACCTGAGGAAGGTGAGGGAGGCTTTAATTTACATCAGTCTGAAACACTCATCCCACAGTCAGGACCGAGTATTGAACTTCAAAACTTTGTTGATACAGACTCAAATGAGTATTCAAGTCAAGTACCGAAAGTTGGCACTGACTGTCTGATCGGACAGATCAGTGTTTAGTTCCCGGTTATGTTTTAACCAAATGTCTTGTACTTCTGGTTGTGTTTAGACAACGTTTAACATTTGAGTACTTTGGCCTATTTTGAGTTTTGTATAAAAACAAGACGCTGGTATGACGCGAGTCTTCTCAACATGCGTCATATGAAGCAGCTGTTAGCAGAGACTCCAGTCTGCAGTGGAGTGTCCTGCAATTCAGTGCTAAGCCTTACAATTCCACTGAATTATATTAAATAATTAATTATCAATCAGAAGTTTAGTTTCACTTTCACGTCTCTTCTGTCCACATGCATGTCGCCCCTGCGTGCTTTCTCTTTCTCTCTTTCCCCCTTTTATCTCTTGTTTTTTCTTTCTTCTTACTTTCCCCTCGTTCTCTCTATTTGAGGTCAAAAGATGTGCAAACGATAAAGCTGCAACACTTTCTGTTTGTCATACAGAATATACACAGTTACAGTATCTAATCATCCCACAAATGTACAATAAATATAATAGATTTTTTATGTGGCGAGTGGCTTATTTGTCCATTTCAATGTCACCTTTCACTGTGGATGTGATATTATTTCATTGTCTGGGTTGCAGATGCTGAGTAAACCTGAAAACTGTTGCGGATTGAAAGAGAGCGAAGTGCTTTCTTTACTCAATGATGTCGGTATGTCCAGCGTTTTACTGTGTGCAGCTTCTTCATTCAGACTTTTCTTTTATAGCGTCGTCCTTCGGTCACACAATGTGTTTTTGTCCCCTAGGATCTGGTATCCAGTATCTGCATGAAAACAAGATCATACACAGAGACCTGAAACCTGAAAACATCGTGCTGCAAGATATTAACGGAAAGGTAAACTGCCTCATTTTGATTTTACGGCCGCTCTGTTCGTGCATCTTGAAGAAGAACCCGTCTTATATTTACTTATTCTTGTACAGCTGGTTCACAAAATTATCGACTTGGGCTACGCTAAAGACTTGGACCAGGGCAGTCTGTGTACCTCCTTTGTTGGCACGCTCCAGTACCTGGTAAGCACTCAAACAAACAAGTAATTATTCCTTCATCCTCAGATGCACCTAGCTTTATGTAATTCTTCTTCCTGCTGTTACAGATGATATAAATCATAACTGTGTTGGTCTGTAACTGAAAAACAGGTATAAAATAATAAAAAAATGTTATTATGATCAAACATTTGATGTTATGATGCATTTATTCTCTTTAGGCACCTGAGTTATTTGAGAATAAACCATACACTGTTACTGTGGACTACTGGAGCTTTGGCACGATGATATTTGAATGCAGTTGTGGTTTCCGTCCCTTCCTGCACAACCTGCAACCTGTGCAATGGTAAGTTGACCTCATATCATTCATTACTGTATATATGAGCAGGCTGTATATACTGTGCATAATTACTTACTCACTTCTTTTGACCATTCAGTATTTATTTCAGGATTACTTGCACTTTGTATCCTCTTTGTATGCCGTTGTCCACTAGTTGTTTCTGTGTTTATGTTTACATAATAATGGTGTGTTTATGTTTAATTATCTTCGTTCATCTTGTCGTCCTTGTGTATCTTTTTGAAGATTGTTGTGCACTTTGAGAGCCACTAAACTGAAGTCAAATTCCTTGTATTTGTAAACATACTTGGCTGATAAAACTGATTGTGATAAGCAAAACATTTAGACTTGTAAATTATGCACATTTAGGGATTTATTTCACCAGATAGTCATCATTTGCTGGATAAAAGCATGTTTGATACTTTAGTTAGCTCTCATAAATCAAGTTAGCTCTCATAAATCAAGTCCTTGTCAATCTTCTGTATAGTTTAAGTGTTTCTGGTCTTTTGTGCGTGTTTCACTTATAAGCGGATCCATTATACAGCAGTGAAAAGCACTAAGAGTAGATTCACTCCCACACACCTGCAAGATTTCTTCCATGAAGTCAAGGAACAAATGACTGTTGAAAAATTACACCAATAGCACTGAATCTCTAGAGTTGTTTTCTGCATTTACATCAGATAAAAGAGAGTTTGGTATGCAGGCAGACTGCTGCAGTGAAAACGTCTGAAGGCAACAGGCAGAATTTAAAAACTTCAACTTTGTAATAATGATGAGAAGAAAAATACAGCCACATGTTTGCTTTTGTTCGCAAAGTCCAAACAACTTAAGAATCAGTTTTTTATTGACACAAAGTAAAACATTTTCCATTATTTCACAAGGAGCATGTTTGGTTGACTAGACTAGTTGTATTTACAGGGGCTTGTGTTATTTATGCATAATATCTTATCTACAAGTGGCTTGGAACAACAAGAAACTGCATCTTCTTGCCAACAAGTTCATTTTGAAGAAATGTTTGCTTTTTTTTTCTGTGAAGCTACTTTATCATTTTATGCTCTGCATTCGCAATATTTCAAGTTTTATAATGAAGTCATTTTAAGATGTGAAACTATCCATCGTTACGCCGTTTCTTCCTCTCTACAGGGCCAGCAAAGTGCGGAATAAAGGTCCCAAAGACATCATGGCTGTAGAGGAACTGAACGGAGAAGTCAGGTTCTCCACACATCTCCCCTACCCCAACAACCTCAGCAGGTTAGGACCCTCTGACTACTAAAATCATCAAAGATATGGCAGCTGTTCTATAAATATGATGACTTCAAACTGTATTTATGAGTGATTTTATTTCCTCTTCTCTATGGACAAGGACAAGCCTTTTAACTTGTGCTGTAGTAATTAAAATGAAAGGCAGAATAGATTCGAGCATTTGCACAGTGGTTGCTTCCTCTCCTTGAGTGCATGTTTAATTTTTTTATGATACAGGACACTGTTGGAGCCAATGGAAGCGCTGCTTCAGCTGATGTTAAAGTGGGATCCTGTCCAGAGAGGCGGCAAAGTCAACACAGACACCAAGAAGCCGCTGTGCTTTGAAGTACTGGAGCAGATCCTGAGTATGAAGGTGAGTAACTGGCAGCACTTTGATCAGTGTTTTTGAGCCTGCTGTATGTGGGTCAGCAGTGATCGTCAACACATTTCTCTTCTCTGATGGTCTTCATCTCTAAAATGCTGTGAAAATGTGGATGGTCATCATGAGAGCTGGGTATTATTTGAAAAATAGGTACTGCAGATATGATACCTGAGTTTCAGTAGTGATACAAAAACATGTTTTACCATTTAACAAAAGAAGGTGAAGTCCTCAAATGTTAAATGTTGTTTAAACAAAAAAAGGTAGAAAACCAGTTTGATATATTGGTTCAAAACTATCCGATCAGAGGACGAGTAAACGAGAGTAGTGTTTTCTTGATACGTGATACACAACATATCTGTAAACTGATTAGAGGTGATGTTGTGACATTTAAATGTTTTGCCTCTGTGTCTTCAGGTCGTCCACATCCTGAACATGACCACAGCGCAGGTTCACTCCTTCCAGCTGACGCCAGACGAGAGTCTCCACAGTCTGCAGAAACGCATCGAGGCCGAGACCAAGATCGACGTGGTGAACCAGGAGCTGCTGCAGGAGACGGGAGTGTCTCTGGACCCCAGGAAGCCCGCCGCACAGTGTGTCCTAGAAGGAGTGGTAGGTTGACTCTCGTGCAGCTCAGATGTCAGCGTCGCTCCTGTGCAACAACAGAGGTAGAAATTAAAGACGAAAAAAGGAAATACAGTCATTTTCAAACACTGTAATTTCCTTTCTAAACTCCTTATTGAATGCTTGGCAAGTTGGTCAAGTTGCACACAAGAGGTTCAGTCAGGTTATATTTCACCTGGCACAGATCCTAGCAGGACATTTCAAAAACACTCCTTCAGCTCTGAGTGAAACTTTGAAACTGATCTGTTGGTGTTAAGAACCTTAAACCAAGGGGTTTAAGAGACTGGCCATATATTGGCAACGTCCCACAACTGGAGACATTTTTGGCATTTTGTCATTCTCCAACTCTCATGTCCTGTTGGACTGTCTGCTGTTTGCTATCTCTAATAAAGGTGAAAATGGCAAAAAAAAACACCTTCATTATGTTTAAGTCTCCCATTGGAACTATTACAAAGACAGGAACACGTGCAAAAGACTTGATCTCAGTGCTAAAAAACCAAAATGATGCAGAATAAGCTGCGTTTGCAGGTGTTACGTTTCATACCACACTCGCTGTACGTGCATTTAGAGACTTTGTATCACTCAGCGTTGCTCTTGTGAGCTACAGGTGTGTTGAAGTGGTGATTTTCTTCTGTCCCGTGTAGAGAGGCTGGGACAGCTACATCGTCTACCTGTTTGACAAGAGCATCACCAAGTACTCCGGTCCTTTCAGTGCCAGACATCTTCCTGATAAAGTCAACACTATCGGTGAGTTTATGTCAAGTTCTGTCTGCTGATTATACTGTTAAATGTAACATATTTGAATATGTTAACCAGCTCACAGGATTCATTAGTTTCTACAGATTCTTCATCCCTCTTCTTCTCCTCTCAATTAGCTTTACTGGTATAAAAACTATCAATTATCGTCCGCTCCTTGAAAACCCCGATCCAGAGTGCACCTGTCATGGTTTCTTGTTTTAACTTTGCAGTGCAAGAGGCCAAAACGCAGCTGCCCCTGGTGGTGCTGAAGAAGGTTTGGGGTGAAGCAGTGAGCTACATCTGTGGCCTGAAGGAGGACTACAGCAGGCTTTTCCAAGGACAGAGAGCTGCTATGTGAGTTACATGACATGATCTGTCATTTCCTTAACCACAAATCATGAGGTATAGTCTTACTCAAATGAAAGGTCTGAGGTCTTCAACACAAAAATATCAGTTTTATTTCTGTTTACAAATGTGACTGGTGTAAACAAACTCTTAACAGCATCAGAAAACTTTGAGATGTAGTTGTTGTCGGATGTTAGTCCATTTATTAAAAGGCCTGTCAAAGTTTAATCTTGTTTATGAGGCAGGGCTGCACCTTTGTTTACATTTTATCGCTGATTGTGCCTTAAATAAACAACTCAACTTGACAGTTAAACCCGACTGAGTCCAAGCTGCCAAACGATGTTAATAATCTGCCTGAATGTAAGGGATGATAGGTAAACCTGTCACTCAGACCAGAAATAACACAGGAAGTCTCATGACCACAAAACCACATTTCATTACTGTTGAAGAACCTTTCTGTGCAGGAAATCATAGAGGCAGAATCTAAAATGTTGTTTACTCCAGGTGTGCCGGAGCATATGCTGGTTTACCCTGATGAGAACAGATAGAGTACAGTCACAGAGAGCTCTACATGCTAGTTATGCAAGTATGTAAGATAAGATAAGAAGGTTGATATCTTCCATGTAGGATATAAGTTCACTGAGATAACTGGCATAACTCAGGACACCAGCGACTCCACGTTCAAGGAGACATTTTTTTTCGTCCACAGTACAATAAAATCCTCGACAATTATCGCAACATTTAAAACGTTTGATTGAATGTTGTGAGTTATAACTCTCATCTGGTTCTTGCAAAGTATTTGAACATGTAATCCTGTAGAGAAGAGGCCATCGTGACTTGGAGAAAGCTTTCTGTGTTTTCTTTATTAGTTTTTGGAGGGTGTGGCAGCCAGTGACACACTGTCACTGGCAGCTTCAGATGCTCCAAACAGCTTCCTGTCTACAGAAACTTGTGCACATTGTGTTCAGTGGGGAAACCGGACAAAACAGAGGAGCTTTCATCAAGGATTGAACCATGGTCTCTGCTGTGATGTCGATTTTGAGCCTTCAGACCTTTCTTCTAAGTTTTTGTCTCCTCCTTCGCCCTCCAGGTTGAGCCTCCTGCGCTATAACACCAACCTGACCAGGTGTAAAAACAGCATGTTCGGCTTCTCACAGCAGCTGAAAGCCAAGCTGGACTTCTTCAAGAGCAGCATCCAGTACGACCTGGAGAAGTACAGCGATCAAATGCACTATGGCATATGTGAGTTTATTGGCAGCTGTTTTGATTGGATTCTTACCTTCATACTAAGAAAGAAAGTTTACATCTGGGAATATTTTTGTAGTTTGTTCTGATGAGTTGTCTGTTCGTCCAAAGCTTCTGAAAAGATGCTGAAGGCCTGGCAGGAGAACGAGGAACGAGCTGCTGCTTTTGCACAGGTAACGCAACGTTTTAAAAACATTTTCTTCAACTTTTCTGTAACGAATCTCAGCACAAATGCTCATGGCGTTCGTCCTTGTGTGTGTGTGTGATTCCCGGTTCGTCCTGCAGGTGGCGGAGGTGAGCCATCTGGATGATGAGATCATGGCTCTGCACTCTGAGATAGTGGAGCTTCAGAGGAGCCCCTATGCCCGTCGCCAAGGAGACAAGATGGAACAGCTGTGAGTGTTAATTGGGGGTCTGACCTGAGGAGACGCTACACCACAACATGACATCTATATTTATTATTTATCAACAGTCATCTTTCTTACATGTTTTGTTGATGGAAAAGCACAATTAATGGTTAATGCTCACAGTAGCTGAAGCCTGCAGGTTCTTGTGTTGGTTTGTCAGCATGTAATAAACCATATTACAGCTGCAATGATTAGTTGATTAATCGATTTTATTACCAGCTATGAAATTAATCAACAACTATTTTGATAATCGATTAAGAAGAAAATGTCTAAATTCTCTGATTCCAGCTTCTCAAATGTGAATATCTCCTGGTTTATTTAGTCTTTATTTAGACAGTAAACTGAATATTTTTGGTTTTTATGGACAAAACAAGACATTTAAGGACGTCACGTCGGTCTGTGGGAAACAGTGATCAACATTTTTCATCATTTTCTGACATTTTATGAACCAAACTACATAATAATGAGTACAGATGTTTTCTCTGGCAGCATGACATAAAAATAGTAATATCGTTTAGTTTTCCATTCATTACTCCAACACTTTGGTCAGAGTGAGATATCTTGACATATTAGCAACCATTCTTGATCAGACTGCTGATCGTTTGTACTTTCTTTATTAATAATGATCCGCTGCTCAGACCTTCATCAGACAAAAACAATTTGATCAAATCAGAATGATTTTTATCAGATGAAGGTGCATCAGGTTAAAAACATCAAGAGAAAAGTCCTCAATAATGTGGATTCTGTAGTTTCTTCTCAGTCAGGAGGTTTTGCACCAGTCGATCCTGATTGAACACATTTATTTAGAGATTAGGTTGTTTTCAGACCTGCGTTATTGAGTCGGGTTGAACTGCTTAGTATGTCGCCTTCTTGATATTTAGGCCAATAGGAGCTCCTTCAGGACCTTCTTCCTGTGTTTATTTTCTCACTCTTCCCCCGTGACACATCTGATTATCGACAGGAGTGATGTGATTCGGTTCACTTGAAATTCTTGAAACCGAACCAGGAGGGAAATGTTGATCAACTCCTCCAGTGATTCGGACCGAACTAGAGGAGAGTAGAGGAGCTCGGGTACAAATCTGGAACAGCACATCATGCTAGACGGGGGTTAAAAAACAAACCATCCTCTTTTCTGCAGTGAATGTCTTAAAGCATTTAAAACATGCTGCCTTAGTTATTTTAAAGACCACAAAAGAAACAGCTGTCAGTCTTCATTTGAGTTTTCCTGGTATTTGCTGTCAGGGCGCATCAGCAGCGGCTTTAAAATTCAGTCTGGTAAATATTTAAATCTGAAAAAATGTTATTGCATTGCAGAGAAGAAAAGGCGATCGAGCTCTACAAGCAACTGAAGATGAAATGCAAAAGTAAGAAACACTTATTTATTCATCACTTATTGTCAGTCAAAATGTTATGTTAGGATGATCTTACTTCTCCTCAAACTGAGACGTTTGTTCTGTGGTTTATATGATGCTTTTTTTTTTTTTTTCCAGCACCTGAACCAGATGTGAGCAGCGACAGCTCCGAGATGGTGAAAGCCATCATTCAGACAGTCCAGAACCAAGACAAGGTCCTCAAAGATCTGTACACCCACCTCAGGTAAAACTCCTCAAACACATTCAGAAGGTTTTATTTTACTCAGAATATCAGACGAGTAGTTTTACTGTGAACATTGGTTAGTTTCTCCTCTATGATTTCCTCCACTTGTTGTCTTACTAGTATTCATTTAGTGTATTCTATGATTATAAAACAACCCATTTGGTTCTTCGGGGAGCCACAATGCTTCTACTGTATGTTAAAATCTGGCCCCGTCTGGTCTCGTCCCAACAGTAAGATCCTGATCAGCAAACAGAAGATCATTGACTTGTTTCCACGAATTGAGAAAACTCTGGAGAGCATCAAGGATGCTGACAACACGGTCATGCAGATGCAGATCAAGAGACAGAGAGAGTTCTGGCATTTACTGAAGATCGCCTGTGTAAGTGATTCTACACATTTTTTATTTTTAACCAGGTCGGAGTTCAGTTTTGTTTTTTTCATTTCCGCTGCTCAGAATCTACATTTTGTCCAAGTGGGGCCCACAGTTAGAGATGTGCTGTGAAACTGTTTTTTACAATATACTGCGGTGAAACATGCTGACAGTATTAATACCGCCAACCGTCTTCAGACGACATCGTGAACACAGAGCAGCTCCTGCCTTCATTATTAGCAGAAGGTGCTTTCTGTTAGTCGAACAGGTGCAGAACAACCACAGCGCAGAGAACGAGGCTCCCGTCGAGCTCCAGCTACTCGGGTCAAACATCAATTTCATCAAAGAAAATGAATGAATGGATGCGTAGAATCTAATAAACACTGAGCTGCATTTAAAGTATTTTCCAGTCAGCTGTCTTTTGTTTACAGTGTTTAAACTGTTGCTAATATTATTTCTTATGCAGAGTTCAACAAAGCCGCAACATACAGACCATTTAACTATACTTTAGGGCTAATAGCAGGATTTCAAGGAGCGCGATTATCTTGATAATACAGTTAACTGTGATATATTTAGCGACCGTAATCGTAGCGTGAAACTTTGATACCAGCACATCTCTACCAACAGCTTCAGACTGTGAAAGCTCTGGAAAGCTCGAGCTTATAAGTCAGTCCTGTGTGTCAGCGTTTTCTCTCCAGCTGTGGTTCTTTCTGTTCTTTGTTACCTCCTCAGACTTGGCCGCTCTAAGTTACCAAAAACATCAGCGGACAGCGGGAGGGTGTGCTGGGTGCATTCCTTTTGTGGGAGAAAGACGGCATGTTTATTCTGGAGAAATGAGATCTGGAGCACACAGTTAGAGTGAAGAGCTTTTCATATCAGGGTTCTCACATCTGACGAAGATGTGCTTTATGTTGAAATGTTACCGGCTGAACTTACTAACAGCTCTTACTGAAACTGTTTACTCCAGATCTTGTCTCAGCCTGTTGAGGCCAATTAAAGTTTCATGTTATTTCTGTACGTATCTGTATGATTTTTCTCCATTTTTCTGTCCTGCAGGCTCAGAACTCGTCACGGAACTCGATAGCAGCGAGTCCCGAGTCTTCCAACCTGCTGCAGGTTTCTCAGTGGTCACAGTCGGCACAACCTGTCAGTTCCCCGCATCCTCTCACCTCCCTACCCGGGCCAAACGACAGGTGACTGATTGATTAATGGATTCATTCATTCATTCATTCATTCATGGGGTGACTTATGTTGTCGATCTTATTTAAACCTGATGGTCACTTGGGGGGCAGCAGGAACAAGTAGTGAAACACAACGCTGACATATCATCACCTTTTAAGTTGATATGTTGAACATGTTAGCAAACAGTTGTTTATTTCCACATCCAGCAGTTACGGAGCAACATTATCATTCATTACGAGTCGTGTTTCTGTCCACCTGGTGAATGAAACTCCAATATTCACTCTCTTTCAGCTCTGTTTTTACTCTCTACCAACACCTGAGGGAAATATCTGGCTCTTCAGCTGCTAAATGCTCCGCTAAGTTCACCAGCTAGTCTACAGCTAACTGTGTCTGTTAGCTGTTTGGTGCTTAGCAAGTAGCGTACAGAAGGTTTTTAGAGCAGTTGCGCCAAAAACGACAGACACTATGAGAGTGCTGGGAGTGAAGCAAAACAGTAAAGTTGCAGCCGGACAGATAAACGATGAGCTATAAAGCTCCGTAAAGCCGAGGGGAGCTGCAGAGTCACTGATAATTCCCTTTAGGTTCATCACTAAGAGTTACAACCAACACATTACACACTGTCAGACTGTCAGACACTGTACATTGTTATTATGAAAAATATCAATTACATAGCTGTTTAAAAGTGAGGTATAATTAATATTTCTATGTCAACCATGGGTCAAATGACTGTCTGTAAAGTGAATGGTGTCTCTAATAGTGATGACAGAATTATCACCAGACTCTGAAGTTTCCCTCCGGCTTTACAGAGTATTTCAGTTTCTCTTAGTTCATTGTGTTGACATCTTTACTGTTTTCGTTCAGTCTCAAGGCTCTCATTGTTATTTTCGGACACAGCAGGCAACTGTTTTCAGAGAAAAAGCTCTATGAACCCAGTGTACACAACCTGCTCGGCACCAAACAACACACAGAGACAGTTAGCAACTAAAATAAAACTTTATAGATCCCCAGAAGGGAAATTCACATGTTACAGCAGTGCAGGATACAAGCAAACAGACAAGAGCTAGGAGTGATAAATATAAACAAAACAAAGGGTCAAAGGGTAGACAAGCTGGTGAACATAGTGGAACATTTAGCAGCTAAACACCAGAGCTAAAAGAGAGTGAATATTGGAGTTATATTCACCAGGTGGACAGAAACACGACTCTAAATGAATGATAAATAAGGGTAAATAAGCAACTGTTTGCCAACAAGTTCAACATATAAACTTAAAAGTTTACGTCTTATGTTTAGAGTTTATTTCTGCTGCACCCAGGAAACCAAAAAAATCAGTTAACGCTGATTTAAACCTTCCACATATACTGTAGTTGAATTTAACCTAAAACCATTTGTCGAGTATTGATTACACACAGATGACCTCTGTTCAACTCATAACAAGTTATCTAACCAGCAGCCTTCCACGGAAGATTTAAGTGTGTCGGTTATTTTGTGTTCTGCTGTGTTTGTACTTAATTAGATTTAAATTTATAGTGATTTGATTAGTTTGTTTGTTTTCTGTTGGTCAGTGTAAATAAATCTTGTGATTCATTGTTGATTGTTGCGTTGTTCATGTTCATAAAATATGAAAAAAAAACCTCATGTAGCCACGATGAACATCCATACCTCTTCCATAACCGCTACAAAGAACCTTTTTTGTGTTTGTTCTGAATATTAGTTGGGAACAGCTGTTGACCTTCAGTGTAATATATTCATGCTACAGTCATGTGTGCTGTAAACACTTGTATACATGGTTGGCATCACTCTGTAGCCAGTAACATACTAAACACATCGTACATATGATGGACGTCTCCTGTGATGAAACGGAGGCTAACGGACTCGACGTGTGTTCGCTTCCTGCAGTGATGCTGCTCCGCGTCTGCTGCAGGAGAACCAGAAGTACCTCAGTCAGCTGACCAGTCTGATGCAGGAGGCGGCGGACGATCAGGCCAAAAGCATAGTGGTGAGTTCACTTTTTAATCTGTGCTGTTTCACTTCTCCTGGAAGGTTTTTTTTTTTGCAAAACAAACAGCTGTCAAGTTAGATTTAAATTTTAAATCTTCAAATGCAAGTCAGGTTTCCCTTCGGAGAAACTGGAAAATGGTTTAAATGTCAGTTTTCCACCAATGTCATCAAGTTACCTTCATAGTTTTTTGGGGTTTTTTTGCCAAACACATGATTTTTTTTTTGGCTGTCCACTCCATTAACATGCATGACGAGGGCAAAATATTAGGAACACTTTTCAATATAATGCACTGGAGTACACCACCACCACCCACTATGACTTTAATTATAATCATAAAGGCAGAATTATCACTTTTCTTATAATTAGTGCCTTTACATGCACTTAAAGTGGCCTGGTTACTCAGAAAAACCAGGTTATGTGAGTTATCAGGAAAGGCGCTGACGTGCACTATAGTAACCTGGTTCCTGTGAAACCGTGTGTACACGCAGCAGATCAGTAACCAGGGTCCTCTCTATACCACCAACCTTACTGTGGACGTGTGGCTCACTTAAGATGCTCCTTCCTTCCTTCCTTACTTCTTCTTTATTTTGTTTGTGGTGTGTGTGTCATAGCAGCTTGACAGCACAGTCAGAGACACACATGCAGACAGAAAGTCTCACATCACAAAAGTGTCCGAATATAACAAATGACCAAATGTTCAGTGGTGGAAATTTACTTATTCAGATTTCGAAACGCTGCTTTGTGTTAGTTTCACTTCTAGTCTGAGTGAAAATGACTGAAACTCCCGGGAAGAACCTGCAATAACCTGTTTCAGATGATATTTCTGCTGAATTCTGCTTTGTCATCTCAACTCTTTAACAACTCGGTTTTCCTTCCCTTTTTTCAAGGACCAAGACTGGAGCTGGACGAAATACGAAACCCTAACGACAAAATTAAAAAAGCGAAATGCGTAAGCGGTGTCGCGTCCTCCGTCCCTCCGCCTGTGCTCCGAGTAACACTAAGGACTGTGAAGCTGTTAACAGAGTGAGTGCAGCGGCGTAAACGTTGTACAGTTGTACATGGACTATGGATATTCTCTTTAAAAAAAAAAAAAAAAATAAGAAAGAAAAAAAAAGATGGCGTTTTACACACATGCTCAGTGGTGTTTGTCCGCTCCCATCGTCTCACATGGTGGAAAGTTTGAGAATATTCTTGTTTTTTTTGTTTTTTTTTATAAGAGAAAACAATGAAGCTGTGTCACTCTACTTTTTCCTCTTTTGCTGCACAACAATAATCATCATAATTCATAAAAAGAAAACACACAAATGATGCTGATTTCTACTGTTACTGCAAAAATCAAGCAAACTGTAGCACCAGACTTTCGGAGGTTTGGATCCATCACATGGGAGAATATCGGACAGAAACATGGGAACTCGTTCAACCTCGTGACATACAAGGAAAACACAGGAAGTGGTTCAGGGGGTGGGGAGGGGAAAGAGGGGAAGGAGGGGGAGGCAGAGGAGGAAATTACAATCAAGCAAATAGCACTTTGATACTCCCATGTATCCTTTCTGTAAAGAGTTGTTCCAGGCTGCCAGAACTGTCACAAAATTTACAGTCATGACGAGACAGAAACTCATGTTCAATTTGATATATTTTACTATAATCATTCTGGGGTTTAGATTATATGTAAATGTTGATTTGATTTTTTTTTTTTTTTAATAAAGTGTTATATATATCATAGACAGAAGTCTTAGTGATGATATATCATAATAAATGTGACAGAAGTGGCTGGCCATTATGTTTATACCATGTTGATACTATGCGTCTGTCTTTTTAATTGTCCTGTAGATACAATGAGGTTCTGTTGGCTCATTTACGTGTACATACTATTCACTGGATGGTTTCTGCTGCGTTCAAGTCACACGGAGAGCTGAAATGATTAGTCACTAAATCAATAGACAGTAAATTAGTTGTTTCAGTCAAACAGTCTCTCATTCCAGCTTCTCCAGTGTGACCATCTGTCACTTTTCTGTGCCTGATACGATAGGAAATGGAGTATTTTTGCACTTTGGATTTCTGCTTAGAACGATTTTTAGATGTCACCTTCAGCTCTGGGAATTTATAAAGGGTGTGTGTCACTATTTTCTGATGTCTGCCAAAAAAAAGATTCAATTAATCAAGAAAACAATCAGCAAATTAATCAGTAATGAAAATAATCATTAGTTGCAGCCCTGATGAAATGAAAGTTAATTACCAGTTTCCCAGTTGTAAATAATGTGACCTGCCAAGGGACTGCAAATGAATGTGAATGTTTAAAATAACTGCTGAAATACATCAAATGACAACATTTATGTTCAGTGTTGCGAACGATCCCTTATAAACAAACAAATAAATACAATAAAATTCATAATTACATCTGGGAAGTTCAGGTTTTACAGAAAAGCTCCGACATATCCGACATGATGCTTAACGAAAACAAACATTAATGTCTTGCTTCAGTCATTTAAAGTAATTTAACTGACATTTCATGCATGTAGTGTTTATTGTGTGTTTTAACCCTCACATGACTCTGCAGTCATAAACAGTCTTGAGTAGTCTGAACACTCGTAAATAAGACTGCCAATGACTTTATCATTGATTGATCTGGTGATTATTTTGTTAATTATCTGGTTAATTGTTTTGCCTATAAAAAGTCAGAAAATAGTGAATTAAAAAGACAATTACATCTGATTGACAAGAGCCGTGACACTGTTTACATAAAAGTTGGTAAACTCTTCAAGTAAAGGCGTGGACTGCCCGTCCACCTCATTTCCCAGAGCTCCTTTTAACCAAACATCAGCCTAAAAGCTGAATATATTCAATTTAAAATTATTAAAAGAAAAACAGAGAAAAGCAGAAACTCTTGACACGTGAGAAGCTGTAACCAGAGAATATTTGGCATTTTTGCCTGAAGAAATAACTCGATTTAGAGCTGGAGCAATTAATCGATTATCGTAATAGTGAGTTTTCAACATGAGAATCTACCATTGACCCATCACTGTATGACGTGAACGCAGCATTATACATGAAGTGTGACACGACCTGGTTTCTGTAAAACATCTCGGCATCATCGACCAGCGACTGACAGAGAAACGAGAAGATGTGAGAGCAGAGATGCTCGCAGGAGAGTAAACGGTTGAATGTACTGCAGTTACACCGTCGTGTGTTTACTGTATCGTCACGCGGTTACTTCGGGCCAGAGAGAAATTAAACTTCTGAGTTGTATTTATGAAGTTGAAGTGCAATGGAATATATATATATATTTTTTTGTATTTAATTAACTCGATATGTCAGTTTTTCTTTCCTTTTGAGTATTTGTTTCCATCTTATGGTTTAAACTCGTCTCTGAATGTTTAATTTTTAGCAATTACATTGTATAAAGATCCAATGTTTGCCTGGTAATAAAATAAAAATGACTTTGGCATGATTCTGCTGTTGATGGTTTTGCAGTCGGTTTGCCGTTCTGGTGAATTTTGGATCGTTTGATTCGGTTTTAAACCACATGACCCAGTGTTCGGTTCAGTCTCATCAGCGGAAATTTAGCCAAAACAGACTCAAGCAACAGAAAACAATAAAAACCTGACCCAGACTGGATTTTTGAGGCCGATGTTGATATTTGTTTACAGAAGCACATTTTTCCTCTAAATATCTGTCTTTTTCAAATAATAGTGATTAATTGTGTTGTGGAGGGAATTTTACAGTGTAAAAATAAACCCATCAGTGTTTTCTCATGGACACACTATGTAATGGTCGAAGTATTCAGATTCTTTATTGAAGTAAAATCACCAACACATATTTAAAATTACATCATTGCATCACTAAATCCTGCATTCACAATTCTAATTAAAAGTACAGAAGTATCAAAAGTAAAAAATTCGTGTTCTGCAGACAAATGGCACCTGTTGTGTTATTATATGATATTATTAGACTGTTAGTGATACTAATACTGATTCATCGATGTGTAATGTGTTGCTGTTGTAGCTGCCAGAGGTGGAGCTAGTTCTCACTTCCTTTGGTTCCCAACAGGGAAGGGTCGGACCCCTTCAAAGGGTCATAAGATAAATCTGAGAAGTTGAGAGATGATTCATGGGAAAGAAAAGACCCAAAAAAAAAAAGCTCTGCAATGAAAATAATTAGCTTTTCTATAACCTTTTTAGGAAACATTGGATAATATTATCATGTTGGTTTTCAAATAGGTATTTAAATGAAACCGTCTGAGAGTTTAAAGGACGGGTTTAACAACAGTCAGGAGCCCAAATGAACATGAATCATTCTTCCTGTTCATACTGACCATTAGAAGATCCTTCATAATGCACTTACAATGGAAGTGATGGAGGACAAAATCCACAGTCCTCCTTCTGTGCAAAAATGTATTTAAAAGTTTATCTGAAGCTAATATGAAGCTTCAGCGTCCAAATGAGTCAAATCAAGTAGATATCTTTCAACGTTACAGTCTTTTTAGTGATAAAGTTCCTCTTTTTGTTACTAAACTTCCACCGCAGCTCAACAGGGAAACACTGTCCGAGGAAACACAAAGAGGGAATTTGATGCTAAAAAGACTGTAAATGTGTCAGATATCCACTTGACATGACTAACTCAGACTGATGAAGCCTCATATAAGCTTCACATCAACTTTAAGTGACTGTGTGAACACACAGTGGATTTTGGCCTCCATCACTAACATTGAAAGCACAGTTGAAGGATCTTTTAACAGCCAGTATGAACAAGAGGAATGATTACAGCGAGGAAAACCTCTTTCACTGTTCATACGGACACCTGACTGACTATTTAGACATCTTAATATGACAAGTAGAACTGAAAAGGTTATATTTTGTAAGCTTATCATATGTTTATATGTAAAATCTTAATCTAAAAAGTAAATACAGCTGTCAGATAAATGGAGTGGAGTGGAGGATTGAGTTTGTTTAAAAGGAAAAGGGCACAACTGTAAAGCCTGGTATCAGTTCCTTTATCTTTTTAACTGTTTCATCAGTTTGAAGACTTCATAAGAGATGATGTCAGTGCAACCGGTGTGATTACACAGCTGCTGTCATCTCTTTACCAGTTCGAGTGATGAAACCATTTGTGACACAACAGAGACTAGTTTAGAGAAAAAGTACAGTTGCAGTTTTCATCGGTATGAAAAAGGAGAAGCTGGAAACAATCGAGATAATTTAGGTCAATTATTAAACCAGTGTTGCTCAGCGTTCAGAGCGAGTGATTAATCATGAGTCACTGAGCCGGGTAGATTATCTTGTTCACTTCTTCCTTCCTTCTCATGATCTGTTGAAGTGTTTTCTGGTCCAGCTGAAGACTCTCTTTCAGCCAGAATCGCCTGTTTTACCGTTTGTGTCAGGAAATGATTTGTCAGGAGGAGAGTTGCAAGCATGATAAGTCATGCAAGGTCACTTTTGTTTGCCTCTGGAGAGTTTTTAGATTAAAATCTCTGCAATGTGGACGGTGGCCACACCGAAACCCGAATGCCAGTGGGAATCAAACTCATCTGGCTCAGTTTGAGGAGTTTGGATCTTTCTTGACCTTTGGCATACTTTTATATTTCTCTGTAATGCTGCAGAAATGTAAAAAAAAAACAAAAAAACAACTTCTTGAAACTTGGATTGTAAATCACCAAGAGAAGATTAAGTTGAACATTAAAAGACCTTTTTCTTGGTTTTACTGTAAGTCTGCGTTGTTGGAAAGTCTTGTGGTTGTCTTGTGGATTATCTTGAAGCTTTAGAAAAAAAGAAACACACACACACACACCGCTGGCAGCACATTTGAGAAAACGCCTCGATCCTTTTGAAGAAAAATGTTGTCATCACATATCATCTCTTGCAGAATGTGCCCAGTAAACCGCTGATCTGAGCTGGGGCAACAAGCAGAGACACACTCGGCTGTAAAACAAGCCACACCGATTGTAAGCTGCTTGTTTTATTAGATGCTTGGCTCGTGAATCAGAGTGAATCAGAGGAGCTCTCGGTGAGAAATCAGCCCGCATTCCTCAAAAACAACTCTTCTGTCTGTGCAGTGATTTACACTCGTGCTTCAAATCTGATTTTCCCTCCATTTACAGTTAGATTTGTACATGTAATAGTGAAGAAGGTTTTTCTTTTCTTCATTAGTTGTAACAGAGAAAAGAAGAAAAACTCTGCTGCGGTTTGCTGGTGTTTCAGCATAAGGCCAAAAGTATGTGGACGCCCAAACCATGTCCATGAGGAAATGGTTTTCCCAATTTGGTGTGGAAGAACATGACCGACTTTTTTTTATTGCCGCCAGCGTGGCAAAAAAAATAAACTTGGCTGCAACGATTAGTCAGTCATCAAAAAATTCATCTGCAGTTATTTTGATAATCGATTAATCATACGAGTCATTTTTCAAAGCAAAAATGCCAAACATTTGACGGTTCCAGCTTCTCAAGTGTGAGAATTTTCTGCTTTTTCTTATCTTAAATTGTAATAAACTTGAATATCTTTGGGTTTTTAGACCATTGCTCAGACAAGTCTTTCCAATCAAATGATACAATCCGGCGTTGGTCTGTGCACTTCAGAGGCGTTTTCTGATCAGATGCCCCTATCAATCATTTATTTGTGCCCTTCAAAAGCTGTTACAAATCAATGATGAAAAATAAATAAGTTTAACATATGACTGCTACGGTTAAAGGTTGGTTAGGTTTGGTTTACAGTTACTACTCAGTTAAAGTTAGGGGACAATATTAACCACGTGGTCACGTTGTGGAGATGATCGATGTCGTGGCTCAGGAGGTAGAGTGGGTCGTCCACCAATCAGAAGGTCGGTGGTTTGATCCCCGGCTCCTCTAGTCTGCAAGTCGAAGTGTCCTTGGACAAGATGGGTGAGTATAGAAGCATTGTGGGGCGCTTTGGACAGGAAGTGCTGTATCAGTCCTGATGAGCAGGCAGCCATCAATGTATGAATGTGTGTGTGTGAATGTTGGCAGGTGTTGTAAAACACATTGAGTGGTTGATAAGACCAATTTCCATTTAAAAAAAAACCTAGTTTTGACTTGCGGTTGGAAAGCGATGAAGGAGAGCCTGTACTGTCATGTTCCTGTAAAACATCGTTGGTTAAACTCTCCTGCGATGTTCGTCGTTCTGTAATTACGTCACCTGATTTCTTCTTTTTTTCTGTCAGAATTACTACGGCCGCTAGAGGGCGCTGTCACTGCAACGTAAACATGTTACTTCACTGAAACATCTGATTTTGATTCAGGCGGCAACTAACAATTATTTCCATTATCGATTAATCGATAATGCCAATAATTCGATTAATCATATTCTAGATTAAATTTCAGAAAATAGTAAAAAAACAAAAAAAACAAACAAATGCCCGTTATAACTTCTTAAAGCTCATGGTGACGTCTTCAATTGTTTTTTTGTCTGATCAGTAATCCAAAGTCCAAAGATATTCAGTTTACTATGTTTACGATGTTTATGATTATCTAAATAATTGATTATTTTCTGTTGATCGACTAACTAATTAATCAACTAATCGTTGCAGTTCCAATTTTACATTTTTCTTTGGAGAACAAACTCTGTAAAAGGTGACACTGTTATAGTTTCTACCTCAAACTCATACACACATGTATAAACATTTGTGTACTTGTTTCTTGTTACTTATCAGCCGACAAATACTCAAATGATACCAATACAATTGTGATAAACTAATATTGGCGAGTGGTTTATCAATCGGGCTCTAATCACTAATTCATTTGAAATGTTTTTTGTTGTTTCCCATGAAAACATCGAGTCTGTTAAACTGGAAACAGAACAAAACACAACAGCATTTTTCTTTTTAGTCGATTTTGCATCATCAGTTTGTCTAAAATGCTGCAGTTTTTTGTTTTGTTTTTATTAACTCCAGGAAATCACATCACATCATTTCTTACATCTCTGCTCCCTGTGAGTTTTACATTTGATTTTAAGATTTTGCTGACAACTTGTAAGGCTTTGTATGACCAGACACCTAATTATGTTTTTATATATTAGTTATATATTTTTTTCTTTGCCCCTCATTGTTTTATTGTTTCATCCTGTGTTTTTGATTTTAAAAACTTCTTTTATCATAAGTTTTAGCATTTTTACCCTCTACTCTGTTGTTTTTTTACTGTTAAAGTTTGGAAAAGTGCTATATATATATATTTATATATAAGTTCAGTAATTATTATCATTACTATTATTGGTATCCTACTATTAGAGAAGTCTGAGCAGGAAACCCAGATGATGGGAGCTCACACTGGGAGTCCGAGCCCGGGCTGCAGAGCTCTGACTCATGACTTCTCTTCCTCTCTCCTCTCACTAGAGACCAATAAATATGGATTAAGTGTTAACTGATGCAGACACAGTTAGCTGGGAAGAACAATAGATCACTTCTCAGTAAGTTCATACACAAGGAAAGACGAAAACAACACGGAGACGTCGACACACAAGCAGCTTGTAATTGTTGTGCAATCCACACAAAGAGGAAAACAAAAGTTCTGTCATGTTTTGCTTCACGTTGATAAATTGTGTAATCAGCTGATGCCACAAGATCATCATATTTTTGCAATTAAGTGCACTTTATTTCTTGCAATAAAAGGCTTTCTCTCATGAGAAACGTTTTACATTCAATCAATCATATGTGACACATTAGAAAGAAGGATTGAGATCATCGTTTTAGGACCAATTAGTGGTGAACGGCTAATTTGCGATTTAACTTACAGGCTTTAAACTCAGTGATTGTTGCTCTAGAAAAATATCAGTGCAGTAATAAAACACAAGTAAGTAATTGCTCCTCGAGGCTCTGTCACACTCCCTCCTTGAGACTGAAAACAAAGGAGCATGTAAAGGTTTCAAGCTGAACCACAGAAACATATACAGGTCACCAGAACTCCCACACCGTATGTACCATTCATTAGTTTTCAAGTAGAGTGCAAAGTCATACAAAATGGACCTTTACGAAGGCACAAACTGGCTTTGGAAACAGTTAACAAACATTAAATAAATATTTAAAAAGTACATTTTCATGTGAGCAACATTTTGCTCCAGAAAGTGCAATGAGACAACTTAATAGAAAACTCATTAAAAAGGAAGTTTAGCAGGAAGAACTTTCACCAACACACAACAATAAGAACTGCAACAGCAGATAATTACAAGTTTCCCCCCCCCCAAAAAAAATCACTTTTCCACAGCAGCTGGGCGGCTGTTGGTTTTTAGTCATCAAAGACATTCTCAGTCGGTGAAGCCTCGGTCACGCACGACATCTTTAAAGGCTTCTGAAGACAAAGAGTGAACTTTTTCCAAACTCTTTGGCTCCCGTGACTCACCCCTCTGATCCCAAAAATAGGGAATCTATACGTATGTATGACCACATGTTGAGGCTACTTTGGTAAAACTTGATTCCTTTAATGAGAATTTCATGTGAGTCTGTGAGCTTGTGGCTTCGATGGGGGCAGAGGAGGACTACATGGTTTCATGACACGGTGGATTGGGGCGGCTGAGGGAGGACTGGGTTTGACCGGAGGCACGGGAGGAGGACTCGGTTTGGCTGCCAGACACTGAAAAGGAAAACGAGAAGATTTTAGATGACAGATTTATTAATGTGTTGTTGCTACATCAGCACCTAAAACTGTTTTTATTGTTATTTTTGCTGGACTTTTACTTGATCCCAAAACCAGAATGAGAGTCTAACCCATGACACAAATTGGCTGAATCCTCCAGATAAGATTTTATTGATCTCTAGAGGCGAATCCACATGATACAACAGTAAAGAAATCAATCTGAAGATGTGGGAAACAGATAAAGAACAACACATTGTTGTATGTCTCTTTTATATGCAGTCAATCTAAATGCTTCTGCATAACTCAATTTAATGTTTTTAATAATGTATTCACTCCTGCAGCTGTTGAGTGTTTTTTACCATCTGATTTTAACTATAACACTATATATTTGACCTTAAATAGTTGTTTATCACGTGGAAGTTAAATAAAACCAACAAAGCATCTGAGCTGGAATGATGCATGTATTTATGCGAGCAAACGCGTCGCAGCGAGCTCCGATAAACTGCAACATGCTTCAGATCGTAACAGGCACGTTAGCCGTAAAGAGACTGACTCAGTAGGTCATAAAGAGTTTAGATGTCTAGTGGAGTGTTGACAAAATATAATTATAGGTTACAATAGTCTCAATCAGTCATTAAAGGTTAGTTTTGTCAAAATGTCAAAAAAAAGTCGAGCTCAAATGTCTCTTTAAGTCCCTCCTCCCCATGAGCCCACTCTCCTCTGATTGGTCAGCTTCTGGAAGCTTTCCCCAGAGGCTACATGAACAAACTATAGTAGCAGGATTTCCCTCCTTTTTCTCTCAATTTACTTGAAATGGAAACTTCTCAAAAACATCTGTACATGTTTGAGCATGAATCAGATTTGAAGTATACAAGTGGAAAACATGAACGATGAGCTGTCATCTTGTCGGAAAAGTAAAAAAAACCTTTGCAAACAAAGCGTTCAGCAGGTTGACGCCCTGGCTTTTGACTTTCAGGGAGCATTTTTACATACGTTCACCTCAAGTTTTGGAACATTTTTAACAACCAACATTATAACAGTATATATATATAAATGACAGAAAATCAAATAAAAGCATGAAATGTCCCTTTTAAATAATTATCCAAATTGTTGTCAATTCATTTTCTGTCAACAGACGAATCAGTTAATCTTTTCAGCACTATTGAACTTCCTCTCTTGTTGAAGTGTACAAATGATTTGCAAAGAGAGACCAGTGAGACCAGTTGAAGGTATTTGGCATGACTCACCTGCATCTTAGGCGACAGAGGAGGTAAAGGTTTGGATGGAGGTAGAGGTTTTGTCTGTAGTATAAAAGAACAAAGGAGGAAAAAAAATCACTGAGACATTTGTATTTGATTTTTCACTTTAAACACATAAACACACACACGCACACGGTCTATTTCTGGTATTCAGATTTCATTGCTTCACTACTTTTATAGTCATATTTCATACATTTGATTCGTGAATGTCACAGATATGTCCAGATAAGCTGGCTCGTACACGCCCACACACATATTTTCATGTTAGTTAAGTGGCGAGTGTTCAAATAACCGTGATTTTGACCCAGTTTTCACAATTATTTGAAATCAGTCTCAGTACATTACAGGCTATTAATAGATGTTTATATGCATTCTCTGATTTTCAGTTTAAAGGGCGAGTCTGATGTTATTCCATATTTTTCTTATTGTCAACAAATCCCTTAAAAGACCAAAACCAGCAATGACTTGATCCAACTGACACGTATTGTTAGTTTATCTCTTACTCCTCTGTGTATAATAGTATTTATTGTTTGTTGTTATTAAAAAGACATCGGTGAACCTCACTGTTGCACTGGGCGACATGTTCTTTCATCACCATGAACACACACACTGTTGTTTATTTTGACTCAGTCCCACACACACACACAAACACACACTCACACACACACACACACACACAACAAACACACACACACACACACACACACTCACTGTCCTGCTGCCGGACATACTCACTAGAGCATCAAATGTGTGTTAATCTGCAGCTGAAAATAGTGCCCAAAAAATGCACAAAATGATTTCCTCCTGTATGAGTAATGCTCAGCTGTTTTAGGAAATTAGCCTTTTAAAAAAAATAAAAGATATGTTTGTGACTTATTTTTTTATAGATTAATGTCTTCTTTTCATGGGATTTGTTGACAATAAGTAAAACTCCTTTAAGCACTTGCAACCACAAGTCTGAATGCAGATAACTGTCTTTATGTATTATTTAATTTATCTCTTATCTAAGCAGCTGACTTAAGTCGCCAGCTCTGAATGTGATCCTCAGTTTGCATTATGGATTAGCTCACATAGCAAGAGTTTGTTTTTAAAGCTTACCGGCTCAGTTTGCGAAGTGGACGACAATGAAGATAATTTCTTTGGTGGCTGGAAGGAAAGAAAATCACAGTGTGAATGCTTTTCTTCAAACTGATTTGCATGATTGATTCATATTGTATCGCCGCTCTGTACCTGTGGAGCTTGTCTGCTTGGAGTAATCAGCGGAGCGCAGACTTGTTTCGCTGTTGATTCCATCAAAGTGGGCTGGCTGATCTGAGGTCTTTCTTTAACATTTGATTCCTGGAACATCGGGTTCAACTTGCCTGGAGCTGAATGCACTTTCCTGTGAACGTGACATTCATTCAGTTTGAGAGACTTAAAACTAAGAAACAGATTTGTGTCATAAATCAGACACAGAAGAATGAATCCAAGGGAAAAGTACCTTTTGGAGGTGTAGTTGTCCATGTTGTCCTTTTTACAGCACATCAGCCCAACAATCACTAAGCCGATCACCATAACGATGGACAGAGCTGCACACACACCAGCTATTATCCCATACTGACCTGCAGGCACAGATACACAAATAACAGTTATAACTGCCCTGTAAAATACACTGAATCTGTTGTTACAGTCTTTTTTTATTCACTGTTAAATGATTTATGACATACTACATAATGTGTGTAGCTTTTAAAATTAAACTTTATGAGAGAAAAACACATGTATCTACACCGAGTTCCAAATCAATAGTAAGCCAGTTGTTTTTAGTGTAGCTAGCGGCGGGTCTGTAGGGATCAGTGTCGGTCATTCAATCCACCATTTGGGACTAAAATATCTCAACAACTAGAGGACGGATTCTCATTAAATTTTGCAAAGACATTCTTGGTTCATCTGAGTATGAAATATAATCTTTTTGTTGATCTCTGACTTTTCATCTAGCGCCACCATCAGGTAAAAATTCAATTTGTCCAATACTTTAGTTTATGACTAAATATCTGCAAAACGAATGATATTTCCATCGGCCTCAGCTGCACTTTGTGTTTAGTGCTAATTAGCATATGTTAGCATGCTAATATGCTAAGATAAGATGGTGAACATGACAAACATTATACCTGCCAAACATCAACATGTTAGCATGCTGACATTAGCACACAGTTGTGTCCCACATGGATTTATTACAGGAACTGGATACTGGACGCAAAGATGGCGCCTATTCACTTCAATAAATATTGCTCGTCTGGTGCATTAGCCAAAAAAGTTTTCTAGCTTCCGAGTTGTGCGTCGCCCACTGAATATGTGCAGTAATGTTTCTCCCGCTCGGCCCATAGACTTTACACTGGGATGATGTCACAAACTTTAAAATTGCTTTTCAAGGGTCTGGGAAAGTTTCATAAACAGAAAACCTTCATGGATTAAAGATCATAAACAAAGAGTAATAATTGACCTTTTTTCGTTGCAATACCACAAGTGACCACCGTGGGAAACTGGCAGCAAGGCTGAGTGACGGCACTTTATCAAACTCTCTTAATACATCCGTGGTGCCTCAGTACAGCCTAACAGAGCTGCTTCCATTGTTCTAAACCCTTTGTTTATGCACTGTTTACATTATATATTGTATGTAGCTCTACACAGGAAAACACACATATCTACACTGTCTACCAGATGTACAGATAAGCAAGTAATTTCTTAATTCTCATCTGTTATTATTTACTGGCTAAAGCAGCCAATGAAATACAATCATGAGATTACATGTGTGTTAGTGTGTTAGTGTTAATTTGTCCTCACCACATGATTATTAAACTATTAAGAACTCACAGAAAATAGCTAAAAACACAAACAACCGGGAAGAAAAGAGTCAGAGTAGTCATAAATTGTCGTTTTGCTCATCAACATCTTTCACAATAATTTGGCAGAGATGTACTTTTTTCATTTACTTCAATTCAAATGGTTTACGGGAAATACTGGTTTCACTATTTGTTGTGTTCTTGTGAGGACAGAAAAACAACTGTATCTCTGTGCTGAAGTATTTCACATGTTGATCTTCTCTGTGTTCAAATATCTCTTCTTCCCCTTTGTTTGTGTTTTTAATTGTTCACTGTGAAAACTAAATTGTTGCACAAAAGGTTTTGTGAGTAAATTGTCCCTTAATTTTACTATTGTAGTAATCACGTCCTCCTGCAAAACATATCTAATTTTTTGAAGGAATTGAAAGGCAACTACTTAAATGCTATTGTTTAATGATTTGATGCACAATGTTTAGCCTAACTTAATCAAGACTGTTAAACTCTTTTAAGGGAGGTGAAACTGAAGGTATATCAGGAACAGAGGATTAAGTTAATGCTGGCAGAAATAGGAGATCACTCATAATGAATCATTCATGTTTCTTACTGGAAGAGTGATTCAACAACCAGGTGTGACCTGTTTTTGTCTGCATCACCCACTAAGAGCCAACCGTCAGTTTAAATTGATATATGATTTTGTATTAAGCAACTAATCCTGTTGAAAAAGTTGGAATTTGCACACATCTACTGTCTTAAAATCCAGTCCAGTGAAGTGTTGTGTACCTTGAGGTAAATCTGCGTACTGGATGTCGCAGTAAGGTGGAGCCCAGCCAGGATTGCAGTGGCACTCATTCTTGTGATTACACACCTAAAAATAAAATGCAATAAAATTAATTTAGACTTGAGTCAAGGACTTGGACTCACGTGTCACTCCAGAAGAGTCAAACTGAAAACAGCTACAACTAATTTCAAACCCTCAAATATTTCACTCACCCCGTTGTTGTTGCATTTCTTTGCACAATCCTCCTTTTTCCCGTAAACTGATACATCCATACATTTGTTGTTGAGGCAAACCTGTGCACAAAAACTATACTTAATTCACATCCAACATAATTTAAAAAAATACATAACGTGTCTCTTGGCTGAAAGGTTTACCTGGTTGTGTCCACATCTGCTTCCTTGAGGGACCATGTCCATTTTCCTGGTCTTGTCGTCATCCACAGCTAGTTTACACTCTAAGCCGTACATATTGTAGGCTGCTCTTTTACCTGTGATGGACTCGCCCCCTCCTTCACAAAATATAGATCCACACTTAAGATTCCTACAAGAGAGAAATATCAGCAAATTGATCAAGAAGCTGCAAAAACATAAAATATACGTATATACATTCCATTTGCTTATTTCATCATCACTAAATCTTAACTTCTTCATGTGCTATTTTGTGCATTTTCAGGTCTGTATCATTCAGGAGCATTTTGTGATAACATCTGTATAGAAACCGAGTTCAGTAAAAATGTTGATGATACGTACTGTTGAGTACATTTGGTGTAGCCGTATTTGCTGCTCCCACAGTTAGCACCTTCTTCGCCCCGTCTGTTCAAGTCAAAACACATGTCTGCTCCAACTCTGGTGCCTAAGACAAGAAGGAATTCATAATTAACCTCTTAAAACTATAGATTTCTGTCAAAAAATAAAAAAAGATGAAGGATGTTAGGAATGATAACAAAAATTACCAATGCTAAGTCAAAATTATTAGATACAAAGTCAAAATTTTGATGTTTAAAATCATAATTATGAGATGGTAAGTCAACATTTTAAGTCTAAATTATGAAATAGTGAGTCAAACCCGCAGTGCGGAAGTCACACTGATGTGGAAAATCTGTGGAGTTCCCCTTTACTCTCAACATATTTTATTCTCTTCTTGGCATGAATGGGCTTCCATATGAACACTGCTGTCATTACAAACTCATGCTGTGCAGCCAAACATTACTCAAACCCACAAAACTCCACTGGAGGTCCCAAAGTTTCAAAGAACCAAATGTGTCAGACTGAATTTCAGGGGAGAGGCGTATAAAATAATGCTTAAGACATGTAGAATATTTCCATTTGATTGAGCAGTGCAGCCATGATGTTGGGATGTTATTTTATGAGATTTTATGAGATCAGAGATTTATGTGACCATGCTATTCATTCTCTGTAGTCTCCTCTGTAATAAGTTTGGCCACTTGTAAATGTGTATCAGACAATCTTTCTTGGAACGGTCCATTTCCACCATGTGATGCTGAGATTTAGTGAAACTACTGGAAATAGATGAATATCTAAAGCTCCTTGAGGCTCAGACCAACTATTCAAGAGAAAATGAAAACTGGTGCAAGCAGTGACTTTGTTTTTTACTGAGATAACTGTTCCGACAGCAGCGTGTTGACCGTACCTGGTCCGAACAGCCTCCAGCAGTGCTGCTGATGTGTGGGACATTGGCCGTTGTAGCAGTAGCCCTGTTCCTGGTCGTAGCAGGGTTTACCGTTCATCTCAAAGCTATCTTCAGGGCAATACCCCGACACTCCGGTGCAGTACTCAGGCAGGTCACAGTCACTGGCTGACTTCCTGCACACACTTCCAGTCTGTTTGAACTGTGGGTTAGAGCACATTTCAGGTGATTCAGTATATAATGTTGAGTCAACTGTGTTTACAATGAGCTGGCATATTTATGTTATATTTCATGACCACCTCTCCTGGTCCTTGAAACTGTCATTTGAGGAAGGATGTGGTGAGCAACAGTTCAGGAAAACAGCAGGATATCACCCTCTCCCACCCTTGAACTACTGTTGTTCAATTTGGTCCAAACCTCCTGTCGCTATTTTAATGCCCACAGTTATGAGCTGGCAGCAGGGTGTGTCTGTATGATTGGCCTTTATGGAGCTGGCACGCTACGTCCACTGACAGTGAAACTCAACAGTCTGGTCAATGTTTATTCTGGATTTTTGACTGATAAAGCTCCTTTAAAAGCTGCATTAAAGGCAGCAGAGTAATAGAAGCTACAGTACCTGACAGTTGTCACAGCATTGTCCATGAGCACACTGGGATCCTTCAGTCAGACGGCAAGTTGAGGCATCACAACAAGGGTTCCTGCATTCCTAGAAAGAGAAAAAAAAACATTTTCAGTTGTGTTTGTGCATGAAGTTACACCTTGAACAAGAACAGACTCTCTAATATCTCCCACACATGCGGTATCTCTGCCAAGAATTTTCTCTCAGATAAGATGTGAGCACATAGGAAAACTATTAAAATATTAAGTTTTACAGGCTAAACTCCAGTTTGGGATTACCTTCCCTCATATTAGCTGTAGCCTCGCTTACAGGAAACCACACCAGTCCACTAAATGGAAACACCCAACATACAGCCAAAGTGGTATCTTCCTTAACCAGAGGATATATTTAAATTTTCCAGAGTCCAAAAACTGACTAATCTGCAAAAAAAAAGAAGTTTTACCTCCACGGTGCCACAGTCACACTCTTCTCCAGGGTCGAGCATGGCGTTGCCACAGAGAGGCCCCACAGCAATAATCTTAGTATTAGAGGTGGGTTTCAGCAGACAGCCGGGCCGAGCTCGCTCCAAAAATTCAGCGAGCTGCCCCACACTGCAGTCGCTGAAAAGCTCTGGGAACGCCAGACTTCCTATCCTAAAGAGGAGCAAAGAGATTCACAAAATATTAAACACCTAAGATAGTGAGCTAAAAGAACTAACCTAACCTATATACTATATAACAAAAAGTATGAGGACACCTGAACTTTACAGCCATATGTGATTGTTGAACATGTCATTGCAAAAATCACGAGTATTAATCTGCTGCTATAATAGTTTTTCCACCAGATGTTGGAACCTGGCTGCAGGGATTTTCTCTCATTCAGCCACAAGAGCAGAGTGGTCAGCCACTGATGTTAGGTTATAAGATCTGGCTCATAATCAGGTGTTCCAGTTCCCAAAAGGGTTGGATGGGTTTGAGGTCAGGGCTCTGTGCAGTCAAGTTCTTTTAGACCAAACTTGGAAAACCATTTTTTTATGGACCAGACTTTAAGATTGCCCTTCATTGGAACTAATAAATCCACACCAAAGACATACTTTTGGTCCTATATTCTATGTACAAGCTGAATGTTCATAATGTTTTAGCTGTAATATGATCCTTCCAAACATACAACACACACAAAACATTTTTCTTGCATCTTGCATCAAAATAAATACACGTTCCCAGTGACAGTGAGATAAACCAGAGTTGTGTTTATATTGTAGTAACTTTCTTACCTGAGCTTGTCTGCCATTACACAGTTCCCACTGCTGTACAATGGACCACACATGCAGCCTGCAGAGTCATGGGACAAGCCAAAATTATGTCCCATCTCATGAGCAATGGTGGAGGCAAGGCCAATTGGGTTGCTATGGTGATCCTGGTGGAGAAATACAGAACAATTAGTTGAAATTCAGCAGAATGTATCCAAAAAAAATCCCTTAATCTCTTGTTGTTTAAGGATGAATATAAATTAGAGGTCATTAATCACACCTGATTGACTC
Source organism: Thunnus thynnus (assembly GCF_963924715.1). Classification (NCBI taxonomy): domain Eukaryota; kingdom Metazoa; phylum Chordata; class Actinopteri; order Scombriformes; family Scombridae; genus Thunnus; species Thunnus thynnus. The sequence goes on along the minus strand of NC_089536.1, from coordinate 5,892,965 downwards.
CCCCTGAGTTTTCGGTACACATGGCGAATTTATTTGCCAATCCAACTGTATCCCCGAAAAAATCTTTGCCACTGTTGAAGACAAAAGTTGAACATTAGATCGAACTGGTGGCGTAACTGTGTTTCATTACCCGTACAGATATCTGTAACTGATCCTTACGTCACAAACTGGGCGTTGTCATGCTTCGTCCTCTGCAGCAGATCAGCCTGGCGCCAAATGAGGAAATTGTCCAGGGCAGTCTCTGAATTAATGTCAACATCGATGTAGTCTCTGTATGACCAGATCTCCAAGCCCACCAGCATGACGCGAATGTTCAGAGGTCGATACAACTGCAGGCGGAGGAGGAGGAGGAGGACGTGTTTTTCAGAAATGAATAAACTTGGATGCCGTCGGCTAAGAGCAACGATGGCACAGAACCAGAGAAACAGCTGAGCTCCAACTGATAAAAAACCTACCTTGTCAACATGATTTATAACTTCAAGAATGCGGGATTTAGTCTCGCTTCCATATCGTTTATACTGGAGGAAGAGAAAAGACAAACATGTGATCAGATTTATTAAGCAATGGAATGAAAGCTGTAAAGGAATTAAAGTGATATTTACCTCGGTGTTGTCGACCACCACATACAGCTCAACAAACCGCTGCGGCTCTGTGATGGGTTTGGTTTTCTGAAAGGACAAAAGAAATACAATCTTTATACTAATATTCTTATTTTTATCTGTGTCAACATTTTTTAAAAAGTACAAAAAGTTCAGACTGTGACCTTTGACATGTTTTCATGAAGCATCGCTCAGTACTTGTCTTTCTTTTTATTTTTCTATATACATTTATATTAATGATTCTATTCTAAAACGATAGTTTAAAACTGTTAGTGTTAAATTTGCTCTAACACATAGGAAATTTTAAAGGCAACAAGGAGAGGCAATATAAATACGAATAGGAACACTTTCCTAGTCATACATAAAAAAATAAGTAAAGTATAAAAATATACATAAATAATATAAAATAAATAAATCCATATTGCAAATATACTGCTACATTTTAAAACTGCATATACACATAATGTATGCATGTATTCATACTGACACACCCGTTGTCTAATCGCTATATGGCCAAAAGTATGTGGACACCCCTGAGGCTGTTTCATGGTTGGGGCTGTTATCTATCCTGATATAATACATTTTCTGGACAAATCGATTGAAATATAAGATTATCTGTTTTTGGCTAATCCAGCAAATTACGTTTAAATACTAGATAACTCAAAGTACTTCACCACACTAATGCAAACATCATGTATAAATCCAATATTAACCATAAAATGATGCTGATCTACTGCGATGTTTGATAAAAGGGTAATGTTTTAACTGATTGGATGTGACAGATTGCTGTTCAATATTGATTCAAGATGGTTTAGGTTGACTAGATCTAACTAAAAATGCGTTTATAGCGAAGGTTCAGTGATACAACTGAAGACTGGGCAAGTTAAACCCTCCTTTGTCTTTTGCAGAGTTGTAAGCCTAAAACGCACTTTTCTCTCGTTCCATATAAAATTAGTTATGAGTTTGTTAACTTGATTGTTAGATTATCAGGCAATGGAAGTGGCAACACATTTAACACATAGAATAAGTCGGGATGGCCGTCATTTTTATGGCAGATATTTGTCCCAAAGGGAGAGGTTGAGACCTTTCAAGCTTTCAAACATGTTTTTCAATACTTTTGTTATTTTATCCAGATCAGGAGGAAATATAATGCCAAGATAAGTTAGGACATTTTGTGAGAACTTGCTATTGAGGTCGCTCAAATTCGGCTTCGTTGACTGCTCAGAAAGAAGAAGGGCCTCTCATTTTGAGCCCGAAAAAGAAGAGAAACACTCTCTAATACTCAAGAGTCTGTTGATTGATGATTGTGGCTGAGTAAGAAACTATAGTGGCACTATGTATGTTTTCATTTTCTCTTATAGCAATAGCCAAAGGTTCAAGGGCCAGAACAAACAACAAAGTGGAAAGAAGGCATCCCTGTCTGGTCCAACAATGCTGGTCATTGATTTGAAACATTGACCACAAAGGCCTAAAACACCCAGAGATATTGAATGATCACAGTATACACAGTATGGCAAACAAATCTTATGGGATATATATAGTCATATCGCCCCAAACCTAGCCCCTTAGTTGTGGTTGAAGGAAATTTTAATGCTGCAGCATAAAATTACATTTTAGACAATAGTGTGCTTTCAGCAACAGTTCAGGGACCCTTTCATTTTCAACTGCTCCATAAATAAATGTTTTTCCCAGTTTGGTTTGGAGGAACTTGACTGGCCTGTGCAGAGACCTGACTTCAACCCCATCCAACACCTTAGGTTGGACCTCACTAATGTTCTTATGGCTTAGAATGAGATGATACATCCATAAATACGCCTGTACATAACATATGTATCAAGCAAATGTGAATCACTTCATTATCCATGATTTCAAGTGTTTTTAGTTGGTGTTACTGTTACTGAGAATTAACTTAACAGTGAAGGAAGAGACGTCTTGCATCCAGCAGTTCAACTTTAGAAATGAACAATATTAGCATAATCATAGATTCTGGATTTCTCATGAGAGATGTAATTTTAAGAACTAAAACTATGTAATTGAGCTTTTTTTGTAGGAAACCCACGTCAGACATGATATTATTCCAAGCAGCAGAGTATTTTTATACATCTGAAAACATGTCTGGAGGAGATTTAAACTTCAATAATCTCCTGGCTGAATGAGATAAACCTACCCATGGTCTGGACCTGAAGAGGCCAGCGAGCCGGGGGGCCTGGTCCTGGTCCTGGTCGTACAGCGTGGTGGTGTTGGAGCCACAGCTGGGGTTGCCACTGATCTTAAGGTGCTCCTGTCTGTAAACGGCATGATCACCGTCCACAGACTGTCCCAGAGGCTCTATCAGGTAAACCTGCTGCCGGGCTCTCACAAAACCACTACAAACACAGAAAAACAACAAGAAAAAACGTTTCATTTGTGGATATTCTGAGGTCAAATTTAGCCAAAATGTGACCAGACAAATAGAAATGATGTTGTCTAGTATATTCACATTGATCTATAAACACTTATGTTTAAAAAAACAGCATGAAAAACTAGAACTGATTACCAAATAACATGAAGAAACTCATTTCACAAGTATTAAAGAAACTTTCACTGCAGATAATGTAAGCAGGATATTACAAGCTGTAAATACACCCTGAAGTACTTACCTAATGCCTGAACAAAGCCCCACACTGACCGAAGAGTCCGTCACGCCTTCAATATGGCCATGATAATAGCAGTGCTCCTGGACGGAAACACAGTACGTCCTTAAATTAGTTAATGTGAGGACACATGCTGGTTGGTACGTCACATCTTACTTATAGACATTATTCACAAAGACTTCTTTGTTTTTAATGTCAATGAAGTTATGAATCACAGGTTAGGAATGTGAGATTTTTATCATGTTTGGTTTAGTTCAACTCCACACTGATAAAATGAAACAAGAGCTGTTTTAAGTAATAAACTTCTGGTTTTATGATAAGGAAAAATACTCAATTATACAGATAAAATATTAGTATTTATGACACAAAATGTTTTGTATTATTATTTTGTTTTTTTCTAACTTAAATGTTCCCAACATTAAAATAGAAATTAGTTCCTGTGTAAAGGATAAATCAAGCTTTCACCACAGATTGTATTTCAGTTAATACAGAGAACCATAATAATAAGAATCCATACAGATGCATTGAAACTACAACAAATTACAGATGTGGAGATAAGTTTGATTTCTGAATCATATTTTAAAGATTCTTATTCACAAATATCCGGACTGTTGGTGCATCACAGAACATTTATATTCACAAGAATCACAATGAATAATCCCTTCAGAGGAATGACTCAAAAATGACCAGAACTGAGTCAAATCCTGTCTAAACAATCTAACATGTGGTTTTCTTTTTCTTTATTGTTATATTTTATGTCTGAGAATAGTTCTGGGCAGCAGCTGACGAATAGAATTTGGTATTTTTATGGTTAAATCTCACCTGGTCTGGTGATGTCGTCACTCGTTTTCCATCGTCTGAATAATGTGTTTCTGTGTATCCTCTCCCGATAAGATTCCTGTAAAGCAATGATGGAAAAATCTATAACATCTTTTTCATATACTTAAATATCAAAATACTGTAAATCTTTGTGAAAAAATGACAGTATTAAAAAAAAACATGTTTACCTGTTTTTTTCCAAATTAATTGTGTGGTTCGTTCCTTCAATGGCCAACTTGTACTGCACCTTATCAAGATAAAGCTGCAGAAAATTCACATGACAACCATTGATGATTAACACATCATCCTTTACAAAAGCACCAAAGTATTATCATTTTAAATGCATTTTAAGTATCAAAAGTATAAAGTATAAAGAATATCCCCTTTTTGTAATGTTATATCATCATACTGCACATACTGTATATTGTTGGATTATAATTACTGATGCATGAATGTGTAAGAAACATTTTAAAGGTGTAATTGGTCAAGATGGAGCTAATTTTAATTAATTAATATACTGATGGGTGTATTAATCTATAAAAATGCATAAAATGCTGATGATAATGATATGTTTTAGATCTAAAATCTTTATCTGCAAAGTAACAAGTAGAGCAAGGCCAATTTATCTGATAATACTGCTTTATTGCAGATTAGAGCTACAACAATTAGTCGATTCATTTTGATAATCAATGTCAAATTTATCTTGTTCCAGCTTCTCAAATGTGAATATTTTCTGGTTTCTTTAGTCTTCTGTGATAATAAACTGAATATGTTTGTTGGTTGGGACAAAACAAGATATTTGAGGACGTCACCTTGGGCTTTGAAAATAATGAAAATGATCATTAATTGCAGAAATGGAGAAAGTATGTTGTAATGTCACCATTACACAGTTGTTGTTTTTTTCAACTATAAAATGTCCTACTCAGAACATACCTTAGTCACAATTCTTTAAAAACACAAATTTAAGGAATCCAATCAAACATTTGTTTATGTTAAATGTTACGTGGCCGATAGATATCATTAATGGATTTTTAAACTGTCCTAACTTCTCCAATATCTATACTGGTCTGGCTATAGAAACTGGTTACTTCCGCTACTGTCAGAGAGCAGTAATGGAGAGTAAGAGTTTCAGTATTTCTCACTGAAATATAGTGAAGCAGAAGTATCAGTAAAACAAATTTAATGACATAAAGAATGAATAAAAATAAAAAGGTAAAACAAAAAATATTTTTTAAAAAGTACCTAAAAACTGCAGAACAGCAGCACTTGAATAAGTTATGCACATTTAAACATTTAAATAATAATTTTAGTATTTTATGCAGAGTGTGTGTGTTGTGTATTGATATAGTGTGACAGTGTGATGAACAGGTGAGGTGGGGTCACCTGATTGTCTCGCGGGCTCCTCTTGTGTCTCCCCTGCAGTCTCTCAGGGATGACCACCTCATACTGCTGCACGTGGGACAACATCCCAGAGCTGTGCACGAGGCAAACTACACACAACACACAGATGTTCGTATTAAACACATTTAACTTAAACAATATGTGGATAAAGTCTAAATTAACGAGGCTTTAACCTGCATGTTACTGACAGAAAGTCATTGCCACTTCCTGATTAATTATATATTATAGTTTAAGTGTTGACATGCATAAAATAATTTTTTTATGCAGAGTTTAACACCCACAGATACAGTTTATGTCTTTATAATGAGTGAACATCAATAACGTTTTATCCATGTTTCTTTCTGTCCAACATACTTTTCTACTGAACTTGTTGTTGCATCCAACCAAGAAAATGTCAGAAATTAATAAAATATTCGCTCAATAAAAGTAATATTAATACAGAAAAGTTAAACGTACCCATCGCCAGCCACAGTGAGAACACGTTAGCTCCCATGATGATGCGTCCTGCTCGGGGCACCACCGCCGCTCATCTACCGTTAACTGCAAAGTTACTCCACCGTAAGTCATCGGGAGCAGCTCTTCCGTTAAAGCTCCGCCTCCGCCTGGTTCGCTCTTATCGACGCATGTCATGTTTACCGGAAAGAAACCAGTCAAGCCAGATGTTAAAACACACTAACCGACTTCCGTTGAAATACAACGTGTCAAAATGAATCAGAAAGTCTCGTGGCACACTGACCAACCGTTGACCCATTTGTGACGTCACCACTTCGTACGTTACTCATTGTTTCGGTCACGTAGTGTTATCCCCTAGCTAGCCCTCTGAGAAAAAGCCAAAATGTTATATTTTTAACTGTTATCCAGCAGTATTAGTATAGTCAAAATGTTTTTTTCGGGATCCCATACATGTAATTAACGGTTTACCTGAGAAAAAAAACCGCCACTCAGTTTCACTTTTACCGGATTTAATAAGGTGCGCACGGAGCGGGCTGTACGGCTCCGTCTATTTGCTGGATTTACAGTTGACGGGTGCTTCAATAAAACTATCATCTATATTCTCTGTTTCAACCGTTTACTGAAAACTTTTAAACTTAAAAATAAACATGAAAAAAAACATGCTCATCACGATAAACATTCAAGACTGCAGGCAACAAACACATACGTAACTTTTGCTCTAAAGCAACCCTAATCAAGAGCGCATTGCAGTTTTTAAATGTCTATATATATTATTCAGTAAATATAAACGTACTTAATATTATGAAGCTCTTAATTTTTTATTTTAAAATTGTACTATTTACAAATTATTTTCATATAAATATTAATATCGTTATTTGTACAGTACTTCTCGTAAACGCTAAGTGCCTCGCATAATAGTAAAATAGAGTATTTAAAATAGAAAAAGAGCGCCCTACTATAAAACATTAAAGTTACATAAAAATAATAAAATAGTGAACAATTTACAAAACAATGTGCCTATCAATAAAATCTGATGAAACTAAAGTAATAAAAACAAAAAATAATCAGTTAATTTAAAATAATCAGTTTTTAAGACTAAAAAAAACAAACCTTTTTACTAGCGCAAGCTGCGTGCTTTTATGTTGACGTCGGTCTTCTCATATTTCCGGTGTGTTTAGTTAGCTTGACGCTCTCAAAGTAGGGAGTGTTCAACTGTCAGTCTTTGTTGTAACACTTCAAGACACAAACCAACAATATCTGATCAATTAACTTGCAACTTTCGACTGACAACAACAAATTCGCACATCAAAGTATAAATATTCACTTTAAACAACGAAAAAGCATAATTTAAATCAACTAATACAAAGTAAGCAAGCAGCAGCCAAAGAAGAGCTTGTTTTAAGTCTTGTTTTAATGAGGTGCAATACAAACATAAACTGTCATTGTACAGGTACAATAAGTTACCCATAAGGAGTGTCATGACTTACATTTTCATGGTTGAATAAACATTAGTTCCACTTCTTAAAATGTACATTTGATGCATTTATATAATGCTGCAACATCAGACTATAACTACATTTCATACAATACATATTATATACACACACTGAAATATCATCTTTTGAGCCAGTGGCTGACGTCCATATGGTAATTAGCTGGACGGTTGGTGTTGGATAGATAAACAGACATGAGGAAAGCACTTTTTTATTGCTGGGTGACTGCTTACATACACACAAGGAAAACATGCTATGCTGTTGCTTTTTGACTTCGTTCTATGGCCATCCGCTCCAGGCGCTCAGTGTAGAATCCATTGAAATCCAGCCTGTGAAATTATAAAAGCTGAATTAGCAAATTTTACAAAAATACCGACAGCGTTGCTTTTTGCTGTGATAATGTATTTATATTCTTCATATCTCTCCGTTATAATGATCCATTCCTCCTGACTGAAGTAAGCGGCACACGATCTGTCCATTTTGTGCAGAAAAAAAGAGTCAAATGACGTGCCGAACGCCCCCTTTTATGGGGACGCGCACATTGCCTGAAGCAGAAAGCCTGAGTTAACAAAGAAAGTTCATATCCGCCATCGTGATACCAGTTATCTCTGATCGCGAGTTTAGGGTTTGTCGAGCTAGCTCACACGAAGAAAGCCTGGGTATGTTGAACTTGCATCGTAGTACACCCCTCTGGCTATTTAGCTCCTTAAACAAGGCTTATGAGAGTGGAGTTTATGGGGCCAGAAAACCTAAATAATAAGTTAAAAGAGGCTAAAAGGCACCATAGAGTTTAGGGGCACTGCAGAGTCAGGTGATAAATCTGTGTGGGTTCATCAATAAGAGACCCCTTTCCCGCTACACACAGTCATCTGTTCCATAGTTCCAAAGTTTGTTTACGTATTTTAATGCATTTTCCTGTCTTGCAGGTACCCGAATTCACCTCATAGAGAATTAAAACTCATATTAACAACATACAGTAAGAGATGGGAGACTTTCCAAATGTACTTTGAATTGCATTACCGAAGTGAAGCAGTTACAAAAACAGGAACTAGACGTGATGGGTTCGGAGATAAGATTACCCACAGTGACTCAATCTGGCCTGCATGATGTTGATAATGAAATTAATAGAAACTGGTTCACTAGAAACTAGAAAATGGTTGCCTGGACGGAAGGAAGGAAATAAAAAATGAAAGCACTGGTTTGCTTTAGAAAATAATTGTAGTAACATAAAGTTATAATTCCATCTCTGGTGCTCTGAATGTGAACAGTTTTACCTGTAGATGATGCTGATCATGCTGTGCTCACAGTCATTGGTGCTGTAGATGCTGAGCTTGTCCAGCAGGTCCAGCAGCAACATGCTGAAGTTACTGTCAAACTTGCTGATGGTGGCTTCAAAGCCTGCGTCTGACTGAAGGGTGTCCGCGTGCTCAGCTAGAAACTGGAGCAAAGAAGGAACAAAAACATGTTGTACAATGAGACGTGTTAAACAGAAACTCTGAACAGACCAGATGAAGTTCAAAAAGTTGTTAAATAGTTGAAATACTTCCTGTTTTTAGTGTAATGTTCACGTTTATCTTCACATTTTCTGAAACTCAAAGGAGGAATTTGAACATTTACTACAGAACACAGACTACTTGTCCAATCTTCAGTGTCTAAGAGGGCAGGCCTTGGCAGTGAGTGTCTGGGAATACCTTTGTTGTGAGCCTCTTCTTCTCTGCCTCCTCAGCATGTTCGCTCTGAGTAGGAGGCCCGTCCATAGTCCCTTGCTCCAGAGAGAGACGCTCTAACCTCATGCTCTGAGTGAACCGCTGCAACAGTCCAGAAAAAAAACATCTTAGTACAAATATTTGTAATCTGTCAAATTCAAGTAATCAAAGCAGAACATTAAATGCAATATGAATAAAAAAGAGCAGAAACGACTGACTGTTCTTCTTCATCGTTATGACGACAAACCTGCATGCAGTTGGTGAACATGACACAGACAGACATGAGTTTAGAGAAGATCCTGAGAAGTTCGGGGTTGGTCAGCATGCAGTCCTTCAGGCAGTTGTCCAGGAAGCTGGTGTGATGACAAAGCACATCATCGATGTTTGATGCCTGTAGAAGGAGAAGACACACGGTCAGCTTAAAAAAAAAAAACCAACAATACAAGATCACATTGTTGTCTGAACCCTGTCTGTCTTATATATACGGTGTTGTGTAAGCATCCTGTCCTCCAACTGTGAAAACAAACTCACATGTGTGAACAATACATCATCATTTCCTAATTGACATTGTGATGTGCTGTTGTTTATAGCTTTGTATTTTGTATAATGTGTTCTGTGTGTTTTTTGCTTTGTACTGTTTGTTGTGCTGTTGTATGTTTTGAATGTGGGGAACTGCAGATGTAGATGATGAGCTAACTCCGGTGCAGTGCATCTTTTATGTTAAAAACTGTACACTGTCCCAATAAATAAATACAATCAATCAATGGCAGTCCAAAAGGAAAGTGCAACACAAGATTGAAACTAGTGGCTGTCAGCTAGCTTTGCTCTCGTTTGACAGACGGGTCACTGACAGTACGATAGCAGTGAGCGATCAGGAGAGAAGGACACTTGAGCTCTTTCACTCACCGTCTTCAGGTTGTTCTCCATGACGTGCCAGGTGGGCTCCATCACCTCAAACATCATGTAGTACTGGATGTTCTGCACGAAGTTGAGCATGCGCTGACGGAGGGCGAACGCCGCAGCAAACCTACAAGGAGTGCAAGGAGTTTGAACAGTTTGAGGACACTTTGCTGGTTGAGATTTTTTAAAGATTCACCTCAAGTTCTACATCCGCTTAAAGACTGCTCACCATTTGGCAGAATGTAAGGCGTACTCCTTGAAGTCTTTGTTGGTGATCCACACGTTGCACAGCAGCCTCTCCACATGTTTGCAGTAAAACATGTGTCTGAACAGCATCTGGTACCTCGTCAGTGCTTTCCTGGAAAATTAATGCAAACGCAATGATTACAATGTTTACTTAACATGTCAAAACTGACGATGTTCTTTATTTTTCTAGTTGTCAATTGATTGAATTGAATTGATCCTACTAATAGAATTGTGTGTTTATCTAAAGCCTGATATATCTTATTCCTCTGTGTCTGTCATCACAATACTTGCATAAGAGTAAGACACATGTTTTCAGTCCATAACAAAGCTTCACTAATCTTGTTATCGCCTGGAAAATTATTACTTTTTCCATGCATATTTACCTTGTGAGGCAGCTGGATTTGCGAGATCATGACAACACGAGAATCCATCTTGTCAGGCTTTAAAGTTCTGCGCTTGTGTCCGAGCCACCGGTGGTTCGGACCGATCAGCGTCCTATGAGGATTCTCGTGTGATCTCGCGAATCCAGCTGCCTCACAAAGTAAGATGGCGACATATGGTTCATCCAATCACCTGCCAAGTATTTCATTGGAAAGTTCCTGCCCTTTTTCCAAACAGTTTCCAAGGACGACTTCTCAGATAGTTCTGTGTAACAAACCATCTGGCTCCTCAAAACCATGTAAGACACAAATTATTGTTGAAAGCAGAGTATTTTTATGTCTTGAAACATGTCTGGGGGGACCTTTAAAGAAGAACTATTACAGGGATTCTTGCTTTTATGTCTTTTTCAATTTAATTTTTGAGTGGTTGGATTTTGATTGATATGTGGCTCCCCTGTCATCTTAAAAATAAAGAAATGTGTCTCCTACACCTCCAATAACACTTATTATATTTATGTTTTATGAGGAAGCACAAGACGCCTGCTGAAATATCTTGAGTTATCTTAAGTTAGGAAAAACAATGTAAAGCATTTAAGTGAAGATAAAAATCTACGGGCAGCTCAGAACCTGTTGATGATGAGCGAGAGCGGCCACTTGACAATATAGTCGAAGGAGAAGGCCTCCAGGCCGCTGAGAGCCACGTCTGTAGGGTCTGCGTTGATGATCGCCTTCTCCTGCTTAGTCTCGATGGCCAGCACCCGCAGAAGCTGGGTGATGACATCATGAGGCATCAAGTCAATCTGTGGAAAGAGGTGATGAAGTTCAAACGTTATGAAGTGTGAAGCAGCATGACTCATTTATCATGAGATCAGTCTGGGAAGTGAAGGAAGTCGACTGAGTCTTCGTAACACTGGATTTTACTACATTAGTGTTGGAGTAATGGACGGACTGTTACAACACTGTTAATATTTCTGTAATTTTCATAGTCACACCTACAGCTCCTACTGACGCCCGAGTCACCTGAGGAAGAGGAGGGGATCTTTACATGTCCCGTCCTGAGATTTCTTCCATTTATTCCTTGTGTTTTAATTTTTTTGGGATGAATTTTCCCCCCAAAAGTTGCAGTTTTGCAAGAGTTTCCTTCTTGGAGGGCTTAGGTTGCATCAGGAACCTGTGTGATCATGTCCCTGAACGCAGGGTGACAGCATGACAGGATGTGACATGATCACACAGGATGTACATTTTTACAGAGCCTTGTCTCTTAATGGCCTAATAGCTGGTACAAGCTCTTCTTAGCTCTGTCTTAAGACATACATTTATAATATGATCTTGACTGTTGACAATTCTGTCCCAAGCAGGTCAATTTTAGATGTTTTCTATTCAAATGTCTTTAATAAATCTGTTGTAGATTGTTGTGTTGTTTGCGTTCATCTATCTGAACTGCTTGACTGCAGTTATTCTGAATCCCAGGCGACAGGAAAACTATTCTTCATCACTGAGACCAGCGGATGGAGCTACTGACAGTAATACGGTCTTTTAGCAACTTGCAGAGCAGTTTTAGTAAACAGGATCGCTACTGTGTTCTTGTCACCTTGAGGTCGTCTTTAAAGGGGTCTGTGTTGGCCGTGCTCATCCTCAGAGCCAGCTCCAGCAGGGCTTCTAGTCTTGGTGGAACAATGTCGTCCACAGGCTTCTTCAGCTCCTCCTCCGTCAGGTCCATGAAGTGCACAAAGAAATCACCTTTGTCCATCAAGAAGTAGTGCTTGATGGATCTAAGAAAAAAACAACACATACAATATTTATAGTAAGTCTGTCATAATAATGATAAATTTAGTACGTCAGTCAGTCTGAGCGAGTATGAACAAGCACGTCTAACATCCAACTGTAACCACTCTCTGTGGGATTATATGGAGGTTTTAGCCTTTTAATAATTATTATTTTAACTAAATATCCAGCTTTCTGGTTGCAAAGAGGTCTAGATAACCCAAACTAAACCCTGTGGGTCTGATAACTGTTTACAATGTCCATGACTTAAAGCATCATGGCAAACTACAGTTGACTAACAGTTTTACTTTGCAAAATTTTCAAGATTTCCTAATAGAAACATCTACACCCTGTTCTTACATGTTCCAAAGTGTTAGCTAAACATATTATGTTACACTAGGTATGTGGAGCAACAGGTTCCAGTTTGTTTGAAGCAACATTTTGTCAACATCCAAAGATCTGCATCTACATTCACACCTGTAAACAATGATCTGTAGGAGTTTTGTTGTAAACTGATATTCCTCACAAATAAAACAGATCAAAGACACTAACTTTGACTGAGAGGATATTTTATGAGATGTTTTCAGTCAACCTTTCTATACCAGATACAAAAAAAAACAATGTATACCTTTTAATTAGCTCATTCAACTGTTTAAATGTCATTAAGGGATTTTATCTAGATGTTAACTGCCAGCCATTGTGGCTTTGCAGCCACTTTGCCACCAGTTTGTTTGAGTTTCAGCAACTCCTGATACTGATGACGCAGATTTATGACTGGCAAGCTGACGTAATGCTTTTTCCCCACTCAGCTCGTTTTTACGGTCTGATCCTGATTCTGTCTATGACTTTGAATTCAGCGAACAGCCTTTGCCGCATGTCGCACTCTCTCTCTGTTCTCTTTCCTGTCACACATTTATTGTTAATGGTTACACATAAAATTAAGCAAATACTATAACTTGAATATTTTGACTTCACCTCAGACGTGAAACCAGCTCCTTCTCCTCCATGAGGAAGTCCAGCAGCACCTTGCTGGCGTAGTTGTAAGCTTTCTCTATCTGCTCCACATACGCTCGCTCCTTCAGTGTGTACAAGACTTCCTTTGCATCAGGACACGTCACATCACGGCCGCACTCCCGCACCACGTTGAGGTATTTCCCTATGCAGCAACAACAACAAAAAACAATGATAAAAACTTTTTCCTATGAAAAGAGATAAAAAACCTTTGAAAAGTTTATTTATTTGTTTATACCTGTGCTTAATATTTTGTCTGCCATTTTCTGTAGAAATGAGGGGATGCGATGCTGTACGATGGTGTATCTCTGATCCCAGTACTTGTCGTTATAATCTTCTTGAATCTTCTCTTTCTGCAGCTCGTGCTCCTCCACCATGAACTCACTGTGAGGACAGTCAATAGAAATAAACACAAAGTACAACTGAGTACATATTTAATATTTAAATATGTTCTTATTTGACCGTTATTCCGATCATCAGATTATTTATCTGAGAGCGGCTGCACCTGTACGGGTCTTTGATGATACCCCTGTAGATCCACTTCTCCAGTATCTCAAAGTAAGGGACGCTGGCTGCTTTGGTGAGGTAGAGGCACAGCTCCTGAGCCTGACTGTCACCGGTGTAGTTGAAGGTTCGGTCATGGAGAAGACTCAGTGTTGAGCCGCCCATACACTCTCCTTTATCCACTGAGGACGCTGTGAAAACAGTTATGAAAGCATAAGCCAGTTATACACTTCTATTTACAAAAAGTAACAGTTTCATTAGTGCAGTTATCTTTGAAAGAATAAATGTTATGTTTCTAGCAACATGTGTTTGACATTTATAAAAAAATAATAGTAGTTTTAATCTGTAGTATTTAGATATAAAAGCTGCAATAATTATCAACATTCGTCCATAATTTGCTTTATTCTCTCAAATCCTGGTTTAGATCGCCCCCCAGTGGTTAAAGGGAGCAGCTGGTGTTTAAGGACAGAACTGTCATGATTATGATGCACCAGTTTAGCCTACTGTATATTTATTTTTGCCAGCCTATATCAGCTGATATTGACATGCATTTTAGTATTATCTTAGTAGTAATGTAGGTTAAAAAAAAAAAGGGTTGAGCTTTTCAGACATCTTGACTTAATTAAGTGGTTTTCAAAGACAAACAGTGTACAGTCTAACAGCACACACATAAAGTTAACAAGTGTCTCCTTTGGTTTGTGGTTTTGCGTCTAACACCAGAAGAAAGAAACTAGGGCTGCAACTAACGATTATTTTTATTGTTGATTAATCTGCAGATGTTTTCTCAATTAATCGATTAATCATTTTATCTATGAAATGAAAGAAAATAGTGAAAAATTTGGCATTTTAGCTTTAAAAATGACTAGTAACAGTTATATGCCAATTATTTTTATTTTGATCGATAAATCAGTTAATCATTGCAGCTCTAAAAGAAACCATCAGAAGGAGGAATTTCTGGTTAACAAAAGAACTTTCAATTAATTTAGTTTTCTCTCTGAATGGAGAAGTTAAAAATGACAAATCTGGTAAAAAATATTTTCATTACAAAAAAATGTTTACCTTTGATATATTGTTTTTTCCACCAGTATCTTTCACTGGTAGATGTATAGCTTATTAACACGTTACCAGTCGATACTGAAAGTATGCCGATATTACTGTTGTATCTCTGGTCCTAAAAAAGTAAATCTGTCCCACTCAATCCCCATCACACCCTCTTTTCTTTGGCTCTTTTTCTCTTTCAATTTTGTATTTTTTTTACAGTGACACAAGCAGAGCAAGATGCTCCAACTAGGTGCAACATTACACATTAGAGTAGAGTTAACTAAAGATCCGGCACAACCACCTTCACATTGAGTCAATTAGAAATGCCAAAGACGCAAAACTAATGTTCCGAGTCTTACCGATAGAGGCCAGTATCTCCATGGTCCTCATGGTGGGCTGGATGTAGAACCAGAGCTTCTGCAGGGACAGCAGGCCCTGCCGCTGTAGATGCTCCAGCTGAGTGACCAGGATCAGGTACTCCTTCATCAGGGTCCTCATCGCCGCCGTCAGAGCGTGGTTCACCTGGCCGTACTCGAAGGACGACTTCTCCTCGATGAAACTGAGCGACAAACACAACGTCACCATCTAATAATTCTTCTTCTGTTGCGGTCAGATATGTAGAACTGAGCTTTAATATTTAGCCCGATGTTTCTGCACACTCACCGTGTTATAGTGGAGTAATACGACGCCACTGGTAATATTCTGTTCACCAGTTCCTTGACAGACATGTCCAGTGTTGCATCGACAATGAAGGAGCGGTTCTGTCTCCCCAGTACAGGTTGAGCTGTGATGTCTCTCCCATCAACTCCGATCAGGACAAACAGCAGATCCTCCACCAGAGCTTGTTCCTGAGTAGCCAGGGGCATCGTACCTGACCGCAGAGAACACCTTTATAAACAACAACAACAACAACAACAACAACCTACATCTGGAGTCTAGTGGCAAACAACATAAATAAATATGAAACATTATAACTTACCAACAGCCACAGCTGGATCTCCTGCAGGGCTGGGACTGGTGATGAAGTCTCCGAGGAGAGCAGGACGGTCATACACCCAGTTAGGAAACACGGGGTTGGGCTGGGTGGGATTCTTCTTGTTGTGTTTGTCTCTCAGCATCTTCCGTGTGACTTCAGCAGGCTGCAGACAAATCAGAAGTGACCGACTTCACCAGCAAACTATTCAACCTAATATTATTTTTAATATTACTACTTTTAAAACATTAAATGACAAGTTGACAATTTTTCAAGTCAGTCTTAAAACAATAATGACTAAATGTTTTTCTTGCTGAAATCATTCCTGCTGTTCATAATGACCATTAGAAGAAGTGATGGGAGACAAAATCAGTCCTCAGATAAAAGTAATCAAATCTATTTGAGTTAGTCAAATAAAGTGGATATCGTCCACATTTACAGTCTTTTTAGGAAACTATTCCCTTTTTGTGTCTCGACAACCAGTGTTTTTGAAGGATTTTGGCACTAAAAATACAACCTTTTAAAGATATCAACTTCATTTGAATAATTTGTACAGTTGAAGCCTCAAATTATCTTCAAATGAACTTTTAAATACGTTTTTGCACAGGAGGAGGACTGTGGATTCTGTCTCCCATCACTTACATTGAAAGAGCATCATGAATCTCTTAATAGCCGGTAACAGGAGGACTGATTACAGCAAGAAAGACATGTCTCAATGTTGATTTGGGCTCCTGACTGACAGATATTGAAAATGTGTGAACCCGTCCTTTAACTTGTAATTTCATTATTTACACAGAAAGTTCACAGACTACCTAAACGGCTCATCCTGAATTCCTACTGGTGTGTTTTGATAACTTAATAATCATTTCAGTCATATTTTGAGCTAAAATGCCAAGAAATTGCTGGTTTTAGCATCTCAAATGTGATGATTTCATACATTTCTTTATCATACATGATAGTAAATCTGAATATCTTTTGGGTTTTGAACAACACATATGAAGACGTTACCTTTGAAATTATAATGGTCATGTTTCACGACCAAAAAGTGCACTGCAGCTTCCCCAGAGACATCAATCCTGCTCGAATGGGGCTTTTATCTTCCATCTATTTGTTTCTTTCAAATCTTGTGCAATTACCCCCCTACAATTTCACCCGACATTTAAATCTACTGCATACAAGTTAAAAAAAAAGCTCACCAGTGGAGCGTTGGAGCTGGCCGTCACGTTGCCAAGCTTCTTTCGCAGCTCATCCAGTTCCTGCATGGACATCTTAGTGCTGGTCTGAGGCAGAGTGTAACTGGTAGTTGTGGTTGAAGTCGTGTTCGCTGATGACTCTGATCTCTCTTTGGCATTCTGCTGCAGAAACTGGAGTGTCTACGAATACATCACGACAAAAATGAGACTTGAGATGGTTATGACGTAAAATCCGTAAAACCAATGGGTGAAATCAATTGATTTGATTAACAAGTATCAAAACAAAACCAGATAATTGTCAGCTTGTAAATCACTTATTATACCTCTTTATCCTCACAGAGTTTGGAGAGCAGGTAGACCAGTGGGTCGAGGTTGCGAACATTTTTGGACTTGAGCTCCTCGTACTTTCTCAAGAAGTCTTCGGGTGTTTTAGAGAACTCTGCTAATTTGACCTGGAAATGAAACGACAGTCAATATCAAGAGAATAATAATAACAATCAACAACACATTTCATTTCCACAAGGGGTGTGACGAATCATACTCATCTCCACTCACTTCTACTATACTACATTTCAGACGGAAATATTGTACTTTCTACTCCACTACATTTATTTGACAGCTTTAGTTACTTTTCAGATGAAGATTTGACACAATGGATAATATAACAAGCTTTTAAAATACAACACATTGTTAAAGATGAAACCAGTTGTTTCCAACCTTTTTGGCTTTTGACGTCTTACAAAAAGCAGTGTGTAGTCGGGGTCACATTTCACATGTCTATGAGTTGTTAACAGCTCCACCAAATAGTGATTTTTCCCTCTAAACTTCTCACATGCTTTCATTTCAATGAATGTTCGAATGATCCAATATTTCACCAAAAATCAAAGGTTACAGAAAAAGTCCAAACAGATCAGATTTGTGTATCAGAACTTTGTTTTTTCTTCTTTCCTCTCCCATTAATCATCTCACGACCCCTCAGATTTATTTGGTGACCCTTTGGAGGGGCCCGACTCCTAGGTTGGGAACCACTGGACTAAACTAGCTAACTGTATATAAAGTAGTTGAAACTAGCTCCACCTGCAGCAGCTACAACAGTAACATGCTGCTCTAACACTGATGCTTCAGTATTAATAATCTAATGATGTCATAATGATGTCACTACTTTTACTGCAATACTTTAACTACATCAAGCTCATAATACTTATGTACTTTTACTTCAGTAGGATTTTTCATACAGAACTTTTACTTGTAATGGCGTATTTTTACATTGCTGTATTGGTACTTTTACATAAGGATCTAAATACTTCTTCCACCACTGTTTCTGTCCAGTTATCCAGTACTTTCCCATGTGTGTACAGTTGTATTAGAGTATTCCTCATAGTAGTGTTTATTACCCACCTTGGCACTGTGAGCAGAGACTGTGGTGGTGACATAAGGCGTCCTGTTTTTCTGCAGTAAGTCTATGTAGCCCTCTGCTCCATCACCTCCCCGAACATGAAGCAGGCTGAGCAACTCGTTCACGTCGTGGTGAATCCTGAACTCACTCATGGCTCAGGCAGCTAAAAGACAACAACAAGGAGAGAGGAGGAGAGTATCACAGTTATATCAACATACATCACTGCTGCTGACTCATACAGACAGACATTACACGTAGTTTAGCTGATTAGCAACAACAATTGTCTCAATCAGCGATATTAAAGGATTCATATAACGTATATATGATGCATACATAACGTTATATTCTCTCTGGAGGTTAACAGATAACGTTATTTGACGCTAGCTTGCTGACTAGCTTGCGTCAAATAACGTCAACTGAGGATGCAAACTGGTAGCTAGCTTACCCCAAATGACACGTAGCCGTTCATAAACAGCTATAATAACGTAATTCGGTAATTTTGAGCTCTATTACATGTGTAACCCAAGTCTTAAACCAGTACTGTACCTGTCAGTCCTGTTTTATACAATGAACCAACGCGCCCACAACTAACTCAAATACTTCTTCTTCTATGGTTTTAGTTTACGCAGTAATGACGCAATACCGCCACCACAGGTCAAATATGACATTACAGCTTTACTAATAACATTAAAGGACGGGTTCACAATTTTTCAAATCTGTCTTAAAACAACAGTCAGGAGCCCAAATGAACATTGAAACGTGTTTTTCTTGCTGTAATCATTTCTCCTGTTCATACTGATCATTAGAAGATCCTTTCATAATGACTTTATGTGATGGAGGACAAAATCCACAGTCCTCCTTCTGTGCAAAAATGTATTTAATAGTTTATCTGAAGACTAATATGAAGATTCAGCTTATTTTACACATCTGCTAAGCTCTGTACAATCACATTAAAACAAAACAATATATATATATATATATATATATATATATATATATATATATATATATATATATATATATATATATATATATATATATATATATATATATATTTATATATACATTTGAAATATAATCCGCCATTATCTTTTTCTGGTTTCTTGTCTGCTGTTTTCTTGTTAAAATTGATTTATTTAAGCTTAGATTGTACACTCTATTACTGTTTTTTTTTGTTGGTTTTTTTTGCTTTTCTCATGAAACACATCTGTTTAGACAGGCGTTTGGGTAACCTGTAAGAAGTTAGCATTTTATGTTTCTATGTTTTTATTGTGTCTTTTTATTTTTACTTTTTCTATGATTTTTACTGTGTATCTTCATTACAGTTTGTGTATTTCTTTATTTCTTTGTATTTCTTTGTGGCATCATGCCCATGTAAAGCACTTTGTTATTAATGTCTGTGAAAAGTGCTATATAAACAATTTTACTCCTCATCTCCCTTCTTTCCAGATGTTTCCCAGCATCTTGTCAACATATCTTTCAGTTTCACTGATTAGAAAGCACAGCGAATGAAAAAGTTATGTGTTTTTGACAAGAAATATATCTTCTGAAGAAGCCTTTTGCAGAAATGCCTTTACCAACATTATCACAACCACTTCTTCCCTGGCTCTGGCTGAATCCATATCTCTACCTCCATGCCCTCCTCTTTCCCAACAAATGTGTCGTAACCATTGCAGGTTTGCTGAGTGAGCACTCTGCACACTCCCATCTGAAAACAAGTCAGGCCTTTGTATTACAGTAAAAGCAGCCGAACGATTGCTTAAAGGTCATTACAAATCCTGTGTGGTTCCTGTGGTTTTCCACTTGAATTCTTTTATTCTTGATTGCTTGAAGCCCTGGCAGACGGGAAACGTAACTGAGCTGTAGGACAAATCGAAATTGTGAGTCTACATGTGAACGTAAAATTCATTAATAAATTAATTTGATTCAGTAATTCACACATATAACAACAGATATGAAAATCACTTGAGTACATCCACTAGGCTTAATCCATCAGAAGCTTGAAATCAGTCCTTCCAGGCAGATTATTAGTATTATTTATGAGATAAAAACACACATCCTTATTGTTCTGAATTGTGTGCATAGAACCAGCACTTCTAGTGTTTTTATTGTGCTTATGTTTCATGTTTTTGTTTGTATTTTGTATTTTTATGCTGCCTTGCTGCAACAATAATTTCCTCTTGTGTGACAATAAAGATCTGAACTGAGCTGAAAATCCAAAAGCAGCAAGCAGCGATCAGTGCAGCTAGAAGATACAAGATATTATATAAATAGATAGATATTTTACACATCAATTCAATCTATTCCTTAAAATTAGACAAGTGGAGGATTTCCAATTACATAACCTACATCCATTACCATCGCTGGATGGTACCACAACAGCTAATGTTTTCTCCCTAATAAACCAAATGGATGCAGTTTAGGGGATTGCTCATGTCTAATACCAATGATCTGACCCAAAAAAGACATTGTCTATGTATTTTCAATGAGTTCCTGATAGCAGCAATTCACATATACGTATATCTCATATTTATTTTATTGCTAGACGATGTTCGTTTAAATATTTATTTGTCTGCTCGTTTCTATGCAACGTTAACCTTTTTCAAGAATTTTCTGACAGCTCTTTGTTCTGCCTTGTTTGAATCTAATTTTAGCTGTTTTAATATATTTTTTATGAGATGCCCTCATAAGCCTTAAGAGTTTTTTAATCCCACCATCACAATCCTTTTTTAATCACTTATATTTTATGTATGCCATTGTTGTGCTGCTTGTGCAAATAAATAAACCTGAAAACGAACTCCTTTTTGGCTGCATCCATGAACATGTTGCTTTTAGAGCAACATAAAACTATTTAATTTTCAGTGTTTGTGATATAGATGTCATGGAGCCTATCAGCTGTTTTGCTGATATAAAAGATGATTTTCAACTATTAAAGATCCCCTCAAGACATGTTTGAAGATGTATATAAAGTAGTGAACAATAATCTGAAGTGTCTGATATGGTTTTCCCACAAAAAGCTCAATTATCTTGTTGAAATCCCTAAAACTTTTTGTCCCTCATTAGCAATTCCAGAATCTATGAATATACAAATATTTTTCATTTCAAAAGTTTAACTCCTGGGTACAAGATGTCTTCTTCTTCACGGTAAAGTCAATTCTCAGTGTTTGTGCACTGGAGGCTTCAAGTTTCCACATCACACTTGTATAAGTTGAATATTGCATCAGGATCAGCTTCCAAATTACTTGTGATGTCTCAAATCCTGCTTGTAGGCCCCTTAAAATCAGATATTCTCTGAGCACAGAGAAACTTTCCACTTTCAGCAGATGAATGTGAAAACAGCCTTCTAGTGTGAAACTCTGCACATACATCATTCTGCACAGTGAAGCTCAAACAACTGAAGGAACAAGAAGAAAAACATATTTTTAATGGAGAGTTAAGTATAAAAAGCGTTGCATATTTTTTGTTTGAATTTAATCAAATTTATTTTGATTTAATTATAAAATGGTTTAGATTAAGAAAAATAAGGCTATAATTTCAATATATTTGCCATTCCTTTACATTTAAAGTCCCCCTCCCCTCAAAAACATGTTTTTCTTCTTGTTCCTACAGTTGGATGTTGCTCCCTGGCCACAGCTTGCTGAGCCTACTGGTGTTTAGTAAACACGTCTTACATATAGACCCTTTAATATGCTATAGTATAGCACACTGTACATTAGAGCAATTGTGCAGTGATGTGGAAACTTAAAGCCTCCAGTGCACAAACACAGTGAATAGACTTTACGGTGAAGTAAGAGACATGTTGTGTCCAGCAGCTCAACTGAAACTAAATATATTTGCATATTTATATATTTTGAAATTTTTAAGGATGTTAACAATATAATTTAACATTTTTGGTGGAAAAAACACATAAGAGACAGATTATTATTCAAAACAGAGTATTTCATAGCCTGTACATCTTATGTTTGGAGGGGATCTTTAAGGATATAAGCAAGATAATATAACTTATTTTGTAGAAAAAACATGTCAGACACACATTATTATTAAAGTATTTACATACATTTTAAAACTTGTCTGCAGGGAGATGGAAACGTTACTCTTATTTTGAAAAACGATGACACGGCGGAAGTAAACAGTAATCACGTTACAACCCGGAAGTGTTGCCTTTCTCTGATTAACGTTTGAATAGACAAGAATGACCAATTTATCTTGTGAAGAGACGGTTAAACGCGATGCTGCTGACAGCGTACAGCCGCCTGTAGTCGTGTTTGTGTGTTAATACTCGGCTTTGGGGGCAGAGGCGGTCGAGTGCGAGCAGCAACGCCCTGATGTCAGCCGCCCCGTCGGAGAAAAAGATCCCCGCTCTGTTTACAAATCGGCTGAGAGAAATCGTTTCCCCGCAGTGTGTCGGTAGCTAATCTGTTTTTCAGTCGGAAGAAAACATGGCTGAGCTGCATGTTGTGGAGCCGAGCGGTACTGGCACCATCGAGCAGACGGAGCACCGTGATGTCCGCGGCGGTTCTGTGCGCCTGGCGTCGCCCACTCTCGTGGTACCGCCGCGGAGCAGCCAGCTCAGTCCCGGCGGGGTGTCGAGCAGCAGCAGCGGCGGAGGTGGCGGCGGCCGCTCCGTGTTCGGGTTCCCGGTGAAGAGCAACCCGAGCTCCCCGTCCGAGCCGGTGGACAAACCGGGCTCCCGCTGGGTTCGCCTGAACGTCGGAGGAACCTACTTCATCACGACCAAACAGACGCTGTGCAGAGACCCCAAATCGTTCCTGTTCCGACTGTGTCAAGAAGACCCGGACCTGGACTCCGACAAGGTGAGTAGACTTAGCTTTAATTATTATGGTGACAAATAATAACAAGCAGAAAATAAGCCAAATGCAAAACCTAGTGATGGAAAGTAACCAAATACATTTATTACAGTACTGTACTTAAATACAGTTCTGAGGTACTTGTACTTTACTTGAGTATTTCCATGTGATGCTACTGAATACTGCCACTCCACTACCTTTCAGAGGGAAGTATTGTAGTTTCTACTCTACTACATGCATTTGACAGCTTCAGTTAGTTTCCTGTGCAGCCCTCCTGAGAAAAAAAAGATCAACGTGTAGATCTGTACTCCTGGATTACTAATTAAGCTCCAATTTTGAATATTTCCATATAATATGACTTTGGCAATATATGCAACATATAAGAGCAACATCACATATGTGCAACAGATATATGTTACATAATTATACATTATATATGAATGCATATGTGGTTAAAATACACTCACCGGCCACTTCATTAGGTACACCTGTGTAATCTAATGTAATCCAATACAACAGCTCTGCCATAGATTCTACTTTAAGTTTATACATTTTAATTTTTTGTTGACATTGTCAGAAAGGTGATAATTCTACTTTATGTGTATTATTAAGGTCGTAGTGCGTGATGATGGTGTACCGGAGTGCATTATATTGAAAAGTGTTTCTAATATTTTGTCCACTGCATTAACATACATAAAGGCGTTGTGTTAATACTGATGCTTCACTATTAATAATCTAATGATGTCATATATAATAATATATCAGTCAGAGGAAGCAAACCACTACTTTTACTACAATACTTTAACTACATCAAGCTCATAATACTTATGTACTTTTACCTAAGTAGGATTTTTCATGCAGTACTTTTACTTGTAACGGTGTACTTTTCCCAGTTTTCCACTATAATAAACTCAACATGTTTGTGTTTTTGGCTGTTAGTCAAACAAAACAAGTCATCTGAATATGTTAACTTGGGCTTCAGGGAATAATCAGCATTTTTCACTGTTTTCTGACATTTTATACGCTGAGCAAACAATCAATTATTAAAGAAAATAATTGTTAGACCTGTTGATAGTGAAAATAACAGCTGGTTGCAGCCTTACAGTTCTCCTGTGATGGAATGATACTTCCTCACCCTCAGTTTTCTGTGTGTAATTTGATTAAACACAACTTCAAATGAGCACAATATAAACTAAAAAACATTAAAGTCTTAAAACTAGATTTCGACAGAGTCCCTCTTCAACACCAGGACCACGAGATGGACGACCTGTCAGAGTTGATATTATACTTCAGTGCTGTAAATTTATAACAAATATATAACAAAGTTTTGAATTATGTAGACCCAAATGACATGAAGTGGGGGTCTGGGGCCCCAGAGCAGTTTCCTGCTTTGTCCAGTTAGTAATCCAGCCTCGTTCAAGATAACTGGTGATCTATAGTCAATATTTTACCCTTTTGTCTGCTGGGCCTTGCTTCAGGTAGAGCTGGGTGATATATGATGGAAATCATAGCCATAATATTATAAGGAATATTTTCTGATATTATATCAAGTGATTCCCGACCAGGAGTAATGGATAAATAATGAATTAGATAGCTAAAAATAACGGGTGCATGGTTGAAATAGCTAGCTGAAAGTATAACACTTGAAAATGCTTAAACAAGATAGTTAAAAGTAATGGATGAATGGTTTTAACGTCCAGCTTCTGCTGTTTACACATGGTAGTGAAACGTAAACTGATCTGAAAACTGACTGTTCAGTTTTACAAAAAAGTTACTTTAACATCCATTGTTATATCTTTAATAGTTAAATAATATTCACTTTAAGATCAGTTCCAGTGGACACATTTGGAGTGGCTTGTGCTGATAAATGGGATATGTTTACGTCTTAAAGGATTTTTCCTGAAGTTAAGATTCATCTGCTTATTTCCTGTGTGTCTCTTTTAAAAATAATGGGTCATTTATGGCTCATGTTGTATCCCTTTGTCCAAATATTAATATATTTTCAGTTGTTGTTCCAGCTGTCCTCATAAATTTAATCCCAGCTATGGTTGCAACTAACAACTAATGGCATTATCAGTTAATCTACCCATTGTTTTCTTGTTTTGTCTATGAAATGTGAGAAAATAGTGAAAAATGTCCAACACAAATGTCCAGAGCCCGCAGTGACCGACGGTCCAAAACCCAAAAACAAAACAGAGAAAAGTAGAAAAATCCTCAATTTTTTCTTGAAAAATTCAGATTTATTATTATTAAATAATGATTAATCAATCATCATTCATCCTGTCAATCAACTAATCACTTCAGCTCTAATCCCAACACTGTTGGACTGTTTTTAGATTTTGGCAATAAATTCACGCTTCTCCATTCTGTTATTTTCTTTCTTGACGTTACTCCACTTCACCGTTTGTAGTACTGATTTTTGTAAAGTGATGAAGGCTCAGTGAAGACTCCTCACTCATGCCGTCTGTTGTCGTGTCTCCTGCAGGACGAGACAGGAGCGTACCTGATCGACAGGGACCCCACATACTTCGGGCCCATCCTGAATTACCTTCGACACGGAAAACTGATCATGGATAAAAATCTGGCTGAGGAAGGTAAAACATCTTCATCTTCATCCCTGCAGAAAGATCTTGATCATTATAAGGACTGAGTATCGTTTAAAGAATGACAACACCAGTACCAATACCAGTACCCTTAAAGTGATAACAATAAAATTAAAGTCCTTCATTGGATAACCATCATGTGAATGGAAACACCACTCCTCCTCATCCAAATGATTTTTACATGAATATATTTTGAAAGTGTTCAAATTATTAAAATATTTATTAAACAACTGTACAAAACTGTACAATGAAGTATTATCAATACAGACTGTACGGGTTGTAGCTGCTGTGGTAGTCGACCAATCACACGTCACATTAAATCAATGACCGCTCGTGGTGATTGGCTGAGAGCAAAACTATACAGATAGTCATTTTTTTCTAGATCTGTGTACAAAAAGGATCGAACGCAGATAAGGTTTGACTGGAGAAGTTTTGATACTACTTGGTACTGGGTCATTTCAGTCGATACCTTAAAGGCCAGACCTATTCATTATAAAACATATTTTCAACAGCATGTTGAAAAACGCCTGTTTTTTTTTGTTTCAGGTGTTCTGGAAGAAGCCGAGTTCTACAACATCGCATCTCTGGTGAGGCTGGTTAAAGAGAGGATACGGGACAACGAGAACCGAACGTCTCAGGTACATAAAACGAGAGACCAAAACAATCAGAACAAGTCAGAGGACTGAAAATAGAACTGGCTGATTAATCTGTTTCCTGAACCTTTTTCTAGTACAAATGTAACCAAAATAGTGTTTTCTGTTCTACGTTTATGTGAAGATTATTGATGTTGTTTTAGTAACAGTCGCTGTGTGTGTGTATGTGTGTGTGTGTGTGTTGTGTCCCTCAGGGCCCTGTGAAGCATGTGTATCGAGTACTACAGTGCCAAGAGGAGGAACTCACACAGATGGTCTCGACCATGTCGGACGGCTGGAAGTTTGAGCAGGTGCAGAATATGCAGCTTTTCCCCCCTCTGTTGTCATGTGTTAGTTTATGCTTAAGTTGTTTCAGAGCTTCAGTTTCCACACAGACCTAAAACATATACAGAGAAATATCTGTAATTTCATTTATTACTAAAGAGAAAATTGAAAAAAATCCAATAAAATGCTGAAATATTGTGTATTGTTGGGTATTAAAGACTGAAACGTGTCTGTAGTGCAATGTATCGACAACAGTCAAGTACTGATAATTAGCATCGACTGTCTAGTCAGATTTAAGGCAGCAGCTAATGATTGTTTTCATCATTGATTAATTCTCTGATCATATTTTTGATAGTCTATCCGAGATGTTACTTTGGCTCTGGAGGTTTCATCTTCAAATTGATGGTTTTGTTCGACCAACAGTCCAAAACCTGCAGATATTAATTTATTATAACAGACTAACAAAACAAGAAAATATAAAAATAGTTGCAGATTAACTTTTTGTTGATTGATAAATTGATTAAATGACTGATCATTTTAGCTTCTCTTGTTTAATTATTTTTTAACATATAGTTCCAGATATTTAAATAGTAATTTTACCAACTTAAGTTTTCTTAAAGTAAAATTCTTGTACGGCTGTTCAGACAACTTTAAACATTTGAAATGTTTGGCTTCTTCTGTTAAATAAAAAAAAAGGTAGAAAAAACACAGAAAAGTATCTTTATGTTCATCACAGTTAGAAAAAAGTATTTGGTTTTGCACCAAAACTCAGGTCTTATTAGCAAGAAATGTCAAACAATAACCAGCTCTAATACAGTTATGAAATATAAAAATGAATCCTTTGAGAACGCTTTTCTAGCTTTTTGTAGACATTATTTGTTGTTTTACACCACTGCTGTTATCATTATTTATTCCCTCCTCAAATGTAAAAAAGAAATTGCAGCAAATGTAGATTTTAGGTAGTTCTTCTCCAGTCGTAGTCGTACTTCTTCTTTATTTTTCCTCCATGGAGGCAACCTTGTAATTTTTGTTCTGTCCACATCCTCAGCTCATAAGCATCGGCTCCTCATATAACTACGGCAACGAGGACCAGGCAGAGTTTCTATGTGTCGTTTCCCGGGAACTCAACAACTCCACTAACGGCATCGTCATCGAGCCCACCGAGAAGGCCAAGGTGAGCGACCTGCTGCATCCGAGTCCCTTTACTTACCTCTGCTAGAAAAAGGGGGAAAATAAATGCTACTGAATGATGATGATGATGATGATGATGTCTGTGTTGATGCTCTTTCTTCCTTCCTCCCTCGCAGATCCTTCAAGAGCGAGGCTCGCGGATGTGAAGAGACCCAGATCCTGATCTAAATAACACTTCATCAACAAAAACAAAACAACCACAACTGAACTTTTCCCCCCTCCAGTTTGCATTAAGATCCATAAGTTTACCTCCTTCTATCTTTTTACCATCATCATCATCATCGACCTCCCTCCCTCCCTCCTCCCTCCTCTGGTGTGTCTTTCCACAGCGGGGAGCTCCCTGACTCAGTCCCCCCAGCGCTGCAACACGACCCTGACTTGTCTTCTCATTTCCTCTCCTCCATCGCCGGCTATCGAACATTTCAGGTGGAGTTTAAAAGAGTTACAAGTGAGCGGTTTTCCTCAATGCAGCTTTTTTATTTTTTGATGGTCAGTGTCACAGCGGTGCAGGCTACGGTGCTGATTGTAGCCCCCTTGTTATCGTCAGTGGACGGACGCCCAGCTCGGAGCTACTATGAATCATCATCTTCATCGTCATTGCCGTTGACAGACAGGATACTTCCTCTCTCTCTTACACATCCGGCTCTGTCGACTTAGCAGAAACCTCCTCAGGACTCTCAAAGGACATAAAGGAATGAACACAACTCCACAGACTGAGCCTCTCACTCTCTCTCTTTACCTGAATCCGTTAACAGAGCGCCCGTCGTCTCCTTCTCTCTGCGCCCCTCCCCGGACTCCTCAGCCGACGTCTGAGGAAGGAAACGTCGCGGCACGACAAACCGAGCCGGGACGTAACAGAGGTACGAGGAGGAGACGGAGCGGTTGCAGGCAGCATGACGCAGAGTCCGATCGCTCTGTTTGAGCCAGCCTGATGCAGCGTCATCTCCGCTCTCTTCGGTCTTTAAAACAGTGTTAACAAGTGACAGATATTCATCTTAAAGATGCCCTGCCTCTGATTGGGCACGGGGAGGAGGAGGGAGGAGGCGGCGCTGCTGGAAAATCCAAACGTCTCACTCCTGTCGTTTCCTGTTTTCAGGCTCGATTTGATCTGTCCTTGCAGGGAGAAAAATCGGGATATTTCCGCGCAAAAGAAAACAAATGACTCAAAAAAAGACTAAACCACACCTGTGTACAACTTGTCAAGGCATGTGAGGAATCTATATAAATCTATATAGGCTACATGATGAAATTATATGAAAAATTGAATGCAAATGGTGTAATTATTGATTTCTGTATCATAGTTGTCATATATTTACGTATTCTGGTGGGTGAGTCTATTTAAACGGTGGAGAAAATATCAGTTTTCATAAGCAGTTTTTCCTGAAGGTTTAACACCTGGTGACAAAGGTGTGAGTATGTGTATGCAGTGCCTCTCTGCTTTCTGTCCATGACTGAAATATCACGAGCTTTTCAGCTGCACGTTTTCTGTAGTGTTCCTCCAAAATAACTCCAGATATCGTCGATAAGTTTTCTCTTAAATATCCTACTTTGATATCCTGCATATCTTAAAATTGTAATTAGGGATTACGGAAAACTACTGTCATCGCCATTTGTCTGGACAAGCGTGGCGTGGCGTGTTGGGGGGGGGGGGAGTCGATGGCCAGTTTGTATGCTGCCTCAAAAAAAAAAACCTGAAGCACCCTTCTTCTTCTCTCTCTCTGGCATTGTGCTACTACTCATGCCAATATTCATTCACTTTGCAGCTGCCTCTGTTGCCATTCCTCAACTTAACAGCCAGCTGACCGTGTTGTCGTCTTTCATTCTGCAGCACTTGTAGCAACTGTGGCGCAAGCTGAATTGTACTCCTCACGCTTAAAGCCCTGAGATACCTGAGCCTACATTATCACAGATATTATTATTATTATTATACTGTAAGTGAAGCTGCCAGATGGGAAGTGTCTTCAGTTTTCTGAGCTTCAGAGGGAAGCTTTTATTTCTTTTTTTTTTGTTTCTGTGCCAGCAGATAGAGATGCTAACTTGGCTAAAGTATATTTCTCTGGAAGTATACTTGACATTAAGTTGCTGTATGATAGTGCTATTTTTTTAGACTTGTAACAACATTGGATAAACATGCAAATACAGTATAAACCAGCCTGGTTCCAGACCTGTGAACCGCTGCCCACATCTCTGATTTAATAATGAAAATGAAAGCTTGATTATCAAGCTAAATGTGTTTTTAAAATATTTATAATTGAATAGTTTTGATAATCAATTAATCTGTTATTTTTCAAGCAGAAATGTCAAACGTTTTTTTGGTTCAAGCTTCTCATGTGAAGAGTTTCTTCTTTTCTGCATTTTATATCACTGTAAATTCAATATTTTTGGACTGTTGAAGACTTCTCTTTGGGCCCTGAAAAATTGTGAAGATATTTTCAGACATTTTATAGACAAAATTTCTATAAAATAGCAAAAATTGTGACGCAGATTTTGACATTTTGTGGACAAAACGAATAGAAAACTTAGAAAACGAATGATTATTTTCATTAATGTTGATTCTTTTTTCAAGTAATTAATCATTTAGTCTAAAAAAAAAAATACCAGAAAATGGTAAAAAAAAAAAAAAAAGAGTCAAATTTAGAGTCTTTAAATTTCTTGTATTCAACCAACTGCATAAAACCCAAATATAATTAAATTTACAATAATATAAGACCAAAAAGAGGCAAATCATCATATCTGAGAAGCTGAAACCATTGAATTTTTTGGCATTTCTTCTTGGTTAATTGATTACAATAGACTATATTGTCCATAAATAGACTTTCCACCTTTCTAAACTACAATGTCAGCACATGAGAATATAATGTTGTTACTCGTATATAAATGCAGCCTTGTTATAAGAGCAACTTAATGCAAAGTTTGAGCCATATTTACACATATCAGATGGAGAATTGAAACATCTTGTCGGTGCCCATCGTGCAGACCGAACTCACCTTTTTATCACTCTGCTCCTAAAAGCAAAGGAGCGTCCGATCTTTACGTAATATTGCCGACACCTACCTATCACTGGCATTGATCACTTTGATACACCATCCTTTGTATAAAGAACATATTTGATGCAGTTATGTTATATCAAGCATGAACAAAAAGAATGCATTTTAACGAAGAAGAAAAAAAAAACAACCTGTACCTTTGCTGTTGTCATGCTCCCTGACCATGTCCAGTCAGGCCTCAGAGCTCAAACTTTGATGTGACTTCCTCTTTGTCGTTTTATTTCTCCTCTCGAGTGTGTGTCGTGCAGTTCTATTCTACTAATCGGAGTCGTGAGCAGACCGTGAGCTGCTAAAAATGCCCAAACGTCTCATTGAGGAGCACTTTTTCCTCCCCCTTGTTGTCTCTGGGCCTTTTTCAAAGCACCGTGGGTGTTGTTTCCCTTTGTCCGTGTCCAGTGTTGTGCCTTTTGACCTGTGTTGTGCACAGTTGTTCTCCCCTCTTTATCATAAGGTGCCTCTCATACCTTAAAAAAGCCAGGATGCACCAACCTGAGGTTTAATGTATAATTGCGGTCTTTAGCTTGGTTTCTGTTGTTTTGTGTTTGGGTGAGAGGCACGCCAAACATGCCCGTTCTCCCCTGCGTTAAGTTTTCTTACACATACCTACAAACTGAAACGTATTCCCAGCTGCTTCCTTTGTGCCATTGCTTTTGAGCTGAATCCACCCACAATACCTTACACACTGCTGGAGATTCAAAATGTTTGTCTCTGCTGCAAACACTTGTGGTTTTACAGCGCCACTAAACGGAGGGGAGGGCGCAGTCGCCCGCAGGAAGACTGTGAAAGCAGGTTTCCCTCCTCTCCTTTTATCTTAGTAAAACTCCAGCAGTGCTCTTGTTATTGGAAATTGATTCGATTATAAACTTGCCATCATTTGGCTTCTTTTTACGTCCTTGAGTTGCATGCTGAAGCCATCTCTAAGGGTCCCACTTTTAGATGTATGTAATCAACCTTCAAAGCACTTACTGTACTTGTCACCTTTGTGAACCCAGTTTGATCTTAACTTTGGTTGCTTAGGTCAGTGGTTTCCAACCTGAGGGAGGGTCAGGAGGAGATCGCAAGATAGTTAACAGGATAGGAAGAAAAAAAACAACATATTTAAGAAAAAGTCCTCAGACTTTGCTCTAATCGTTGCTTTTTTAGCAGCCATGCTAGTAGCGTGGCTCTAGGTGGCAATATTGGTTGGTCGGTTTACCTCTTTGGTCCAAACTGAAATATCTCAACCACTACTGGATGGATTGCCAGACATTCGTGGTCCCCAGAGGATGAACCTTAATGACTTTGGTGATCTTCCAACATTTCATCAAGTCAAAATTCATCCAGCGTAATATTTCAACATATCCTGGAAAGATTTGCACCAAATTTTGTACAGACATTCATGGTGCCCAGAGGATGAATCTTAATAACTTAATAACTAATCATTTAACTTAATAAATCACTATTAAATCACTCTTTCCTTGAACTGCTCACACGACTTATGCATCCTGTGACGAGGGGTCACAAGTGTTTCATTTAAAGGGGTGAAAAAAAGTCCCAAAAGGTTGGAAACCACTGACCTCATAGAAGCTTCTTGTGTGATTATCCCAATATTTGAATCAAGCAACCATTTTTTTTTTAAAACAAAAAAAATAACTTTTGACCATTAGTTTTTACTTTCACCTGCACTAGTTAGTCTACAAATAATGTGCAATGTTAACAAATCTGCAAAAAAAAAAAAAGTATATCTCTTGTTGTTTGGGCACGTGAAAACATGAGAGCATGCATTGTTCTAGAGATTATGATGTCGTGTACTGGATTTTGTCTGACCTCTGTGTTAGTGCAAAGTGTATGTGATGCATGGCGGGGGGAGCAGAGGGAAGGCATGGCTCTGTGGTTCGTAGGTGTAGATTTCTTGTGTGGAACAGTTGGTCTACAACTAGACATATTCTCTACTCACATGTTCTGTTTCTTTGTTGTTTTCGTATCTTTGTCATGTCAGTTTGACTTAACAATAGATAAAGAATAGCTAGCTTTGAACACGAATTAACCAACCAATCAGATTGCAGACCCCCACCGCCCCCCCCACCCCTACCCCTCTCTAATCTTGGTTTATATTTACAGCATTTACGCGACCCCCGAAGGTCAACACACAAAAAGAAAGATTTTTTGATTCATGGATCATTTTGCCAGTTAATCTGTAAACACCTGCATGCGTTTGTGGACATGCACACTTGTACACTCATTTAGACGTATTGAGAAATGTCACCTATTAACAGTTACTTTGTGTTCATTTATCAACAGTATTGATGTCAAATGTGAATATTGTCAATGGAGACTGTGGAGAAATGTTTGGAAGCTGACAAAACATTTTGTCTGATTGTTTGTTTCACTTTTATTTATTTTATATTTTTTGAATTTTGTCTACCAATGTTGTTTCTTTACATGTAACAATTTTAACAAAACCCAGTCTGGTTTTTAATCATAAAATGTGTCTGTGTTTTAAAATGTGGCTCGCTGACTATTTCTTCTGTTTTCTGTGGATTTAAACAATGTTTGCCTCATGAGACATGATGACAACCACATAATGACGGATTCAGAAAATGTCATCATGAGTTTAAACCACAAGCCCGCCTTGGGTTTCTGTTGCCGTTGCTTATTTGCATATATTTTCATTTTCCTGGGGTGAAGTGAAGGGCGAAACCACTAAAACTCAGTTTAAGCTAACTGCAGACACTATAGTGAAAAAGATGGAAACTTATTCAGTTCATGAAAGTATAGTTATACCATATATAATATTAACCACCACTCCGACACAGTGAAAATGGTAAATTATCTGCACCTACAGAGCAGAAGCTAGTACAGAGAAAAGTCTAGAACTGCAAAGATTAGTCAGTGAATCGATTGTTGAATTAATCGCCAACTATTTTGATAATCAATTAATCATTTGGAGTCATTTTTTAGGAAAAAAAAAGTCAAAATTCTCTGATTTCAGCTTCTGAAATGTGAATATTTTCAGGTTTCTTTAGTCTTCTATGACAGTAAACTGAATATCTTTGGGTTGTGGAGTGTCAGTCAGGACATTTTTCACCATTTTCTGACATTTTATGGACCAAATGACTAATTGATTAATCGAGAAGATAATCAACAATTAATCGATTATGAAAATATTAGTAAGTTGCAGCCCTAAAAAAGTCAGAACTAATCAATAATAAAAACAGTCAAAATAATGTATGTAGTGAACTCTATATAAGCAAAAGCATGTGGGCACCCAAATATCTCAACCATGTGACACTTCAACATCAGTCCAAAACCATGAAAATCTACATTGTACGGCGCATGCTCACAGCCAAAACACACACAACTACCGAGGACTGTAAGCTGCCTCCTAATGGGGTCATGTTTACCGTGTTCACGACAAGAATCCATACGAACGCCCTCCTCTTGTAGTATTCACGACTTCAGAAGTTGAAATTTTCTGAAAGCTGTTGAGTTTATGAGTTGTGACGTGTTGTTGACGTTTTCCAAAATGGCGGAGGTCATGGAAGTTCATTTTTTGGTGAATGGTAAGTTAATATATTGTAATTTTAGACATATTTTTTTCTCAGTAATTGTCTGAGGAAAATATATATGAGGAAAGTGTTGATATTCCCAATGGCCTCATCTTTTCCCTTGCCCTATGCACCCAGAGTTTCTAGCTACATTGATTATCAGTTAATTTATATGTATATAAAAATTTGTCACCTTTGTCGTCTCATTTCTTGTTCCTCCACATGATGTTGAAATACAAAGTGAGTCAACATTTCCTGGAAAGAAGCGAAGAATGACAGAAGAACAAGGGGTCTTTTGGCATCCATGTTTCCTAGCAGCGGTGTCCTCACGACTTAACCACTTGAACGCTTATTGTGTACACGACTTCCTGTGTCGTAACCACAAGCTCAGGAGTTCCATGTCAAGCAAGCAGGTAGCTCCGGGTCTGAAAAGTGAAGCCATTGCAGAAGTGCCTTAAACCTGCATTCTCTCTAATGGCTATCAGGGGACGACTCCACTAGCTCCAAAAAGAAGTCTAATTGTATGGAAGTCTATGAGAAAATGACCCTACCTCTCACTTGATTTATTAACTCAGTAAACACTTTCCTGATGATAGTATCACATCTTCTTCAATATATCATTGTACTCATTTTGTAAATTATGGTCCCATTTAGAATAAAATAGATGATAAAACAGGGTATGCTTTAGGGCATAGCTATGTTGTGATTGACAAGTCGCTGCCACAGCCACAACATTGGTTAGGTAGCATAACTATGGTGTAACCCCAGATTCATAGAGTATAGGCATAGCTGTAGCTGTCACTATTGCAGTGTGTTTTCAGTTCATGAAAGTTAATTGTAACATTTTGTTTTGATGGTGTTAAGCCTGTTTTTTGCTAGCGAAAATTAGCATTAGCATTATCACAGTTAACTATAGAATGTAATGCACCTTGCTAACCAAGCTAGCAGCTAGCATTACCGTTAGCTCCACCCTATCGTCCAAATATGGTCGCTTCTGGCTCCCAAAATCGATATGTGGATATTTTTTTACAGTCTATGATTTGAAGGCTAGGGGAAAAGTGACGCCACACCACCGGGGCCCCGGGGCCCCACAGGAGGTTAATGCGGCCATGCTACTGCTGCATACAGACTGTATTGCTGCTGTTAGAGACCAGCTGCCTTTAACTTACCACAGACCAGCAGAATAACAAGTGTCCACCATTAGGGCTCATTAAGCAGAGTCTCAGGCCTTATAGCACCTCTTGGCTGCCTGTATTGTGGTGCCGCAGGACTCGGGCCTGCACAGCATAGCCCGCATCCCGCCCCTCCCAGCCGGCCTCACCAGTCTCCTCCCACCGTGAGCTGGAGTTCCATGACGAGCAGACCCCCGACCCACCGCCTCTGCTCCGGCAGTCATCGAGGAGCGACCGCGCCTGGACGACCACTACCATCATAAAAAAAAGGTGAGAGATTAGTGTATTTTTTAAACTTAGAGACTCACGAAAGAGGCTCAAATTACAGATTCACATCGTTTTCATCGGAAAGCGCGGATCAGGCAAGTAAAAATTGCTGAAATAAAATATTTATGGACATTTATGAATATTTTTAGAGCGGTAAAGGACTAGGAAGATGTTGTTTACGGAGCTCCGGTGATGTGGGGACTGTATATCCGTGTTTATTTGGGCTTTTCAGCTGTAAACAAATCGATATAATTTCGAGTAGCTACATGTGCGTGAACGTGTAAAAAAGGGGGCTTCGTGTTTATGCAGCTGAAGATATGTACAGATATATTTAATGCTGATAATGCTAATTATGTGCTGTATGTGCTGTGTACAAACCACATTATTGACATATAAAAACAGGCGCTCTCATCCCTCCATGGGCTGTCCCACATGAAAGATCAGCGGCTCAGCATCACTTTTATTTGATAACAAGGGAGTAATATAGTCTTCCTTACTGATTCCACCATCAGGAACAATTAGACGTGAATAACAGGAAACATGTGTGCAGTGTGCACAGAGGTGAAACAGAAAATAAAACAAGATGCTATTGTTCAGAGGCGGATTTAGTCATTTGAGGGGCCCAGGCAGACCCTTTCTCTAACTGGGAATGTTGGTATTGGCAATGGTAGAAGAAAACTTTTTTCTTAAGTTGAATTACTAATACAGTAAAAATACTGTGAAAGTACTGCTTTCAAATTTTTACTTAAAAGTGAAGGGTGAAAGAGAGGTATTAGTACGACAATGCACATAAATCTACTTAACATCTGTTCAAGGTGGAGCTTTTAATTCTTACCAGTAATATTTATCTGTCAGGTATATGTAGTAGTACAATGTTTTCCTCTGAGGTAGAAGTAGAGGTATACAGTTGCATATTTTTTAAATGCTTTAGGGGCCTTTTGTTAGTTATTTCAGGGTAGAATGAGTTAGAATTAGGGCTGGGTAACATATCAATATATCGATATATTGATTTCATGATACGAGACTAGATATCGTCTTAGATTTTGGATTTCGTAATGTTATGATATGGCATAAGTGTTGTCTTTTACTGGTTTTAAAGGCTGTATTACAGTAAAGTGATATAATTTTCTGAACTTAACAGACTCACAATATCGATAGCGAGGTATTTGGTCAAAAATATTGTGATATTTGATTTTGTGCATATCGCCTAGCCCTAGTTAGAATAGTAACATAATTCAGTGTTTTTCACATCTAAACATCTTAATAAATCTATAGCTGTTTGGGGGCCTTTTAGTTGGGGGCCCCAGGCAGCTGCTAACCTTACCTAATGGTAAAGTCCGCCCCTGTTGTTGCTGTATTTGTGGCTCAGACTGCTCAGATATGTGAAGTCTTTCCCTCACTGATCTGTTGCACACTCAGCAGTAAGAGCAATAGAGGAAGAGGAAGAGAGTGACAGGACAGAAGGACAGAAGTATGTAGATACCCTTGTCCTGTTTACATAGGTTTGTCAATGTTTGTGCTGTTTTTCAGGTTTTTTATTTTCCTGGAGTAGACCAGAATCTCCCTTTGCAAGATCTGCCATTCTCAGTGTTTTTCCAAATTAATAAACTTCAGGTTGTTGAGTGCATGTAATTATATTTAAATTATGTATCATTAATTATCTCATTATTCTAAAAAAGAAGCTTTCTCTCCTTAAATTATCATTTTAGTACATTTAGCACTATTCACAACTATGAAACTATGGAGCCTTCAGCAGCTTCAACCTGCATTTTCAAGAACTTCAGACACACAGTTTCTAATAGATTCACTAGAATCTGAAAGTCAGCTCCCAGTAATTTTGTAAACTAATCCTCAGATAAGAAATTCCTCAGTTAACTTTTAGTACTTTTCTATTTTTCAAACAACTTGTAGATTCTGGTTTACACAGATGAGCAGATGAAAGTTGATTGTTGACATGTTGTTGTTATGATGATGTTTGATAAGCCTTTTTTTTTTTTTTTTAGTTTTTTGGCTCTGCCTGCACATCTCTTGTGACTGTATGGATATTTCTTTGTGTTTTAACCTGTTGTGAATATGATTTTTTTATAATTTGTCTTCCAGTTTGATATTCTGATTTCATGTTAAATTTCCAAATTTCGTCAGATTCTTTTAACCATCTGGACGAAAACATATTCTGTCTGGGGCTATCATCTTTGTTTGGATGAGGAAAACAAAGTGCAACTTGGGAAATAGGTTAACAGATGGAATATTTTTTTCATCCAGATGTTTATATGAGTCTTGAGAGTTTTTAGTAACACTTTCAGAACAGTTTTAAGTGTTGTTTAACAAGATTCTGGGTTTGTCAAAGGTCACCGGTATTTATTTTTCAGAAAATCAGACACTTAGCTCTGCGACTTGGAGGTAATGCTGATACATGAGACACACAAACTGGTCCCAGGTTTCAGTTAGGCCCCTTATTTCAAGATAAATGTTAATGCTATAGAACACAATGATATTTTATACAAAAAGAACTGGTTTTCCCAGTTTGGTGTGGAAGAACTTCACCAACTTCAACGTCATTCAACAGTCATTCGTCTCCCAACATCAGTGTTGGACCTCACTAATGCTGTTGTGGCTGAATGGGAGCAAATCCCTGCAGCCAGGTTACAAAATCTAATGGAAAGTCTGAAACTAGAAGAGTGGAGTTTTCATACAGCAGCAGATTACAGAATCTTACTGTTGCTGCAGCTCAGTTTTCACTGTTTCAATTTACAAAACTCTTAACACAAAACAGTATATTTCTAATATTAGCCTCAAAATCTCACATAACACCCAAAATGAAAACATCTGTATTAAATAAGGTAACGTATCATGTAGTAAGTCTGTTATTACTGTACATGAAAATAAAATGGCCATTATCAAATGTTGTCAAACAGTAAATAATTCTCCTAAAAACAGTCAGCAGTGGTAATTTCCTCAAGATTATACAAGTAATGATAAAAAATGTGTGCAATCGATACAAAAGTCAGTATTTGAAATGATGTTGAATAAAAATTGCTTTTGAAAACTTTAATGTTATTTGACAAATATTCAATAGCTGTAAATATAGACAATGCAGTTTGACTTTTACACAACAGTAAATCTTATGTTCATGCAAGTCAACATGACTAGTTTTACTTCACTGCTTCAGTTTCTGTTCCGTATTCAAATCTGAGATACTTCAGTTATATAACGTACAGTAAATCTGTAATAATGCTGGAAAGAATAATACAATAACTGTTTTTACTGTGATTACTCACAGTATCAAATGCCCAATACATTGCAACGTTTTGACTGTAATCAAAAGAAAATAAGATGCATTTCTTTTACCCTAATTAGCTGCTATATTACTGCTGACCAGTGTAATGTTGTTAAAGTAAGAAAAAATGTACTGATTCAGTGATCTGTACCGTTATCAGCACTGATACTTGTGGTAAAATGAGGTGTCTGTATTCTGAGCACTTTGTGTTTCAGAAGGTAAGAATTTCCCAGTAGTCAGTTTGGATCTCTTTGGAGTTTTTGTATATTGAGACATTTAAGCATTTGTAAAATACTGAAATTCCCATGTTCAACAATAACATAATGGTTTAATTTTCATATGTTTGGCCACACACTGTGGTGCAAATGGCTGAGTGCATTAACATTAGCCAAGAGTTATATTTTCAGGAACATAATCTCAGAGGATGTTGCTCTGCTCAGTAGTCGGTGCATTTGGAAATGATATTAAGTGTCTTTGGGGAAAACTCTGCTGGAACATTTGCACAGAGGGCTATTCATTCTCGCGTTTTCACAAGTGCATGCAGTCTCACGCTTACTAGATTCCCTTCGCTAGATTCCCTCCCACTTCATTCGTCCTTAAACCTACCAGACCTCTCCTTTGTTAACTCGCTCACAGTCTGACTTGCAGACAAAGACCTTGACGTCTGGCTTTCTTTTAATTTAAACTGCCGATTGAACCAAAATGATGGTTTTTAGTCCTTAAGTATACACAGGAAATATGTGAGGCATGCTGCAGCACCTCAGGGCTTTCATTCTGCACAGGAGACTAGCAGTCATTTTATCAAAGATTAGATCATTTTTTTCATTTTAGGATGCACAAAACCTCATTCACGCCTTTGTTTCCAGTCAGCTAGATCACTGTTACTCTCACTTCCCCCAGAAATTAATTTAACTTGAGCTCATTTCTGTCATTGTTCCATTCACTATTTTTTATATAGCTCCACATACTCCTGTTTATGAGGCTGCTGACCAGCTGACTGTCTCAGGCTGAAGACAGAGGCCAGTGAGACATTTGGCATTTGGACTCCAAACTCGAAATACGAAGAACATCCTTAATGTCCTCCTTTAAAACTCTATTAAAGCTGTTCTGATCAATATTTTTTTATATAACATTGAATGAAGTTAGTATGTGTAAAGGGTCACATGTAGAGAGATATCACCTCAAACTGCACTTCCTCTCAGCTTTACAGAGCATTTTAGTGTCTTTTAGCTCATTGTTTTGGTTTTACGGCCCAAATGTTTACTGTTTTGGGTTCACTCCCACCTCTCTCATCGACCTCATGTTTATAGCTGCAGCAGTCAGCTGTTTTCAGTAACAGAAAAACCCTGATATGCCCTCTGTACATTATCTGACCAGCACCAGACAGCAGACAGATAAAGTTAGCGACTAACTGGTAAACATAGTGGAGCGTTTAGCGGCTGAAGAAATAGTCAAGTCAATTTATTTGTAGAGCACATTTAAAAAACAACAAAAGTTGACCAAAGTGCTT
This sequence comes from Thunnus thynnus, assembly GCF_963924715.1. Lineage (NCBI taxonomy): Eukaryota > Metazoa > Chordata > Actinopteri > Scombriformes > Scombridae > Thunnus > Thunnus thynnus. The sequence continues at coordinate 5,852,134 of NC_089536.1, read as the reverse complement.
TACAGAGACTGAGAAATACAATTAAATGAAAACACAGACATAGTTATGAGGATTTACATCTTAAAAACACAACAGCATTGCACAGAGAACAAATCCTTCACAGAGAGTAAATAAATAATAAAATGAAAACACAGTGTGACCATTCATGACTTCCTGATGAATATTAAAAGGCTGAAGAAAAGAAATGGGATTTAAGACGGGTTTTAAAAATATCAGTCGAGGGGCAGGATCTAATAATGAGAGGCTAACTGTCAAGTCAAGTCAACTTTATTTATATAGCTCAATATCACAAATCACAAATTTCCCTCAGGGGGCTTTACAGTTTATACAGCAATACGACATCCTCTGTTCTTAGACCCTCAATTCAAATAAAGAAAAGTCCCTAAAAAATCCTTTAACAGGGAATAAAATGGAAGAAACTTCAGGAAGAGCAACAGAGGAGGGATCCCAGAATACAACATAAATGACAGAATACAGCACTGAACAGGATAACATGATGGATTTATAATATATATGAAGAATGTCATGAAGATGACACCAAGCAGCCTTCAGGTACCACCAGAACAGAATAGGACCTGAACCACATGACCTCTATCAACATGAAGACCTGGCAAGACGACAGACTACACATGCACACACAGGAGAGACTCACATCACACCGTTCACATACACAAGAGAAGAGAAATTACATTATTCACAGAGGAGAGACAGAAGGATAAAGACGTTCAGAGAGACAGACATGAGGTGGGGCTGAACTCCTGCAGGATTGCGAAACCAGATCTAAAACCTTAGGAAATGCCATCGATATTGCTGGTCCAACAAGAGATGCCTCAGAGACAAGAGAGGACAGGAGTAGAAAATAGAGAGAGAAGAGAGAGGAGAACACAGCTTGGACTCTCATGTGCACGTGGAACAAACAAACAGAATATCAGAGAGATGCAATAGTTAAATTCATTGAGACAGAAGCCGACCTGCTGTGCAGTACAAGGTCATGAAGTACTCAGTTAAATTTAGGTTAAAGCATTTCACTGGCAACCAGTGAAGAAAGACCTTGTTTTGAGCCAGCTGCAGGTGACTGATTATTTCCCATTTACAGAGAATTACAACAGTCAGTGTGGGAGGAGATAAAAGCATGTGCTAAAGTTTCCCAATCCTTAACAGAAAGAAATGGTTTTAGTTTTGTAAGTGGTCCAAGATGGAAGAAGCTGTTGCTGATAACAGAGCTGATTAATTCATCAAATTTTAAACCAGAATCAGGGATAATGCTGAGATTTCTTGCATGGACATTAACATTCAATTTTAGAGGCACACGAGTGTTTACTGTGGTTTTGAAAAAGCCTGAAGGGCCAAAAATGAGGATTTTTCAGTTTTATTCTGGTTTAGCTGCAGGAAGCTTTTTGCCATCCATGATTTTATATCGTCAGTGCAGCACAGCAGGGAGTTAAAACAGCTTGGATCACCAGAATTGTGGGGGCGGGGAGTGGGAGGTATAGCGGGGTGTCATCTGCAATAGCAATGATAAGAGATATTAGAGATATGCAAACACCACCATGCTAATATGCTCACAAGGACAATGCTGACATACTGATATTTGAAGAGGTCAAAACTACAGCAACACTTTGAAGTAGTATAAAGAACAGCTTGTGATCCAGTGTTGATGTTTAACAAGTTTTATGTTCACCATGTTCACCATATTAGTTTAGTGTGTTAGCATCCTAAATATGCTAATAAGCGCTGAACACAAAGTACATCTGAGGCTATAATACGACCTGATGTTGGTGGCATGGTGACAAGTCAGGTGAACACCAAAGTTATTCATTGACCCTGAATGTTTTTACCAAATTTCATGCCAATCCATCCAGGTTTTGTTAAGATATTACACTCAGAACCTCTAATGTTGTCGTTCCAGGTGTGCTTAAAGGTCGCTGCAGTTATAGTGACATGGACAGCAGGAGTCATTACACACCCTGCAGAGCTAACACAGGAGCCTCGCCTGACCTGCCAAGCAGAAAATGACTCAGAGAAATGGAATCAGAGGGACGAGTGATCACTGCCTCCACTCGGAGGCCTCCATGGTCCGTGAGCGCGCCAACGGCATGGAGCACGATAAAGTTCAAGAGGCCATCGACTGTGAGTTGGAGGAAGGGGGCCAGGGAGGTGAAAACAGAGACTCTGTGGCTGTAACGGGAGCAGTAACAGCTCCTGATGGGGGCTGGGGGTGGGTGGTGCTGGTTGCCACTATCATAGTCCTGGCTTTGACCCTGGCGTTCCCCTCCTGTGTGGGAATCTTCTACACTGACTTGCAGAATGAGTTCCACGCCTCCAACAGCGAAACCTCCTGGGTGCCCTCCATCATGACGTCAGCGCTTCATGCTGGAGGTAAGATGGGCAGACCAGGAAAAAAACTAGGTCTCTATTTAGTTAGTTCTCTATTTATTTAATGTGTGACCTCAATTACTGCACCGATTACATCAAATGACCTTAAAGGAGGAGTTCAAGTGTGTCCTGAAACAAGTCATACACTCAAATGAGTTCTTATTGACCCTTGTGTTACAGTCTTTTTTAGTTTTTAGTGCCAAATTCCCTCTTTTTTCAATTCTTGCACTGCAGCTGAACAGGAAAACACTCCACTTTATTTGACTCAGATGACTGAAGATATTATTTCATTATCAAGTACAATACTAGTGTATTACAAGGTGTAAAAGATGCCCGTTAATGCCCCCTGATCTGGAGGTAATTTGAGTTTCTACCTGCTGGTTTTGCATTGTAAAGAACCCTGACAGAGGGAGGTTGGGTTTGTTTTACTGTCTTGCTGTTTTGGTGTTGATTTAAAGCAGATTATTACATGAGAAAGTGTTGCCTGCTTCTTCCCCACAGCCCTGGGTGACTTTGAGTAATCGACACATACAGAATAGGGTTATAAAATTAATAATAATCCAAGATTTTAAAGTGACTTCATGTAACTTCAAAAACATAACACGGCACATTAATTCTTTTTCAAATGTAATTTGCACTCATAAGAAATTAAATGCACTCTAGCTTAAATTAATAGACTCAGGGGGTTTTGCTGCTGCAGCCTGACTTGGTCTGGTATGACCAGAAGCTTATGCTAATGTTAGCAATGTTGTTTGGCCTAAAATGTCAGAAAATGATTTAAAAAAATTGTCAATCACTGTTTCCTAAAGCCTTAGATGCAACCTTAAAGTCTTGTTTTGTCCCGACCAACAATCCACAACCCAAAGATTTTCAGTTTATTGTCATAGAAGACTGAAGAAACCAGAAAACTTCACATTTGAGAAGCTTGAATCAGCCTTTCTTGGTCTGTATGACCGGAAGCTTATGTTAATGTTAGTAAACCTTTCATAGATATGTCTGGTTACCTACATTATTGAGTTTTCTGACCACCGAGCCACTGACTTTATGACCCTTCATTACTTGTGCTATTGTTGAGCTGTGTTTTAGCATTTACCATTACCACATAACTACCACTTATGACTGCTGTAGACGCTGTTACGAAAGTCACACGGTTACACTTTATTTTCAGTCTTCCTGTTGAGCATTTATAAGCAGTATATAAACATTTAACAAATGTTCATAACACACCATAATGCAGTTATAAACTGATATAAAGTGTTTATTAATCTACAGTATTTGTCTGCAATTTATGTTTTTTATATTATTACAACTGTTTTACAATATTATCATTGATTGATTGATTGACTTTATTCAATACTTTAAAAAGAAAACATGCAGCAGCCATCTTCTCTTACACATCATTCATTATCTGTTTATACACCACTTATAGGGGCCCACAGGATGAGGTATTGTTGTTGACAAATACATTAAATACATTACACTTAAATGTACTTACAACTACATGTAAGTGTGTTAAAAACCATCTTTATGTACCTCCTTATAAATGCTAAATAGGTGGACTTAAAATAAAGTGTTCAGTACTTATATTATATATGTATCTGTATGTGTACTCCTATAGTACTATAATAGATATTTTTATGGTTTTATGTAGGAAATTATGAGACTTTAAGATTTCAGTTAGGGCTCTTTCGGATGTTTTCATCTCTTGTGTATTATTCACACAAATGTCAGAATCCGATGATCATAAAGACGTCTTTATCCTCTCATGGGTTAGGGTTAGGGTGCACGTGCCTTCAGTGTGGTTCACAAACGGTCTATCTTTACTGTCAGTAATGTGGTCTTCCTTCCTCTATGACGCAGTCTTATCAACATTATTTAACAGTCATGAAAGAGGGAAGTAGTGTGTTCTGTGTAAAAGTCAATATACAGGATCGAGGTGCATGTCTGGCTGCTATACCAGTTTTGTGTTTATGATTTTATGATGTTGCATCCTGAATATTGTATTTAGTGCATGTAAGGGGTTTGTTAATTTCCTGTCTAAACTAGTCAAAAAGAGTAAGGAGATGTTGTTAGTCTGGCCATGCAACTCAGTCCATGAGACTGATATAATATATCACAGGGATCAGAGACAGGGTGTTTGAGATGTTAATCCAAACACTTGCTGTCAGTTTTAAAGTGCAAAATCAACAGTTATTCTTTCAATGTAAAAACAAAAGTGAAGTGAGTCAAAGTCATGCAACATTCTGCAACGTCTCTATCTTATCAGATTGGTTTGATAATGTTCCTCCCTCCTCTTTCCACCTCCCCTCCACTTCAAGTTGAACCGCAGCTCTCTGGTTGTTGTTCACTAACTTTCCAAATGTATGAAAAATAACCTACTGCACCCTCTTTTCTTTTTAATCAAAAGATTAGGTTACGTTAGACAAAAACACTTATTACTGGTCTGTGACTTTGCAATGCTGTCAAACTTCAACTCCTCTTGAAAACACAGCTCCAGGCTATGTTTACACTGCCTGGATCTCTGTTTCCTTTAGTTTTTTGTATCGTATGTGGAACAGATCAGTTATGTATGTAAACAAACAGCTGCACACATCTCTGATTTTCCCAGTGATAAATATAATGAAGTGAAAATGAAATGACGATTCAGTTTGATTATCAACTCTGGGTAAATATTTTATTTACAGTATATGTGGAAATATTTCTGAAAGGATTTTGATTAAACAGATTAAGAGAAAGATGCTAGAACTGTCCTGCTGTGGGCTTCAGGAACAGCACTACTGTCCCAGCCAACTTTAACTATTTTCTTGATTAATCGATTAGTCGATTGGCCTGAAATAGTAAAAAATGGTGAAAAATGTTGATCTCTGTTTCTCAAAGCCTGAGCTGACATGCTCAAATGTCTTGTTTTGTCTCGACCAACAGTCCACAATCCGAAGATATCCAGTTTACTGTCAAATAAACCAGAAAAAAGATAATTTTTTTCTTTAAAAATACCTCTAAATGATTCATCAACTACTCTTTGCAGCTCTAATCAAAATGATAAATTATGAACAGTTTGAAAGATCATGATCTCTAAAAGGCACAACAAATTATTGCATAAAAGTTGGCCCATAAAATTTGTTTGTGCAATTTTAAATGAAAAATCACAATGCCAAAAAGTCACAGGTAGTCACTAAAGGGGTGCAGGGTTTTACATCATACATCCTGCTGCTGTAAATACTTTTACATAATTAAACTGTGTGTTGAAAATAGTCCCCAATAAATGCACTATTTACTCCTGTTTAAGTAACATTTGCTACAAACTACAAGTTTTAGGACATTTATGAGCCTTAAAAAAATAAATCGATACACTTGTGACCCATTTTCAAAGATTTACATAGATTTCAGTAGGAATTATTGGACTTGAGTGCAACAGACAGCGTAGGAAAGTTGTAAAGTATTGAAAGACAGACTAACACATTGTCGGTTTTGGTCTTTTCATGCGATTTTTTTGACAATAAGAAAAATATAGAATAACACAAGACTCATCTTTAGGTAGCTGTATTTTGAACAAACTAGAGATATGTGGAGGGACTTTTCTACCACTTTAGGAGTATAGACAGTTTCAACAGTGTGGGGGAGAGATGTGGGTATTGTACTCAGTTCTCAGGGTGTTTTTGGAGACAGGAATGCTTTGATCTTAGAAATTTCCCCTGAGCTTACGGAAATATGACAATAATCTCAGGTTTATCTTCGTTCAGCTGCTCACAGTTCACAAAGGACATCTGCGAAAGTCCGGAAGTGATAGTGTCCAGTGTGAAGAATCGATTCAGCTTATCAATTGAAACTAATGTTATATCTGCATAGAGCTGACCTCAAGGTAATAACCAAAAACAAGCCGATAAAGGATAGTATAATTGTGATGTTTTAAACTGTTTGCAGAACATGTTTTATCTGGCGTTGAAGCTACTTAAGGGGACATTTAAGTGAAAAATTGCAAATGTTAGGGTTCAAACACTTTGATTAAATGCTTCAAGCTCTTTGACACCTGTGTGTTTGGCTTACATAAGCTCATATAAGTCTCAATATTATCCCCATCAGTACACTGCAGCCCTGTTGCTGAACAACAAAGCAAGAATGTGTTGAATTTACTACCCTTTCGTAGCAACCTTTAACCAATATACACCACTGTATTTAGTGTCGAACCTTTAGAATACACAAAGTGAAACTTCCTCCTCCGGTAAAAGTTATTCATTGCCAGTAGTTAAGATAGTTAAGTAATTAGATGGTGGGAAAATTTGTTCTGTAGCATTAATTGTGTCCTGAAACGTTACGTCATCTTTAGAATATATTGACAGTTTGATGGGTCAATAAAAAGCTGCAGCACAGACTCAAACAAGAGCAACTTCAGGTACACACCATGTGCACACATTGGTCTTTCATACCATAATGTATAGTGTAAAGGACTAAGTGAGAGAGCATATTTTCAGCTTTTAGTACTTAAAAAGGTCATTCAGACGGTACGGATTACCGCCTAGCACAAGTTATGTGAAACACGTTGCAGGATTAAGAAAATGACCTCGCCTCTGCGAGCATAAGCCTTTGCTCATTTCACCTCCAGTATGCATTAAACTAAGAGCATTACATTTCATCCACAGGTCCCTTTTGTAGCGTGTTGGTGGACAGACTTGGTTGCCGGGCGACAGTCATGTTGGGTGGAGTCCTGAGTGGACTTGGAATGGCTGCCAGCTCATTTACCCAGTCCATCACGGAGCTCTACATCACCGCGGGGGTTATTACAGGTCAGCAAACATCCAACAAAGATTTATTGTACCAGCTGACGCTTGATGACTGTGGTTACACACAACTGTGCACTTCCTGCCCAACAGAGAGCAGCAGGCAAATTTAGCAACTAGCTGGTGAAGAAAGTGGATCCATCAGCTGAGGAGAGATTTCTTTCTCAGGAGTTGGTGGAGACCAAAACAGAGACATTGAATGAATGAAAGCTAATGTTGCAACTCATGTAGACAGGCAATTATTAGCTAACACAATAGTAATAACAGCTTTATAAAGCAATAATATGAAGAGTTTTTCAGATTATTGTGCAACTCAGCCTCCAATTAAATCAAAATTTTAAAAGTGATTTCTAGTTTTATTACAATCTGGGTCTCATTTTTGTAGTTTTGGACATCATTTCTATCAGTTCTTTACTTGGTGGGAGCAATCATATAATTTTAGCCAGGAATCATAGCCAAAAAGTGCGAAAATAAAACCCAAGTTGTAATACAATAAACCAGATTCACTACATCCTAGAAATCATGGATACCCCTGACCAAAGATTTTCCTATTTGACTAATAGTCGTTAGTTCAAGCCATTAGTTGACTAGTCGTTGCATGTTTATGATATTAATTTAATTATTTATATATATGTTTTGTGGGGCATCAGAAAATGGTTTGAGTTCCAGGGTTGAGAAAGATGTTATAAATAACATTGTTAACAAAAAATATATTAAAATATGTTAAGATATAAATTTAACAAGCGCACACACAAAGTGAGCCAAATGTTAACGACAATGCTAACGGCAAAAGGATAAAGGCAAAAGTTAACGATTCTGAATGTGTCGCAACAACCTGCAAGGAGACTGAGTTACCTTTTCTCAGTCCTGTTGGTCAGTTAGTTTCATTAAATCCTCCCGTCTATCATTTTAGGTGGTTTCCCAGCTGTTATTACAGCGGACCCGGCTCACTGACTGAGTGATGAAGTTACATTGCCACGTGTCTTCTAGGGTTTTATACACTTTCCTGCCGTATATTAAGTTTTTACCTAATTATGACAAGTCGTAGCTCACAAATTGAGTTTGAGGGGTTTCTTTTCCTGCAACTAACCGACCAATGAAAACTTGGTCGACTAAGACTCTCTCAACGGTTGGTCGACTATTAGGCGGCAGCCCCACTAGAAGCACAGCGTTGTACAGACTACTTCATATTGGGCTGGGAAGGATTAGTCTGAAAATTACACATCTATATAACTACTGCACAACTATTCTACACCTAATTTTCTAAATCAGTTAACACGATACTACATGTGATGATAAAACTCTTCTTTCTTCGTTACAGGACTTGGTTTCTGCTTCAGCTTCCAGCCAGCTGTGACAATCCTTGGGCACTACTTTGTGCGTCGACGTGTGTTTGCCAACGCCATGTCCTCCACAGGCACCGCGCTGGGCCTGTGTACTCTCCCTTTCCTGGGTAACTACCTCCACACAGAGCTGGGCTGGAGGGGAAGCTTTCTTGTTTTGGGGGCCGTCCTGCTTAACTGCTGCGTGTGCGGAGCGGTGATGAGGCCCCTCCAGGCCCCCAAACGTCGAGGCCAACCCCTGATGAACCACGGACCCCCTCCGCCAGAGGTGGAGAGTGTGAAGAAGGGGAAAGGAAGGGTGAGGACGATATGGAGCTGCCTGGCGGCTTCCCTCAGCAAACACATGGCCTTTGATCAGCTCCGCAACAACTCACGTTACCGTGTGTTCGCTATAGGCATCACCTGGATGATGCTCGGGTTTGTGGTGCCCCTGGTGTATCTGGTTCCTTACGCCACAGCCCACGACATGGAGCAGGGCCGGGCCGCGATGCTGCTCTCCATCCTGGGCATCGTTAACATCGTGGTGCGGCCGCCGTTCGGCATCATGTTCAACATGCCCTGGTTCAAAGGGCGACACATCTATGTATTTGCCTCGGCTTTGTTGGTCAACGGGCTCAGTAACAGTATCTGCTGCATCGGGCCCAGTTTCTCTGTACTTCTGAGTTATGTGACGATCTATGGGCTATCCATGAGCGTTGTGGGATCCCTGATGTTCACCGTCCTCATGGATACAGTGGAGATGAGCCGCTTCCCCTCAGCTTTGGGTCTAATCGCTATAATGGAGAGTGTCACACTGCTCATCGGGCCTCCACTGGCAGGTAAAGTAAACCCACAGAGAGCGAGGAGAGCAAGAGATTGAGAGGAAAGATATGGTGATAATGTAGGACACAGTTATACATTATAATTGTATAATATATAATCACATTATAATAAAAAAATGTTTTTTGATGATATACTAGATGGAAACTGCCTCAGTGTGGTTTTACAGGCTTCAGGCAGATTGAACTTTTAGGTGTAAACTGTTTTATTCATGGAGAAGCTGCCCTGGAGGTAAAAATAACCTTAGTGGTTGGGACCCCTAAAACACAGTCCCATACAACATAGTCATAATATACAGATTTCACTACAGTATACACTAATTGTCATAATATATTGTTTTCAGTTAGTGTGCAAGAAATTACTTTTACTAAAAGGAAATGAGGCAATACATGCACAGATGGACAATGTTACACGACTGCCAATTCAACAATTACATTTTCCCAAAGATTCTTCAAGTTACCATCTACAATTTATTTTTATGTTTTGCAGTTGTGAGCAGCTCCTCTTTTCATCTTGTGCATCACGTTGTAATTTGATCACACTTCATACTCATAGCTGGCTTAGAATAAACACAGCCAGAGAGGAGATAAAGCTCGCCCTCTTTTCCTCTGATTAACAAATCAAACATCCTGAACAGGAGAAACTTTCTTAGAACTGTTAGCAGTCTGTTACTGGGGGGGTTCGGTAAGTTCAGTTGCGGGTTGGTTAGTCCCTGTAGTGGAAAAGGCTTGTTAGAACAAAATGTACCAGTATCAGTATCGTTGGCATGACCTTGAAGCTCAGTCCAGCTTCTTGCTGCATGTCCGTCTTTTCTGTCGAAATCTACCATAGACTATAAATCAGAGAAGAACATTGAAATAGACTCAAAAACAATGCAAAATTGTGCAAAACACACACGTGTAGTCAGAGGAGTCTGCCCTGCACATATGTTTTCGTGTGCTGTGGGGCGCTGATTCTGCTTGTGTGAATTTGAATGGCAGAACTACAGGAATAGAAGGTTCAGCCACTCCTGCTCCAGGCGGTTGCAGTAAATAACAGCTTGCTCTCAGTCAATCTGGCCGCTGCACAGAGAACAAAAGAAGCCAGTCTGTGCTCCATTTTGGAGGAGTGGAGGTTAGCGGCAGCAGAGTGGTTGAAAGGGCAGAGGCTCTCTTTCAGGGCAGCTTCTGTCTCAGATGACAGGTATGCTTCCCCCGTTAATGTGAGGGTATATAACCGGACACAGTGAGAAGTCCCAACAGAGTTGCTTTACACACGCAGCCAGTGACCCAGTTTGCTTCCCACAGTATTTATATAATTTAAAAAAGGGCTGGGTTATCAATATAGCACGCAGATGAGTTGCTTTTGGAGCTTAACTGCTTATAATCATCTGAATAAATCATATTTAAAAAGGGGTAATTTTCTTATTGTTTATTTTACAGGGTTGTCATTTTCTAGGAGGTTTACTGAAAATTACTGTAATTTGGTACTCATTATAGGGAAAATAGAGACGGTTCAGACAGTCGTTTGAGTTGAGTTTATAGTTTCCTTGAAAGACCTGCTCTATTTAAACCAAAGTAAATCTTTATTCATTGTTATTTATTATTAGAAACTTTATTCTTCATATTTGTTGCATTGTATATTTTCTTGTAGACAAATTTCACATTTTTGCATGTTCGAGTCAAGTCAATTTTATTTTTATAGCCAAATATCACAAGAAATAGAGCAAAATGACAAATATGTTCCACTGACCTACTAAAGGACTTAAAGTCTGTGGTCACAAAATGTTTTGGTTTGTGACCCCTTAAACTGAAGGAATGTGTCCTTGCGACCCTTCTTCAATGGTTGCACCAGCTGTGACTTGTTTTTTCCCTCCTTGTTTTATTTGGATAATTTCAGTTTCATCAAATTATTCAAGAAATGTGTTTTTTCTTGACCTCTAAATTTTTGTCTTGCAACCCCTTACTGGGGTCTCGACCTCCAGACTGGGAACCACTGGTCTAGGTTACACTTGCAATTAATTGGAATTAATTATTTTCCAATGTACCAATCATCACTGTCTCAATTTTTCCTATAATTAGTGCCCAATAATGTGTCTTTTCTACAAAGTTTCAGTTGAATTTTACTGTCAGATATCAGTTCCTTTCTAATAAATTACAGGAAAATATGAGGCCTGTAAAATAAAGTGTCATCCAAAAAGATAAAACCTAAAATTTTGACGTTATTGATGATTTTTCTTGTTGTTGCAGGAGCCCTGGTTGACAGAACAGGCCAGTACTTCCATGTCTTCTTTGCCTGCAGCGCCGTTGTTGCCTCATCTGCCGTGTTTCTCATGGTGTCATTTTGCTGGCTGGATAAAAGGGACAGGAAGTCATCCAAGCAAGGTCAACCCTCCGCACTGCCCGACCCAGCGAGACCTGCTGTCGACGTCGCCCCTGGCTGCCAGTACAGCAGCGTGCCCACAGAGGGAGACAAAGACAAGGCCTCGGCGAACGGGGCAGAGTATATCACCAGCCTCTGAACCTGCTTACACACTGTGTGTCACCCTTAACACACATCACACTCTGGGTCTGACAGGTCTGCAAATAATTCCTAATGTTTGCACCAGCTCGCTCGGTGTGCCAGATGTTCAAAATTGACTCTTCTGTGGTTGACAGCACACCTGATTCGGTCTGAACTGTCTCCATGCGATGAACCGTTGCCATCTGGTACGCCATAAAAGTCAAAACAAATACTACGAATAATTTGCTCTGTTTGACCCAGTTTAAACACTTGATCCTATATACCAAAATGAACAGATGTGCACTTACAACTACAATGTGATTGTACTGTTTATTGTAATATGCTGCTGATCTTATCTATGTGATCACACAATCTATCATACATGAGGTATCTCACTCTATCAAGCTGCAAACATGATCCTTTGTTGAGGAAATCTCACAAAATCCTTTCTAGATGTTTGCTAAAGTCGTAGTTTTTGATGATTTATCAGTATATGGTGAGCTTACAGACGAGGAAAAGCTACACCCAGAACAACGTAAGCCAGTCATATTTCTACAGCAGTGGTTGTGATGAAATAACAAGCACATTGAGCAGTAATATCAGCGGGTGAAATCAAAGTGATGAAAGCAAAGTGAGAATAAGCATTGGCTTCCAGATTATCAAGAGTTAAATGATAAGAATGGTGTTATTCTTCTAGGCTTTTCTTATTGTCAACAAATCTCAAAAGACCAAACTATGTGTTAGCATGGCTGGAGTAAGTGTGTATCAGGAACCGCGCAGTGCTAACACAGCTGACTACACTAAGGCTGCAACTAACGATTATTCTTGTATAGTCGATGAAGTTTTTTTGTCTCTATGATGCCAGAAAACACTGAAAAATGCTGTTACAATTATACCAACCAGTACTGCTATCTTGGAACATAACTGGATCCAGGTTTGTAGTGCGCACAATTACTTTGTAGTAGTTTTGTTTAAATTTATTTAGGAATAAATACCTAGTAAGCACAATATTGTTTGAAATGATAAACTGTATTTTGACACAGGGCACCTCTTCAACTCCGTACCTCAAGATTAGGTAATAATCACCAGATCCTCACACAAAATAGCACATGCCGCCTGCGCTGACCTGACTTGACAGCTCTTTGCAGCACGTACACAAAATGTTCCACCAGCATCGTGAACCATACAAGCTGATAAACACACATTTCACAGGGCTTGTCGTGACTGGATCCAAATGTTAAGGGTACTGTCTCTGCCAACGCTTAAAAGTTGTGAAAAGATTAAATTAAAGGTTAAAGCACAGCATCTTCATTCTTTGATGCTGTTTGATTATCAGCTGACAGAGATTCAACGTCATACCTGATACCTTGTTTGCAGGGGAGTTTTCCTGCACCTTAAAGTCTGAGGCCCCAGTGTCTCTGAACTTTTCACCTTCCCTACCCCGTATGTGGCGCTCAGGTACAAGCCTGCTGGTTCCTGTTGCAAAATCTTTTAAAAATGGGTCACAAACTTATACTCTCCATTTTTTTAAAAAAAAAAGCCTAAAACAGCTGTAGTTTTTAGCAAATGCTACTCAAACAGGAGGAAATAGTGCATTTGTTGGGGACTATTTTCAGTGGCGGATTAATACACAGGACAATCGATTTGCATTGATTGTGTATTTTTAATATAAATTTACTGTGTTAAAGTGAGGTGACATTGACATGTTACATTTTCAGATATACTAAAACAGAAGAAGATTTAAAAAGTCAAAATAAGCTACAGTGTGTGTTTTCATGGTAATCAAGTGCAACAGTGCTGCTCATTGATGTGTTTTTATCAGTTTTTGGACAACAATGGAGCTCTAAGGCACAGAGGAATAAGCTATATCAAGCTTTGGATGCACACACAATACTTGTTAGTAGGTTAGGGGCTGCAACTAACAATTAGCTTCATTATCAATTAATCTGTCGATTATTTTCTTGATTAATTGATTAGTCGGTTGGTCTATAAAATGTCAGAAAATGGTGAAAAATGTTGATCGCTGTTTCCCAAAGGCCGAGATGCAACGTAAAATGTCTTGTTTTGTCCCGACCAACTGTCCACGACTCAAAGATATTCAGTTTACTGTCATTGTCTTGGTGTTTTGGTGCATTAGAAGAAAAAATAGAAGATAAGAAAAAATTCAAGTGCCACAAAGACCGGTGATCATAAATATTTTAAGTGGGTGAAAAGAGCTGTTTGAGTTTAAAAAAAAAAAAAAATAAAATAAAAAATTTATATATATATATATATATATATATATATATAAACAATAATAATAAAGTGCTTTACACCAAAAAAGACATAAAAACATGTAAATGTACATAAGATGGAAAATGAAACCCACTTGATAATATTACTAAACATAAGATAAAATAAAGTGAAAATACGATATATAGAATACATACGTCAGTGGTGGTAATCTGTAAATCTGCACCTCGGTCTCTGAAGCCATGATACGATATTAAGATATTGACTGAGAATGTGCGAATGTTCACACTATACACAGTACATATAATGTGAAAATGTAATTATACAAAGAATTGAATGTAAGAAGCTGGAACGAGAGAATTTTAGCATTTTTTTTCTTAAAAATTTATTCAAAACGATTGATCGATCATCAGAATAGTTGGCAAAATCTGCTGACCGATTAATCGACTAATCATTGCAGCTCGGTAGTAGATCAATTCATTGTTTGTTTTGGTCTTTTAACGAGATTTTTGACAATAAGAAATATGTAAAATATCAGCAGTTTTCCTTCAAAGAGCTGTTACAGAAAGTATTTAATCAGCCAGAACAGGATACAGCGAATTATAGATAATATGTCTTCTTGACATCTTCATTATCTTCGAAGTAGGACTATAAGTTTTCAATGTCCTGACCGTTGTTCGGGCATTAAACGCAGCATGCCGAGTATTTTACAACCATTGTTGATGAGTATTTGATGCCTGAGGTCATATTGAAGGTGGATATAAAAATACTCACTGTCACATGTAAGAAGATGAAAATGTACTGTAGCAGTAATTAATCAAGTTGTTTTTTTTCCGGCATGCTTTTCATTCCTTAATGGAACAGTGCCTTTTTATATAACTGATGTATTTGAATAAGATAATCTACAACCACGAGATGATTTCAAAAACCCTTTCAGGGACACGGAGGACAGAAGCAGATGATTTCATACTGTACGCCAGCTTGTTGGTGGTTTTAAACATTTTGTGATGTGAATGTTTCGAAGGCACTGAGATTGACAGGATTTATTACGCTGTTTACCTTCAGTTCCAATGAGAGATTTCGTGTGACTGCCTTATCTGTTGAGTAATTTAAGATATCCAGTGAGAATATCACACTAGTACAGGTTTGAACAAAGCTCTTTTATGACAGATGTGACTGAAAATAAAATAATATACTTTTCAGGTACAGTATAAGCTGTTTTGCAAGTGTAACCAGAGGATTTATTAGTCATTTTCAGAGGCTGTTTTGCTTTGGGCCAAATTATTATTATAAATTCATTATTTATACATTGTGAACGGGGGGGAATAAATGTTTAAATATCAAAAATGTCTTCATGTGTTCATGCATCCAAATGTTTCTTTTCTTTTATTTAAACTTACACTGAAGCTGCAGATGGGATATTAAAGGCATGTATATGAGTTTTACTCCAACAAAGCAAAGCAAAATTATCAATTGTGGGAAAGCTGGTAATTCCCTCGGGAACCCAAATGCAGCAGACTCACTGTGCGGAAATTACTGTACTTTGTGGTGATCTAATTTTACATTTGTTCAGGAATATGTGCCACCAAAGCAGGATATGAACTGAGTGTAAGGGCCTAAAGGCAAGTCCTGCAGGTTAATCCAGACCCACAACAGGGTCATAGGATACTAACGCATCAATGACATACAGTAGTTTCTCCTCTACAGTGAAAGAGTGCATTGTACATGTGATAAGTTACTATTTGCATGGGTCATTGATCATTCTATATATTTCTGCTTCTCTAATGATCAAGTCTCTGCTGTTTTAGTTCTGCATACTCAAGTGTTAAAGGTAAAACAAATAACAAAAACCTTGTTTCTCATATTTTTTTGTGTTATCAGACTATTCTTGTTTTTTTAGAATAATGCAAAACAGGGAAATATCAGAGAAAATAAATACATAGCAGCTATGAAATTACAAAACATACAATTGAAATATATATATATAAAATGGGTCTCACAATGTCTTCCAACAGGATGGCAGATTTTCATGCTTTGTTGTTACAAAGATTGGTTTAAGGATACTTAAGTCAATATATATTTATGTTATCTAATATCACGAATTTGCGTCAGGGGGTTTTATAATCTATACAGCATTCAACATCCTTTATCCTCAGACCCTCAATTAGAATAAATTAAAAAACCCAAAAAAACTCCTCTCTCCTCTCTCTAAAAATTCTGTTTGACTTTGGAACCAATCCTACAAGATAAAGTTTAAAGAGACTTAAGGACAGGTTCACAATTTTCAAGTCGGTTTAAAACAACAGTCAGGTGTCCATATGAACAGTGAAAGAGGTTTTCCTCACTGTAATCATTCCTCCTGTTCATACATGGCTATTAAAAGATCCTTCAAATGTACTTTCGGTGTAAGTGATAGAAGCCAAAATCCACTGTGTGTCCACACAGTCCTTTAAAAGTTGATGTGAAGCTTATATGAGGCTTCAGCAGTCTGAGTTAGTCATATCAAGTGGATATCTGACACATTTACAGTCTTTTTAGCATCAGATTCCCTCTTTGTGTTTCCACGGACAGTGTTTCCCTGTTGAGCTGCAGTGGAAGTATAGTAACAAAAAGAAGGACTTTGGCACTAAAAAGACTGTAACGTTGAAAGATATCTACTTGATATGACTCATTTGGACAACTAAAGCTTCATATTAGCGTCAGATAAACTTTGCACAGAAGGAAGACTGTGGATTTTGTCCCCCATCACTTGCGCTGTAAGTGCATTATGAAGGGATCTTCTAATGGTCAGTATGAACAGGAGGAATGATTACAGCTAGAAAAACATGTTTCAATGTTCATTCGGGCTCCTGACTGTTGTTTTAAGACAGACTTGAAAATTTGTAAACCTGTCCTTCAAATTCAAAAGGCCCACTATATCATTATAACAAAATAAATATTTTAGAAAATATATAACAATAACAAAATACAAATGATAACATAAATAATAAAATACATAAAACATGTAAAAAAAAAAAATTTTTTAATGAGGAAATTGAGTTAAAATATGATTGAAACCATAGACAGTATGGACTATATGGTTTAAACATGTACAGTCCGTGTCTTTTTTTTTTCTTAGGAAGTCATGACCCGCCCTACTCCGTCTCTGATTGGCGTACCCTGATATTCTTACCCTATCTCTAACCAATCTCAGTCCTCATGACTAAACCTAACCAATCAAACAAACGAAGGCAACGAGAAGTAGCCAATCAGAGGCAGAGTAGGGCGGGTCATGAGTTCGCCACCCTAGGACAAAAAAATATGGCTTACACCGACATCAAGTGGTCATAAACGAAACGACCGTTACTGTTACTGATTTGTCTTAACTGAAAATGAAACTAAAAGTAAAGCCAGTAGCAGCTAACCAACCGTCGACTGAAAGGGGAAATACTCGGTAAGACACACAAATTATGTATGATAACCGTAAGTTTATGGACATATTAATGTGCCACAGGTTTGTCCAGTTAAATGTTAAACAACAGGAAGGACAGTAGTGACCTAAAATGTTTTTTACGAAGTGATATTGAAGTTGTAACACCAGCTAAGTTAGCTTGCTACAGTATGTGCAAAAAGCTAAACAGATGTTAGCTTGTGATTCATTCTAACGTTATGAAGTTATGATAGTTCAAATGATATCATGTTACAGGTGTAGTTGATATTTTAACATGTGGAAAACGTCACAGGTGTAGTTGATATTTTAACATGTGGAAAACGTCAGCTAAGACGTCAAAAGCCAAAAAGGTTGGAAACCACTGGTTTCATCTTTAACAATGTGTTGTATTTTAAAAGCTTGTTATATTATCTATTGTGCCAAATCTTCATCTGAAAAGTAACTAAAGCTGTCAAATAAATGTAGTGGAGTAGAAAGTACAATATTTCCCTCTGAAATGTGATGGAGTGGAAGTATAAAGTAGCATCAAATGGAAATACTCAAGTAAAGTACAAGTACCTCAAAACTGTACTTAAGTACAGTACTTGAGTAAATGCACTCAGTTACTTTCCACCACTGCCTACAAAGCATAATAACCTCAGAAAATATAATGTATTGTTACAGATTAAAAACCCCAAAGTATATAAATTAGGTAAAATTAACATTATCTCAAACAGCTGCATCATTGAAGTGCTTCTTACACATTGTGTCTCACACACCTCCAATGAGTACTTTTACTTTTTTATGTTTAAGTACATTTTGCTCCCAATACTGCTGTACTTCTACAGTTTGCAGGACTTTTGCTTTACTTGCAGTATTTAGTATAGTATACTATGCAGTATTTGATGCAGTACCACCAGCATAAAGTGATCACTAGGATGATCTATGTAATCAGTAGACTTTATAACTTTAATATGTGTGTTTCAGGATCAGATTCAGCTTCTTGCAGTCTGTCCGTCTACCAAAGGAAAATGAGGGAAGTGGCAGTATGCGGATCATTCATCCTTTTTTTTGATATGGTGCTGAGTTCGGCACTGTGGGCTGGACTGGTGCTGCTGGAGTGCTCCAGCTGTGGTGGACTGGCAGGTGTGTGGGCCTTTGGGGCGGTAAAGTGGGCCGCTCTGCATTTTTTCACTCTTACACTGACTGATGGAAAGCCCGAGGCTGTGCTCCGCAGGTTGGTAGCGCTCCTCTGCCTTCTCTCTCCTGCGTTTGAAAGTGGACGGATACTCATGGCGCCTCCCTCGGAGCCTTACACCGGACCGACTCCTAACCTCAGCATGCTGCTCCTGGGCCCCTTGTCCTCGTTAATGGCCTGTATGATTTGGGAAAAAGGCCTCTGCGGTGATGGAAAGATGAAAAAGGACGACCAGAACCTGGATACTAGGCGGTTGCTTATGAGGGTGTTAAAATACTTCAGACCGGATGTCCTTTACCTGATTGCAGCTTTCAGTTTCCTCATCTTAGGTGTCATCTGTGAGTGTGAAACATTGACATTCTATAGTATATGTTATGGTTTACCTGCATACATGACCTGATAGCATTTTACAAAGCATTAACTTTACAGTTATACATTTGCAAGATAATAGAAAAACCGTTAAAGGATAAGGACGACATTATTCTGTATTTTTCTTACTGTCAACAAATCCCATGAAAAGACCAAGACCAACAATGTGTTCGTCCGTCTCGAGATATTTTCTCCTGTGTTAGTAAATAGTGCGTTTGTTCGGGACTGTCTCCAGCTGTGGACTAATATACATTTAACGTTCTAGTGAAGGAAATCCTCATTGAGATTAAAAATCTCTTTTTCAGGAGCGTCCTGGCAAAGAAAGGCAGCTATAACAATGAATACAGACAAACAACATAAAACAAATTACACAAAATATGTCTCAAAGTACATCACAATATCACAGTGAAACATGGCAGTCATAAAATACAATTCATTCCAATACAATCATACAACATATTACATCGTAAAGACACTTAGAACTCCTTAAAACAACCCAGTAGCTGTTAAATCCCCAAATAAGTGAAATAAAACGAATAGGATCAGTCTAACCACAATT
Source organism: Thunnus thynnus (assembly GCF_963924715.1). Taxonomy (NCBI): domain Eukaryota; kingdom Metazoa; phylum Chordata; class Actinopteri; order Scombriformes; family Scombridae; genus Thunnus; species Thunnus thynnus. Next base: position 5,832,573 of record NC_089536.1, on the reverse strand, counting down.
AACACATGCAACTAACACATGTAGATTCTAAAATACCCCAAAACATCAACATTTTAACCTGTTTAACCAGGAAGTCTCTTGAGATACATCATCTCTTTTACAAAGGAGACCTGGCCAACATGGCAGCGAACAACAGGTGTCACAAAGTTACACAAAAACACATTAATCAATCAACAATCACATCCAACACAACAGAAAAAGGTACATATGAACCAATTAACATGTATAAATTACAGTGATGAGGTTATATTCCTGGGTCAAGCCTAGTAACTAAAGTGGTGAGTCTGATACATGCATATATAGGTTATATAGGTTGTCTCTATAATCTAATACAGTTAAAAATGTGGGCTGAACAGGATTTTTTCTTGCAGCAAAGGTTAAAACATAATTCTCAAAGAGGAACCAAATTTCGCCTAATTAAGTGCAGAACTGTTAATAAATATGAGTCCAGAGGAATGGAGAGCCTCGCTGTTCACACACTTCTGTTGGATAATTTTACAAAAGTGAGTGCTTTCAGGATGAGCAAAGGTGCTGCAAGATTTGTTCATTGACATTATTTATTGTATATTTTAATACGGTTTTAAAAAGAGAAAAGTTATGTTTTCAGACACATCCAAAAAACTTCAACACGCTGTGATTTTCCAGCTGAGTTTTCAGGTACAAGGTGAAGTCAGAAATGTCAGCTGTCAGATCAAACATTGGAAATATTTGTCAGTGTAAACAGAGCTCAAAGAAATGCCGATTTGTGATAAGCAATACTGTGAAATTTGAGTTCAATGTGACATCAAGAGACAAACAGATAAGACAGTTGGATCAATTCATTGTTGGTTTTTTGATCTTATCATGGAACATTAAATAAACTACAGAATATCCCCAGACTAGTCCTAAAAGGTGAAAACCGTGAAAAACATGATTCTCTTCTGGCTGAGAAAACGCTTCAAGCCTTGAATTTAAAAATACATGGTGGTTAAAGTAAAAACAGCTCTGATATTTTTGAGGCAACAGAAATAATATGAGATATTTGTTAGAAAGTTTAGCGATTACTTCAGTAAGAAGTAGGATTAACATTGTACAGTATATAAGTTATCATTCCTATTCACCTAATCAGTGTCATTCATCTCTGCTAACAGGTGATACATTTATCCCGTGGTATCAGGGGAAGGTCATCGATATGCTAAGAGGTCAATTTCTTCATTCAAATTTCTATTATGCGATCGGACAGCTGACTCTTGTCTCTCTTGGAAGGTAATGAAACCAAACTGTTTGTATATTTTCCTTTGTGTTCTCCTGATAACAACAACAACATAATGACTAATCAATCACCTGTCTGATCACAAAAACATAATTTTCACTGTCTCCATATGAACAGCGCTCTGTTCTCTGGCTTGAGAGGAGGCATATTTATGTGCTCCTTGGCTAGACTGAACAAGAGATTGAAGCATCTGCTATTCCACACCCTCCTGCAGCAGGAAGCTCACTTCTTTGACGAGAACAACCCTGGTGAGACGGACACAGTAAACACACGTCACTGTTATTATATTTCAAGAAATATAATAATGGTGGGTAAAGAAATCTGTTTTTAGAAGGTGCCCTACACGGCCATTAGTATGTGGATACATGAACAGTACATCCATATGTGGTTGTTGAACATGTCATTGCATATTAATCTGCTGCTATGAGATTTTGAAGCCTGGCTACAGGGATTTGCTTCCATTTAGCCACAAGAGCATCAGTGTGGTCCAATACTGATGTTGGGGGGATAAAGCCTGGCTCAAGTTCTTCTACACCAAACTGGGAAAACCATTTCTTTATGGAGCTGGCTGTGGGCACAAGGGCATTGTCATGTTGAAACAGGGAAGAGCCAAACAAAGTTGGAAGCTCGCTATTGTCTAAAATATTATTGTATGATGTAGCATTAAGATTTCCTTTTATTGGAACTAAGGGGTCCAAATCAAATCAAACAGCCTTAAACCACATACATTTGGCCAACGTGGGAACCCAAAAGTTGTTGTTATTAGAGCTGCAACGATTAGTCAATTAATTGGCAACTATTTTGATAATCAATCAACAGTTTTTGTCTTTTTTTTTCTTACAGTTTCTCAAATGTGAAGCTTTGCTGCTTTTCTGTCTTTTTATATAATTGTACATTGAATACTTTTGGGTTTTGGACTGTTGATCAGACAGAACAAGACATTTGAAGATGTTACCTTGGGTTGTAGGAAATTATTAGTATATATACTAATAGTATATATAGAGGCATTTTTCACTATTATCAGACGTTTTATAGAGTAAACAATTAATCGAGACAATAATCAGCAGATTCATCGATAATGAAAATTAAAATAATTGTTAGTTTCAACCCTTAATCGACAGAATATTTATCAGCAACAATTTTTAGCATCTTAGTCATTTTTTTAAGCAAAAACGCAGAAAACAAGCTGGTTTCAGCTTCTCAAATGTGATAATTTAATGTTTCTTGTGATACATGATAGTAAACTGAATATCTTTTGGTGATTGGTAACTATAGGTGGACAAAACAAGACGTCTGAAGACATCGCCTTTGACTCTGGGAATTTATAACAGTCAATCTTTACTATTCTCAGACATTTTATAAACCAAATGATTCATCGATTAATGGAGAAAATAATCGGCAGATAATGAAAATAATTTAATTGCCCTAATTGTTATTAATGGCTATTATAACTGATCTATAAAGCATCATTTAATGATTTAGTAACCATTAATAAAGTACAAATTATAAACCTCTCATGAATGGTAATTAAAAAATGGGACCAATTTGATAAACAGTTTCGACTTTTACTCCACAATCTCTAACAAATGTTAAAATATTGAGACTTAGCTGCCAGTTAATGTTCTTGAACTTTAACCTTTCCTCCATCTCAACACGCAGGACGTCTTTCCTCCCGCCTGCACTCAGACGTGGACAGGATGGGCCGCACAGTCGCGCTGAACGCCAACGCGCTGGTTCGCAGCACAGTCAAAACCCTCCTCATGCTCACTGTGATGTTACGCCTGTCCTGGGAGCTCACTGTGCTCACCTGCATAGAGATGCCACTCCTGGCCATAATACAGAACAAATACATCACCTTGTCCAAGGTAGGTGTGATGAGATTGGACTCCTCTTAACAGTAGAAAAAGTTGTATTGTGTTGCTGACATCATTCCTCTGTGAAGTACAGCAGTTTTTTCATCATCACAAGTCAAGCGTGCTTTTCTTCAACAATACATTCAAACACAGTTCTCCCAGCGAAGGTTGAGATTATGAATCACTTTGCTGATTGGAATTGTTCAGTTCAGCTTAAAGATTCATAATCACTATGTAGCTTGTTCATTGTTTCTAAACTAAGCAGTCACATCATCGTTTATAATGTCGTCTATAGTGAGGTCAGCCTGTTTACATTCAGTTTAGTGCCAAACTAGGTCTAAGCAGTGTTTATAAGGTTAATAGCTCACAGTATCGGTATCAGCAGGTCATGAAAAGTCATAAAGTATTGAACATGTGGTATTTAAAAGGCTTTAATTTAACTTGGCGAACCCTTCAGAAACCCTGAGCTCAGCAGCAACATATCTGCAACAGAGTTATCATTCGCCTGCTTGTAATAAGCTTTTAACCAGACTAGGAAGTAACTTACTGTGTACCACAACTGAGCTGACAAGAGTTCTGTCATCGTCCAGTAAGGGGAGTTCTAACACTGAAAGACGCTGCTTCGGTCATGGGATGCTTCTCATTTGCCTCCTAGTTTTGCTTACTTATATCCTCGTGTCCTCCTGTTTCCTTGTGTCTTTTAGTCTAAAAATTGGGAGTTATATGAGAGTTGGTTTTGTTATGTATTTTATCCTCTTCTGTATAAAACTGCATTGCTGTTGTGATGCAGTTTCAGACTTCTGTGAAGGATTGTATTGGTTTGTTCTCGCTCAAGCCTCCTTAGGGATCGCTCCTCACTCCTCCCTCTGAACAGAGATAAGGGAAAGTCCTGAGCTGATTTCCTGATCACCTGAGGAGGCATGAGCAGCACCCCAGGTGTTAAAGAGATGTTCCCACATCCACTTAACACCTCATATTCCCAGATGGAGGTTAATGAACTGTACCAAACAATATGAAAGAACAGCAAGTGAAGAACTGAATTGAAGAGTGACATGAAAGATGGAAGGAAGGAAGAAGGAAATGACTTGCAGCACATGTCAAGAAGAAGCATCAGTCTGCTCATGTGCAGCTCTTTGTCCACTGAGTCCGTCTTGTTTTCTTTGTGAAACAGGAGCTGAAAGACCAGATCCAGGAATGCCACGCTCAGAACAAAGATCTGGCCCACCAGACCATCAGCGGGATCCAAACAGTCCGCAGCTTTAAAGCAGAGACAGATGAACTGAGGAGGTATAATAAGGCTCTGGACCAGATGGGCTCTATCAAGAGACAGTCAGGAATCTACAGTGCAGTTTTCCTCTTAATACGGAGGGTAAGATTGTTAAATGACTTATCAAGGAAGTTAAAAGACAGCTTTTAATTAATTGTAATGTCACAAGTATGGAAGCCCATTTCAACCAAGAGGACAAAGAGAATATGAAAAATTAGAAATGGTGAAAATAAAAATATGCATGCAGATCATGAAATAAGACTTTGCATCAAAGCAGTTATTAAGTCAGTTTATTTGTCCGTTTCACTTTTTTCATTTTATTATAAATTTATTATATTTCATCATAGTTCTGATTTTCAAAGGTTGCTTTTTATTTAGTTTTAGTTTGTTTTTTTGTTGTGAAAAAAAGGTTGTCAACAAATATTTTTTGTCATGGCTTCCATTGATGAAATGAACACTGCTGAACATGAACCGGACCAGAATGAAAATGCAAAAGTGTTTATTTTTTTCCTTTTTATTCAGACCAAATGAACTAAACTACAAAGAGACCTTAGAGTAGTAGTAATAGAGTATTTCATAATTTTGACTTACTGTATGTGAGTTCTTTTCTTTCTTGGCAGGATTGGGCCTCCGTATCTTTGTGCTGCTCAAATCATGTTTCTATTTGGTGTTTTCAGGAGCATGTGTGATTTCTGTCGTTTAGTACGTTTTGTAAGTTGATTCATTTCTGTCTCTGTGCTCTTTTAATTCAGATGGTGAGTCCGGGGATAAAGATAATTATGCTGTTACAGGCCCGCAGTCTCATCTCCTCCGGTCAGCTCAGCATCGGTAGTCTCGTGTCCTTTTTCTTGTACCAGAAGCCCATGTCAAACAATTTAAGGGTGAGATGAGCTACAAATATTACACACTGCAGAATCTCCTCTTTGTATTTGAGTTGTAAAATACTGTGTATATATATAATGCTGTTTTTATTGATGAAGATTGCTTGTTTTTGTCACAGGAAATTTTGTATTGTATTGGAGAGACCGTGTCAACAGTTGGAGTCATTTCCAAAGTGTTCGGCTATCTTGACAGAACACCGAAATGTAAGAAGGAGGGAGATTTGGCTCCTAAGACGCTGCAGGGAGGAATTGTTTTCCAAAATGTTACCTTCACCTACCCGTCATCTCCTCAAGATAAACCTGCACTGAAGGTAACTGTTTAACAGGCTTTAAGTTTAACACAGTGTCCTATTCTATCATTGCATTTAGAGTAGTGTTAAACATTAATCCACAGTTGGTCAGTGGATCATTACATTGTTAACGTGTTCTGTGCAGTCAGTTTCTATGGAGCTGAAGCCAGGGAAGATGACAGCACTGGTGGGTCCATCGGGCAGCGGAAAGACTTCCTGTGTCAGCCTCCTGAAGAGGCTGTATGAACCTCAGGAGGGACAGATCCTGCTGGATGGAGAGCCACTGCACCATTACAAACACAAATACTTCCATCGAAAGGTACAGTCGACTCGGTGGAAGGAGGCTTAAATCACTGCCCCAAATAAAATCATGTAGGAATTAGAGAACAACCAGTATTTTGACTAATTGGCTCATCGCAGATATATTATGTTGTGTCGGTGTATAAACCAGCCAATAAATTACAAGAAACTGAATCACAGAAATGCTGAAGATATGTCTTGAAACAGCGTCACCAGTTTTTTAACTGTAAGACTTCCTGCCCAGCACATTTTACAGCCACCATTGTTAAAAAAACAAATTTAAAGGAACCTTATCAAAAAATTTTTATCAAAAAATGTTTTTGGTTGTTTAAAGAAAATGTATATCGGTCAATATTTCATCATATATCAGATTATTTAAACTCTCAAATTTGGAATCGCTCTCAAAAATCTTGTATTTCGTTAAATCTGGCACAAACATCCACTTGAACTCAAGGATGAACTGATTAGAATTTGGGGAGTCAAAGGTCAAAAGGTTACCATGACCTCACAAACCACGTTTTTGGCTGGTTAAGGTTAATAACTCAAGAATTCAAAGTTTCACACAAATGTCTAATAGGATAAAATAATGAAGTGATGATATTTTATATCCAAAAGGTCAAAGGTCAACTTCTCTGTGACATCATAATGTTCTGCAAAAACACTTTTCTGGCCGTTATTCAACGCCATAACTCAGGAGCTGAGGGGGAGATCGTGACCATATTTCACATTTGCTCAGATACTGAACTGTTGACACTAATCTCGGGTTCCCATCTTGAAACTGTGGTGATTGTTTAGATCTTCTGTGCTGCCGGGTTGAAGATGTGTGTGAAACATCCTCGTTTTAGAATTTGTAGTTTCTTTGCAGCGACATCCATATCTGAAGCATCGTCTACTGTCATGGCTACAACTATGTGTTCTGTCAGAATCAACTTTATTGGCCAAACATGTGAACACATAGAAGGAAAACACACTTAATACCTTTTTATTAAATTCCTTCAAAGTCTTCACTACAAATATTATATGAGTCTGGACAGACATGGATGTAAACTGCAACTTTGGTTGGCAGAAGAATACCACCAGGAGGCAGTATTTCTACTTTTGTCTTTTTTTTGTGTAGATTGTCGTAAGTGAAGTTTATTTATTAAAAACCTTTCTAGATCAGTCGTCACAAAATGCTTCACAATACAAACAAGACATAAAATACAAACACAATTTAACAGCAATAGATAAAGTATAGATGAAATACATTAAACTAAACAATGACAACTGTTCCATTCACTGTATCATCATCCAGCAGTGTGTTTATATGCACTTCAGTAACCAAGTTACAGTCGGCTTTCTTCAAAAAACTGAATTCTTAACTGTTGTGTAAACGAGAAACCCGGTTACAAAAGCACTGCGTCATGTCTATTAATCCAAAGCTCATACTGGTACCAGTGTTGCACGAATGTTGCATTCAAGTCATGTATATATAGATTGTAATTACAAGCAGCCAAGTGGGAAAAACTGTTCCTGTCAGAGTTGCAATATCAGGAATTTCTGACAGCTGTGATATCTCCCACTCTGCAAAAAGAAACACAGATGTGTCAAGAAACAATATTAACACTAATACAATTCAGATAAAAAGGAGCTATACACTGTTTATTTGCATCTGGTTTTACTTGTTAACAAACTGCTACAAACATTATAACATAACAAAAAAGCATATTTAGTGTATTAATCTGGTGTTACTCGTCATAAGAGGAGGTTTCTGTTGGTTTTCTGTTTCTATGCCTAAAGGCTCGTCTCATTTGAAAAGTTCTCCTGCTAATTTATTCCCTTCTCTCGGCCTCAAGGCTTCTTCAGTGAGCTTCTCAGTGTGAGAATATGAAGACTGAAATGTTTTTGGCTGTTTTAATCCCCTTTGTTCAAATGTATAAAACACTGTGAGTTTTGTGAGTGCAGATTATTTCTTCCACTCCTGTAACAGTTGGTTCAGTTAGATGCAGCGATCTGGAAAAAAACCTGACATAAGGATCAGCTTGTTGAACACGTTTCCTTCAATCAAGAGACTTTGTGCTAAAAATGAATTGAGAAATACAAACCTGCAGATCTGTGACTCAGGCAGTTGGTCTTCACCAAATCTGATTTACATTTGCTAAAACATCATATTTGCACTATATTTACTCCATAAATAATGATCCTGTCCACCAGCGCTGCACTGATGCTAATATGTGTTTCAACTTCATTTCTTTTAGGTGGCCGTGGTATCCCAGAATCCTGTGCTGTTCTCTGGCTCACTGAGATACAACATTGGATACGGCCTGAAGGACTGCACTATAGAGAAGGTGAAAGAAGCTGCAAAGAAGGCCAACGCTGATGCCTTCATCTCTGAGCTGGACGATGAATATGACACAGGTACACAGGTGTCACACACATAAAGAGTACAAATAGATTACTATAGTTGGGCATTAATTGTGCTAAAATAAAACTTTTTTAATGCAGGAACCATTAAAACCAATCAGTTCTGAATGCTACAAATAGTTATATTTTTTAATCATCATTTAATCTAATAATTCATTTAATTTAATCATTCTAGGATAGGAGTCTAAGATAAAGTTAACTGTCTATTGTCATTGTTTCATTACTGATTTTATTGTCCATTTAATCTAATTAAGGTGCCTTAGTATGTAGGTGTTTTGGTGTGTTAATAGTCCCTTTAATGCAAGAGTTAAGTCATTACATATAATGTTTTTGGACTAATGTATAAGGACATTTAAACAAATGAAAATACACTTATGCTAGAGATATTTTCATATGTTTAATAAACTTACTTTGTAGGAATTTGTTGATTTGTAAACATTACACAGTAAAAAAACAGCAGTTAACAGACAGAAAATACTTACTGTAAGTCTGTAAATGTACAACAGAGATAGTAACATCATGTGTGGATAAACACAGACAGCTGCATCAACCTTAATCAACCTTACAGCAGCCATACAGCCCATGGCCTTAAAGTGACATGTTAACGTGTTTGTTATACAACCAGTTGTTTCAGGGTAAGTGCTACTATGGAAGCGAGATGTTCTGTTTTTTTTACTGCGGAGTATTTTACCTGAAGGGGGATGATTGAATAGAAGGTTTGTTGGGTCTGAGGAGTCCTTTAAAATGTAAAAACCTGTCCGCTGAGTGTGGATCCTTATCTGTCTTAAAAAGAATAGTCTTTGGTTAGCTTTTTTCAAGTTGTCCTCCCATTTCAGGGGAGAGGAGATTGTAGTCCCGAGGAATGTGTTATGACCCACTCTGATCCACCACTCATACAATAACAGACAGAGTTGGAAAAGTAGTTTAACATTAACTTTTAACAGACATGGTCGTGGCAGACGTGATTCGATGAGGGGAAAGTCTTTGTTTATAGCTGACGGGCAGCGATGAAAGGCCACAATGCAGAAAGTAACTGTTTTGGTGATAATTTAATGATTGACTGAAAAACGGGACGGCAGGAATGGGTTCATGCTTCAACAGTTTGAATAATCTATAATCAATATATCCATTGTTATCGTTCACAGATATAGGAGAATGTGGTGGCAAGCTTTCAGGCGGACAGAAGCAGTGCATCGCCATCGTCAGAGCTCTGGTTCGAGATCCGCAGGTCATCATACTGGACGAGGCCACCAGCAAACTGGATGTTGACGCACAGCACACTGTAAGTAAAACATGGTCATAACATAACAGGAGCTCATTGATTATTATATTTTTCCATTACAGTTATCCTATTTACACCAGACGCAATCTGAATCTGGATACGTTATGAAGTGTTATCTCAATTCAGTCCATATTGCGATCGGGTCTCAATATGCAGATTAGGTAGGCGGAGCTGCCGGACTTCTCAACAAACGTGTTCCAACACCTTGAACTAAGCAGCACATTTCCTTCTTGCTACAAGGACGTACATCATCTATTTTTAAGTAACATCTTACGAGGGAAGATACGCCGCCTACTACCTGTCGCTTTTTTACAGATAGCAGGAAGAGGTGGAGTAAGATGACCTTTAAACTTGTTTTTTTGTTGTTGTGGCCAAACTCTACAGATTGCATTCACACCTGGCTGAGATCTGATGACAAGCCATGGTATTAACATGTGATTTATATCTGGATATATTATCTAGATAAGGGGGGAAAAAAGCACCAAAAAAACTGAATTTGAAAGTTTATTCTTGGAAATATTAACTGACAAAACCACCGCAAGGTTTATTTGTCCCCAGTTGGTTTGGGAATATACAGTGAAACATAGGACACCAATACACAAACAGATTATATAAATACAAAGTAAAAACAGGTGAAAAACATAGAGCACAAAAGTTAAAACAATTAAAAAATATACAAATTATTAAATATTTAAAATATAGATCTTGAGTGGATATATTTGCCTCTGTTATCTTTTCTTCACAGAGTTTATATGAGAGATGACAGAGAGGTATGAAAGAGGTTTTATAGATTAAACTGTATATTTAGTTTTGGCTAAAGGAAACATTGAATAGACGGAAAAAACTGTTAAACAAAACAGACTTTTCTGTTGCGTGCCAGTGATTTTGCTGCAGAAATGTCTCTTTAACATTAAACATTCAGGACTAAATAAACAACAATTTAAGTTTAAGTTTGGAGAAAGAAGAAACTTCTTTAACCCTCAGAAAGTCAGTCAGTCTGTTCTATCCAGACTGCCAGATTTGATGGATGGTGGTCGGGCAACATCAGCAGATGTAAATACTGCTGAATCCTGATTGTTGCATCCTGTTGTTGAGTCCTGCCTACTTCAAACCAGTGAGCAGAGCACAGAGACAAAAAGAAATAAAGAAAACTCCTGTTTTCCGTTTTGCATAAATTTAAGCCTCCAGGGCTTTGAATGCAAAGTGGGAATGCTATCAGACCACATCTGGAGGTGGTCTGTGTCGCTTTGTGATTAGATCTTAACCAGGTGTAAATACCATCTGCATTCCCAAGAAAAAAACCCCACCGAAAAGGTTAAAAGGTCACTCTCTCTCTAACCCTTCCTTGGCTAAAGATATCTGAGTGCAGACCTTACAAGAACACTGCATTTTTAAATGGGGTCCAGATTAGAGCCTTTATACCATTTTTACACTAAACAATACCTCAAACCATTTCCATTAGTCATTACCGTGTTTACCGCCGTTTTCAGAGGACATCATGAACACAACACAGTTCTCCCGTCTTTATTAGCTGTTTTATTTTGAGAAACCACAAGAAAATGCGCCTTTTTAACGCATCAAACAGGGACAGCAGAACCAGACAACCAGCTCCTCTGTGGTGTTTGTTAGTACTCATGTGGAGGTGGTGTACAGACAGGCGGGTGGTGCTACAGTGTTTATGTTCTAATGTTACTGTTTTTTAACTATTAACATTTTTGCTCTTCAGAAAGTATTATAAACAGATGGTGGGATAACAAACTCTGACTGTGAAAGAATCCAAACATGTCACACACTAAAATTCAATTCATGAAAGTCTGAGAGGTGAAATATTGTAGATACAGTGATTACAAGTGCAGGTTCTTTAACAATTAATATCCAACACAAATCAGGATATGCATAGAATCTCAGAGAAAGAGACATTTAAGTCATCTCAAGTCAACTGTCTCAAACTTTAAACAACCAGCCGGCTTTTGTTTGTGGTGTTTTTTGTGTTTTTGTGTCACTTAATTTGCAGGATGCAGCAATATATAGTACTCTGTTCAGTTTGTTCGGTTTGATTAAGCCCAAAGCAATCATTGTGAAAAGTAATTTAAGGTAATGCTTTATTTTACAGGTTCTTTAATTTTATACTAATTTCCTGGAAGTGTTTTGTGTAATTTGCAGATATTTAAAGGCACATTTTAGGACATTTTACAGAAAGGGTGGTGCAATTTGCTAAGAGAAATGGGGAAAAAAGTGTTAAGTTGGTTTATATTTGGGTTGTAGTTCTTAATTCATAAAATCATTAATAACTTAGATTCTTAACACTTCATCAACAGAGGTGTAGTTTTGTGTGTCAAACAATATATAAGCATAATAGGTTGTTATAGCAATGTAAGTAATAATTTTACAGACAAAATTTCTTCTTAATGACCATTAAACAATAGAGACCAGAGCCGAAGCATCAAAATTTAACAGAATTTATTTTCTTGTACAAGAAGGAACGTTTCACAATGCAACACACAGGATGAGGTTACAAAGAAAAAGGCTCCCAGAGGAGCGCCTACAACAGGGTTTTATACACCTTAAGCGGGCGTTACAGTTCTTTTCTTAATCTATCAAAATACAGACTTATAGATAACGTCATGTCTGTTTTCAGTTCTCCTGTCCAGGAGCCATCTTGCCCAACTGATGCCCAGATGACATGTCTCACCCTTTTTTCCAACGAATTTTCATTTCTACATCTTCCTCTCTACAAACATAATTTAAAACTTCCTTTAACTGTAGCTGATGAGTCTGCTGATGTTGCAGAGTTGCAGTACAAGACAGGAACAATTCATCATGATCTATGTAAAATAGTAGCACACATATACAGTGTAATCATCATTTTTATATCAGAGACCCCTTACTTTCTACTAATGTCCAGGACATTTTTTCAACAATTTCCTAAAAGTAGCTGCTGTGTAACTGTTAATTCTTAAGACATTTATAGTTTGACACAAAACTACACTGAGTATTTTGTGTCTGCTTCAGAATTGTTAAGAGTCTAATTTATAAAGAATTTTTTGAAAATTAACATGATCATTATTATTAATATGAATCCAAATATGAGTTGGAACTTAAATACTAAACCATTTCTTAGAATTTTTACCAAATTGCACCACCCTTTCTATAAAATGTCCTAAAAATCAACCATTTAATACTTTCAAATTACACAGAAAATTTCCAGGAAATTTGTATGAAATGAAAGAACCTGTGAAATAAAGCATATCCTAATTTAACTGTATTGTAGCACTAATAGTCAGAAAAGTTTGATTATTATTGTGATAATACCATTTACTGTGATATTTTTGGCCACAAATGTAGCATGAAAATTTGATACCAGCATCAAAGTAGGGATTACTGGCACAACTTCACTTAAATCCAACGTGCACGGAGAAGAGAAATAATCTGAAGAAGTCAAAAAGCAACACTTAAAGAACATCTTTTCATCAGGTCAGGTGTTGGTTTTATGTATAACAAGTGTTGCAGGAGTTTTAACCTCCTCGATCTGACAGCGTTTTTGGTGGTGCATGTAGACCTCCTTTTTTACATTTCCAGACAAGATATCCAGATACAGATATCCGTAACTTGGCATTTCACTGTTGGTTTCTGTATCTCAGGTGCTGCAGGAGTTTCTGTCTTGTGGTCGGACAGTTCTGGTGGTGGCTCATCAGCTGAAGACTGTGGAGAAGGCAGATCACATCATCTTCATGGAGAAGGGCGTAGTCGTGGAGGAGGGGACTGACGAACAGCTCATGGCCAAGAGAGGACGCTACTATCGTCAGAAAGAGGAACTGTTCTCTTCAGTCAGCTGAGAAAAAGGCTCAGTTTGTGCTAATTTCGGTTAGTTTTGCTTTCGACGGGCCGACACCCATTAACCGATGACTAACCGGTTAATTTTTAAGAAAAGTTGTGACGTATTTTTCGTTTGTGAGAGCTGTCCGACAGTCGGCGGTCAGAGCTAACGTTAGCCTGACTTTTAGCTCATCCTTCTTCTCCTCAAAGTGTTTTAAATGAGTTTAGTCACAGTAGCTCTCAATGGCATAAGGTACTCGGGCTCAAGGTATAAATATAAATGATAATACGACCCTGCTTATAAGATGACTCCCCCCCTTTTCCACCAGCTGTTTTTTTAAAAATAACATTACTTTTTGAATATAACTTACATCATAGCATAGTTACATACTGACACACTCTCCTGCCAGGCTCTTGGAAGTGGTAAACAAATTATTTTCTCCGGCAGTTAGCATTTACAAGGCTGCTTGTTTATCTTTTTGAGCTCCCTATCATCTGTCCGGTGGTATTTGGCAGCTTGACATATTCCGTTTCTGCAGTAGAGACGTCTAAAGACGCTTTGGATTTGTTTTCACTTGTCATGAATTTATTTCCTCCGTGGCAGAAAAACATGTGACACGAGTCTTCAGAAACTCCTGCGGGTTAAACTGGACTAACAAAATACTTTTAGGGGTGACTGACCCTAACACTCTCACTGTAAACAGACTTTAGGACACTTTCCTAGCAACATTAATGCTACACACAACCCATAATGCAACACTCCATGTAGAAGAAGATATTGTGAACAAATCACTGTCTAGCTGTTAGCGGAGTGTGTATGCAAATTAACCTGTAGACTGACATGAGTAACCGGTCAAAAACATTCTTGGCAGTTAAGCGATTAACTGTTGACATCCTTAGTTTGTACATATGCTTAAAACTGGGTGACTGAAATGTGTAAATAATTCTCCTCACCTGGTAACCTGCTTGTTTTTCATCATGTGCGGTGTGAGGATATTTGTTTGTGCAAAAATTATCTATATGAAGGGGTAGGAACATGCATGTTTCATGTTTGCCAAATATGAGTATTATTTATGTTTTTACTTGTCTGTCGTAAAGATCTCAGAGTTGGATGTCATCAGACTGACCAGAGAACAGTTATGTCACCATGACAACAGACACATCAGATTGATGTTAAAAGTTTACTTTAAATGAACCTCTAATGTTCCAGTGAGTTCATCAATTATGAGTTTTCTTTTAATGCACTTTTGTTCTCAGTCATTAAAAATGTGTTTTTTGTCTGTAACAGAAAAAAAGATTTAAATTTTGCAGGTGGAGGAATGTCTTTACCATCATGATGTTGTTTTAAGATGTTTTAAAAATGTTTTAAGACATATAAACACTCTACATTGATTATTAATTTGTGTCTAATATGGTTTTTCTAGTTTAATTATGATGTCTCCACCTTCACTGTAAAGTCAATTCTCAGTGTTTGTGCTCTGGAAGTTTCAAGTTTCCACATCACACTTGTTTAAGTTGCATAATGAACCAGGATTGGCTCCAAACTAGTTGTGATGTCACAAATCATGCTCGTAGGTCCACGTGTTAATCTGAGACTTTAAAGTGAGCTCAGAGAAACGTTCCTCCTCCAAACTGCACAGAGAAGCTCAAACACCCAACAGAAGGAACAAGAAGAAAGACACATTTTTGAATGGAGGCTTTGGATACAATCTTAATAGTAGAATCAATTTGTTATTGGTTTTGGTCTTTTCAAGGGTTTTGTTGACAATTAAAAATATATAGTATATCAGACTTGTCCTTCAAGGTCCAGACTTGGTATAATAACTTTAGTGGTAAAGAAGCTGTCAGCTGTAGTGGACATTGTGCATGAAACCTGCCATGAGCTAAACTTCACATACTCAGGTCAAGTTTGACCCATTTTTACGTTGAATAGCAATAAAAACACTAAACACCTCCTGAAAGTTTAAACTTTTCCTAAGTGACCCAGAATATAGAAGTCTGTCTTAAAATTACAGTCAGGAGCTCAAATGGACATTGAAACGTTTTTTGGTTTTTCTTGCTGTAATCATTCCTCTTGTTCATACTGACCATTAGAAGATCCCTTCATAATGCACTTACAGAGTAAGTGATGGGGGACAAAATCCACAGTGCTTCTGTGCAAAAATGTATTTAAAAGTTTATCTGAAGCTAATATGAAGCTTCAGCGTCCAAATAAGTCAAATCAAGTAGATATATTTCAACGTTACAGTCTTTTTAGTGCCAAAGTCCCTCTTTTTGTTACTATACTTCCACTGCAGCTCAACAGGGAAACACTGTCCGAGGGAAACACAAAGAGGGAATTTGATGCTAAAAAGACTGTAAATGTGTCAGATATCCACTTGATATGACTAACTCAGACTGATGAAGACTCATATAAGCTTCATATCAACTTTTAAATCCATTTCTGCTTAAAACAAGGACTGTAGTATTTGTGTCCCTTCAGTTACAATATAAGCACATTTGGAGGGGATCCTTTCATGGTGCGTGTGAACAGGAGGAATGATTACAGCAATAAAAACCTGTTTCAATCTTCATTTAGGCACCTGATTGTTTTAAGACAGACATGAAAAATTGTGAACCTGTCCTGATACGGTGTGGATGTAAGCTGTTTCCTTGCAGCGCTTGGCGCCACCTACAGGACCTGTAAGCAGGATCTGCTTCATCAGAACACATTGTGTTAACACCGGTGACGGATCAAGGTCCGAGCACGGAGATAGTCAGTTAGTATTTTTCCCCAAAACAAGAGGAGCTTCCTGCCGCATTATCAGTCTGGTTGTTTCCTTCAGTGCACAGCAGACGACCTGAAGGATCTCCATCCGTTGACTGAACCAGACTAGCAGCTGAAGTTTGTGCAGAGAGGCGCGGTGATCTGCGGCAGCTACACACAATGATCCTCAACACTGCGCTTTGCTCCAGATCTCTGCGCAACAACTTTGTTTTTTCCAGAACTGTAGATGTTTTGCGGAGACCAAGGACACGTCATCCATTGGCATTAGCTGCAGCAAGTCGGTGAGTTGCTTAAATTAGACTAATTTCTGGACAGAGACCTCAGATGTTGTACCTGGAATCTGCTGGAGTCACTGTCCCAGTATGTGGGTGGCAGCCCCCAGTGTTCCAATTACCACTAGCACCACTGTTGCCTTCACTCCCCACAGTTTTTCTAGCCCCTCTTTCTGCCCTTGGTATTTTCTCTCTCTTCTCGTGTTCCTTCTTCTTCTTCATATATATATATATGTATATATATATATATATGTATATATATATATATATATATATATGTGTGTGTGTGTGTGTGTGTGTGTGTGTGTGTGTGTGTGTGTGTGAAAAAAACAACCCAATATATTCCTTTAGACACACATTATGTGTCACTACTCTGGTATGTCTGTGTAAAGTCAGTGTGGGAGTGATGTCACAGTGTGAATCACAGGAAGGAAGGGGTGAAGGGGTAAAAGAAACCCTAGTGCGGTGTTTTTGCAGCAATCACTGCTGATTGTTTTTATGTAAATTAACCGAATTGTTTTCTCAGATTGCATTTATTGATATTGTGTAAATGTTCAGATTATTGTGTCCACCCCGTTGCATTATTGTAATACCTTCAACAATGAGTGCATTAACTGATTGTATCGGTTATCTGTCAGTTTTGCAGCCTGCAGATCTGCACACTGAACAACACTGAGATGACAAATGAAAGTAAAAAAAAAAAGTCAAGTGTTTTTATGTCGGAAAGCTGCCACAGGAGTCATTGTGACCTGGCAGTAACTGGCAGAGCTGGCAGAGAGATTATTTTTGACATTTTGTCTTTATTGTTCTCAAGTACTTCGCTGTGGTATTGTTCAGATTATTGTGTTCACCCACTGCATTATTGTAATACCTTCAACACTGAGTGCATTAAGTGATTATATCGGTTATCTGTCAGTTTTGCAGTCTGCAGATCTGCACACTGAACAACCCTGAGATGACAAATGATAGTTAAAAAAAAGTCAAGTATTTTTATGTTGGAAAGCTGCCACAGGAGTCATTGTGACCTGGCAGTAACTGAGAGTTTATTTTTGACATTTTGACTTTGTTGTTCTCAAGTACTTCGCTGTGGTATTTGCACTTCATGCTACATTATACTTTCTTTCCACCAACTTACATTTATTTGACAGCTTTAGCTACTTTTCAGATGAAGATTTGACACAATGGATAATATAACAAGCTTTTAACATACAACACATTGTTAAAGATGAAACCAGAGGTTTCATTTCAATAAATGTTCAAAGATCCAATATTTCAGCAAAAATCAAAGAATAGAGAAAAAGTCCAAAAAACTGAAAACAGATTTATGTATCAGAACTTTGTTTTTTCTTTTTTCTTCTACAACAGTAACATGCTGCTCTAACACTGATGCTTCAGTATTAATAATCTAATGATGTCATATATAATAATATATCAGTCAGAGGGACCAAACCACTACTTTTACTGCAATACTTTAACTACTTCAAGCTCATAATACTTATGTACTTTTGCTGTAGTAGGATTTTTCATGCAGGACTTTTACTTGTAATGGATTATTTTGGTACTTTTATTTAAGGATCTTAATACTTCTTCCACCACTGTTTCTGCGCAATTATCCAGTACTTCCCCATGTGTGTAAAGTTGTATTAGAGTATTCCTCATAGTAGTGTGTATAACCCACTGTGAGCTGTGGGGCATCCTGTTTTTCTGCAGTGGTAGCCCTCTGCTCCATCACCTCCCTGAACATAAAGCAGACTGAGCAACTCGTTCACATCATAGTGAATGTGAACGCTCCCTGTGTAGATATAGAGGACTCATTCTGAGGTAATGAAAACATGATTCTTATTTTCACAGGATTGTATATTAATTAAAACATACTTATGAATATTATATTCCATTTCTGCTAGTAGATCCCTCTAAATCTTACACACTGGTCCTTTAAGTAAAGGATCTGAGTACTTCTCTCACCACTGATGATCACTGCATTGTTATAGAGGCTATAATAGTAGTGTTCACTTTAACACAATTAAAATACTACTTACATGTACACATCAATGAATCAGTATTAATATCAACACTCTTACCCTATTTTGAGTCTCTGTGTTGAAGATGGGTCCTGGGTCAAATATAAATTTAATAACTATAACATTTAAGGTCATATTGCTCTTGCAAGGTACACATTCCTAAATGAATTTGTAATTTAAGCAGCTATAATTTTTTTATAATAACATTGTCTGAGCTGACAGTGTGTAATGTGTTGGTTGTGACTTGTAGTGATGAACCTACAGAGAATTATCAGTGACTCTGCAGCTCCCCTCGGCTTTATGGATCATGCCAAACTAAGGGAGTGTTTGAGATCAGTCATTATTTGACAAGCTAAACATAGGTGTGTGTTCTGAACTCAGTTGACAAACACCCCTGTTTACATTCCCAGAGTTTTGTTGTGCTTTGATTATTTTCTTCCTCATTCTTCTCCCACACTAAATAACATGTGTGAGGGAGACACTCTAACTGCTGTTTGATTGAGCCTTCAAAGGGGTAAAATTGGTCAAAAGTGATGCAGCAAGTGGACCAAGACATCCTGACTTTTATCCTCCAAAAATCCAGGATCCTACTTTTCCCATAATGCAACAATAATAGCAGTATTTCGATAGGTTTCCCTTGTCTGGTAAACGTCTGAGGCTTTCAAACTTCATGCTCAAGTTTGTAAAGCAGGACTTCTGTTAAAATGTGTAGTCTCAGAGCTTGAGCCATGATCATCAAGTTCACATTGTTTCAACTTTATATCTGAATTGTACATAAAAATCAATTTTCAGTGTTTTATGAACAGCTGATTTTGAGTCGTATTGATTCTTCACAGTTTGCTGTCAGAGTTAAGAAGTCTTAATGTTACTGATGCAATGAAAATAAAGGATTTTTTAGCATTATAAAGATACAGTTTGAGGTTGTATCTCTGTCACACCATTATTTGCAGTACAAAAACAAGTGTCCCTGGTCATTTTTTTATGTCTGAGAGGTTACATAACAGCCAAACCAGTTTGAATCCATAACTGAACCTTTATCATTTCCTTTATCACTTAGGCTATCAGTTCAACAAATGATTAGGTCACATTGCACTTCATTACAGCGACTCTTCCTCCTGATAATTGTTTTTAGAAGAGGTTTAAAGGAATTCAATGAGGTTGCAACCTCATCAACAGGAGTTTGAGGGCCCTGATAGCAAATAAATAATCTCTTTGTTTTAAGTCTAGATTGGGGTAAAGATGAAAGAATAAGTAAAAATTTTCTTCAAGTCAGAGAACAATGTTTTTTCTGAAAAAATATAAAGTTTATAAAAACAATTCTGTATTCTTCATTAACATGATAATCAAAAGTAAAACTTAATTACATTTTTGGCAATAAGCTTAAAGGTGCAATATACGACATTCAGCCCCACTAGATGTGGCACTGTAACACCAGCATTGCAGACCAAAATAAAATATGTGTGTCGTTTATTCAATAAAGTTGGAAAAAAAAAAAAAAGCGATCCCTGAACCAAGAGCTCACGAAACTCAATTCTGTCACTGCATTGCCTATTCCTCGCCTGAAATGTTCAGAAACATATTTTAGTGTACTGGTTAGCTGTAATATGAGAAAGTTTGTGACATGGCAGCCATGTTGAAATTGGACATAGAGGACAAGGAGGGACTAACATTTACACACGACGGAACCGGCTATCGGTTAGCGATAACAACATACACAGAGGGAATGTGACTTAATTCTCTGTTGTTTGCTGTTATCTAGTGGGGCTGAATGCGGTATATTGCACCTTTAATGGAAGGGTGGTATCAGGTTATCGGATTAATCATTAACATCTATTTATACTACTTTAATGATGCCAACAAGACTGTTTCTGATGTTTGATCATGCAGTTGCAGGAAGATACAATCTTGGGTAGCGCCTAATGATTATTTTTATTGTTGATTGAGCTGCTGATTTTACTTATTTATTTTTTTGATTAATCAATTCGTTTTTAGACCACAAAATATCAAAAAATAGTTTTAAAAATGTCTGAGTCAGCATTTTTAAATCTCTTGTTTTGTCCAAAACCAAAAGACAATGAAATTACCATCAGAGAAGACATATATTTTTCACATTTAAGAAGCTGAAACCAGTGAATTTGGCATTTTTTAAATAAAAAATGACGAATGATTGATGGATTATCAACATTGTTGCTACTTTATTTTCTGTTGATTAATTAACTAATTGTTTCAGCTCCACATCCAGGTTTTACGTGTCCGTTTTTCAAAAATGTCAGATTGTTGACTTGATGCGTAAAGTGGGGTGTCATCAGCATAGTAGTGAAAAGAAATGTCATGACTGTGTATTATTTGGCCAAGTGGAAGCATGTTGATTAAAAGATTGAAAGGGATCTGATATAGAGCCTTGGGGTATTCCACAATTCAATTATAATATTACTATACTGTAGTTCTTCCTTATTCAAACCTGTCATACATTTACATTTATTCAGAATTATGCTTAATTTTGTTAAACTAGCTTACAAATAGTTATATCTCTATATGACCTGTGCCTATGGCTAAGCTGCCATTATCTGAAACCTCTTCTAACTCCTGTTTCCCTGCAGTGGCATTCATGTGGACTATCCGCCCATCATCCCAACTCTAACTACCAGCTATGCCCACGGCACCTCTTCCTCAACTTTGCTCCACACCACAGTAGGAGAGACCCTGCTGAAGACTGTTGAGCGATGGCCTGACCGAGAGGCCATGGCCTTTCTACACGACGGAGTCCGCAAGACGTTTGCACAGTTTCAGCAAGATGTGAGTCCTTTCTTCAAAAGCAGATGTGTCCAGTTAATGTGCCTAACCCTAAGTGATAAAGACCAAAAAGACCACAACATAGCATTTTAAGTAAGAAGTACGTGTTAACATAAATGAAATCTCATTTGAGATCTGGGTTCTTTCTGTACAAGATATCTAGTTAGGATTGGTTGATGTTAGATGCCGAAAAACCTAAAAGCAACCTACAAATTGTGGCCATGTTTACATGTTTTACACAAAAGCCAAAAACCTTGACTTAGCTCTCGATAATATAATATTGAAGTCTTGGTGTTGTCGTCTTCTGGCTGTCTACTGAGCAACTTGTTAATTGAATTATGGCCATTAATCTAGATTAATGGCCATAAATCAATTAGAATTATAAGATATATTGCATGTTTTGGTGTGGCTCTGGGGATGGCAGTTTCAGCCTGCTCGGTTATTCTTTTGTCTAGACTGAACTATCTTAACAACTATCAGATAGACCGCCATGAAACTTGGTTCAGATATTCACTTCCTGCTCAGGATAAACTGTAATAACTTTGGTTGTCCAGTACTTTGGTTTATGACCATCAGCCTCAGCTGCATGTCGTGTGTAGTGGTAATTAGCCAATGCTAGCATTCTTCATGTTAGCATGATCAGCTGTGCTTACTGTAATTACAGTCTCACAGAGCTGTTGGTGTGGCTGTTGACTATTAGTCTTGTTGTGTAAAAAGGTACAGTCTTCAAATATCTCCTCATCTGGTGAGTTCAATGCTGTGCTTTATGAATATATTTATCAAAACTTGCAGCAAAATCTAAATCCTGGTTTTGGAAATGAGAACATCTCCAGGCCCGTACAACTTTATGACCTATATAAACTTATAGGAAGTTATGAGTTTATGGTTTGCCTCACCTGCTCCTAAGAACAAACTCCAAACCTATAAAATGTCAACACTGGAGTCCAAAAATGCCTGTGGAAAGACAAAAGCCAAATTACTTTTTACATTCTATGGTTTATATGATAGTGATCTAAAAATAAACCTTAAATCTCACTTAACTAACTAGCTGCAACTCTGTTTTCCCCTTTTATCTATGAAAACAAAAGTCAAAACATCACAAACATGCATTGTGGTATTCTAGTAAAAATTAAACAATCTGTGTCTAAATCAAGGACAGGGTAGCAGGCAATAAGCTAACTTGCTGTCATGCTCTCCTGCTTTGCTTTCAGTATGATCAAAAGCTTTTGCACTGGGTTTCACCTCTCAGGCAACATAGAGATTGGCCTATATCACTGTTTGCAGTTGTTGGGGCCATATGCAACCTGAGAGGAAGCCTGAAGGCACTACTCATGGCTAAAAAAAAGCACTGCCACCTCCTCTGCATGTTTATTGTGTGAAAGAAAAATATGAAACCCTTTCATAACATTTCATTTATGTGCAAGCAGGGACACAAAACCACGAAACCAAAATGAGAAACTTATGACAAGACCATCATGTGAAGTTGTTTTTGTGTCTTAAACTGCAGGAATCGCAGAAGCATATTCATGACTGTTAAATGAAGAGTGCAAAGAGTGATCAGTGCTTTGTGAATCAGTTTGATTAGTGTTTAGAGTTTAATGTGCAACTCGTAGACAGCCGGATAAACTCATGGCTTTGGATGGAAAATGCATCACGTTGTCACGCTTGTAGGTTTTCAGAGAAAAAAATCCAACAGTCTCCTGCATGTTCAGACCGTGAACTTTCACCTATAAACCCAAAGAAATGTGGAACACAGCGTGGAGATTTCACAAACTCAAAGTGATAGATTGGTGTTCTTGACCCCACTCAAGGCCAAACAATGTTCAGATATCAGGTGTCATATAAAACATCTCATTACCTGAGTATATGATATTATAATTTGTATAATCCTTGCTTTGCTAAACATAAGGTATACATGTTCTGTTTCTCCTTCTTACTTTGTATTTACTGAAGATTTAATTTGTCTTTTTGTTGTTATTATTATTCCTGCACAGTGTGGTGCTATCTCTACTCTACGTGGAGGCATGATTAGTTGTCCCTCGTTACTGATTAATGGTTTATTGGTATCAGTGATTTTCTTTATATATTGCTGAACATCATAACTGTTTTAAGAAAATAACCATGCTATTGGAGAGATTTTATTCTGTATTTTTGTAATCATGAGCTTTGTTTGGAACAAAACATTTTCTTTGTAAAAACATATATTTGTTTCAATATCTCTAAACTCACTTAACTCTGTCTATGTTGAGTTGTTAGACTTTGCTCTTATGAGGCAATAATTTGATAAAAATGATTCACTGTAATTCGGAGCAGTTATAAAACCAGGTGTTTTATTACAAATATTTTTGATTAAAGGTGATTTTTCTGAAAATGTTCTTTAGCATAATTTGGTTTTAAAATAGGAAAACACGTGATGTTGCTGTTCTGCAAACTGGAATGAAATGTTTGTGCTGTTTTTAAGAAAAATATTCCAGCAGTAAACGGAAATTATTCAGAATTGTTACCAATCTGAACAAGTTTATTGTGTACTGGTTGAGCTCCATGAGATGACTCATCTGATTTTCATGTGACAAGTCATCACATGTCAAAAACTTTTCTGTACTGTGCCAACAAAATGCCCAAGCAAAACAAACACACAAGAACATTGCTTTAAAGAATGCAGTAAGAATTATTTATGAACTTGGTATAATCCTGGGTGACAAGTTTCTCTCCTTACAATAACAGAAGATAACCTATTAAGAATACCTAGACCTTGGTTTACTATTAATTATGTATTTGAAATATCCGTTTGTGTACTGTCGTGATCTCCTGCAGCTCCTGTCAACACACAAGTTTAACCTGTTTGTGCGTCGATGTGTCTGCAGGTGGATCAGGCTGCAGCCGGGCTGCTGGCACTTGGACTGCAGAGAGGAGACCGGCTCGGCATGTGGGGACCCAACTCTTATGAATGGATCCTGATGCAGTTTGCAACAGCCAAAGCTGGCATCATATTGGTGAGTCAAGGCTGCAGTAGAGTGTATGCACATCCTAATATTTAATCAGGTGTTAGCAAAAAGGTGAAACATGTTTTAGAGAAAGACACTTGCACTTTGGATAGTACTGATGCTGTTAGAAAGATTTATTTAGTACAGCTGTGACGTTTCAACATGACACCTTCATTTGTTACTCAGCAAGTGACCCAGAAGGCTCATATATACTTCTTCACCTGACTCAACTCAGATGTGAGTCCCAGATTAAGGCCCCACCATCAGCTATGTCACCATATAATTAATCCAGAAAATATTTACAATATTTACAATATACAAAGTTTGAAATCCAAATCAGTTAAATTAAAAGTCTGGTGATATTCTGTATTTTTCTTATTGTCAAAAAGTTCCCATAAAAAGACCAAAACCAACGATAAATCCATTCTACTAACAAGGGGATGAAAATTAAGTCAAACTAAACTTTACTGACTCTAACTACCTGTATCATTAGCTATAGCAATTTAAATAGTCCAGAACTAAAATGTTTAGAATAAAAACAATGGAGGAGTTCACTAAGAAATATTGGTGACTTCTTTCAAGAAGTCGCTAGATTTGTTGCTAGGTGCTTTTTTGGAAAAAAGTCACTAAAAGGGTCTTAAAAGTCACCAAATGTGGTGAGAAAGTTGCTAAGTTTACAACACTGATAACACCGTCCAGCTGCCAGAAATACTCACTAGAGCACCAAAAGTGTATTGATCTGCAGCTGAAAATAGTACCCCAACAAATGAGCTTTTTACTCCTGTTTGAGTAAAACTACAGTGCCCAGCTGTTTTAGGAAATTATTGAACCTTTTTTGAAAATGCTTATTTGCAAGCTATTTTTAAACTTTTACATTGAGAGACGGACTAACACATTGTTGGAATGTGTTGACAATAAGAAATATATAGAATATCATTAGTCTTATTCTTTAATATCAATCAACTGACAACATAATAAATCTGTCTTGTTAAGAAAATATCACTCAAAAAGATTTGGAGACGGTTCGTAATGGGACAAAGGGGATATTTTTTGTATGTTGTTGCTTTTTGGGTCTTTTTCTTACAAGTTTCTGAGAAAAAACTTCATTAAAATATTCAAGAAGAAAGAAAAGAATTGAAAGAGTAATGAAATTAATTAAATGACAACCAATCACCAATCAAATAGCTACGCAAAATGGAGGACAAATAAGTGTACAGGTCATAACGTTGCATCATATCTCATTTGTGCTTCGTATATTGTCTTTGCTTCGACTCTGGTCCAGTTTTAAGTCAACCTTTATATAAGTAACTCTTTATAATTTCACCACCCAACAGGTGTCTGTGAACCCAGCATACCAGCTGCAGGAGGTGGAGTTTGCACTGCAGAAGGTGGGTGATTTAACATATCGATTTGCTGCTGTGACATATAGAGATTGTATCATATTAGGAAAAGGTGAATCCTCTGTCTCTCTCGCCACAGGTTGGGTGTACAGCTATAGTGTGCCCTTCGCAGTTTAAGACTCAGAAGTACTGTGACATGCTGAGAAAGATATGTCCAGAGATCGAGTCATCCACCCCAGGAAACATCAAGAGTGCCAGGTACAGTCACAAGGTGTTCACCTGTCATTGGTCTTAACTTTCCAGTAATCTGCATGTTTAAGTGATGGAGGACTGGAGGTATTCAGATCCTTTACTTAATTAAAAGTACCAGTACAATAAGTGGGAATATATCCAAAACAGTAATTCTCAAAATAAATCATAGAGGTCATGAGATGATTAACGAGAGAGTTTTTGGACTTTTTCTCCAATCTTTGATTTTTGGTGAAATATTGGATCATTTGAACATTTATTGAGATGAAAGCATGTGAGAAGTTTAGAGGGAAAAATCACTATTTGGTGGAGCTGTTAACAACTCATAGACATGTGAAATGTGACCCCGACTACACGCTGCTTTTTGTAAGACGTCAAAAGACAAAAAGGTTGGAAACCACTGGTTTCATCTTTAACAATGTGTTGTATTTTAAAAGCTTGTTATATTATCCATTGTGTCAAATCTGCATCTGAAAAGTAACTAAAGATGTCAAATAAATGTAGTGGAGTAGAAAGTACAATATTTCCCTCTGAAATGTAGTAGAGTGGAAGTAAAAAGTAGCATCAAATGGAAATACTCAAGTAAAGTACAAGTAAATGTACTCAGTTACTTTCCACCACTGCCCAAGTACCTCAAAACTGTAACAGCCAAGGTGGTTTGCTATTGGTGACCGAAAAAGTTTACCAACATGATACTCAAGTGATCTTGGCGATTCCATTGAAATGAATTTGTTTCATTACAAAATTCAGTTTTTTAAAATGCTGGGGTGACTGTGCCTTTAATTTTTATTTTATTTTTTTTTTGTGGTCTGTGAAAAATTTCTTTGAGGGTGGACGATGTCTCTGGGGCGATTTGACCTCCAGCTACAGCATGTTATTTATATGCATTTCTTTCAGTTAAGATAAACAGAATATGTTGATTGAGCAACAAACCATGCTGGTTTAACATAGAGAGACAGAGTCAAAGCTGTCAGATGTTACAGTATAACTTGGGGGTGTGAAAGGTTAGCGTTATAAAACATGATCTACATTTGTGTTTGTTTGCTCCCCCCCCCCCCCAGACTCCCAGATCTCCGCTCTGTGATCGTTCTGGACACCCGTCAGCCAGGAATGCACCATTTTGAAGACGTGATGCAGGCGGGCAGCAGCCAGTACATGCAGCAGCTTCAGGATCTGCAAAAGAAGCTCTCATTTGATGACCCCATAAACATCCAGTTCACTTCGGTAATTGTTGCATAATTCCTGATAACCTTAAGGAACCTGAAAAGCCCTAAGGAAAGTCTGGCTTGTAATGTAATGTAATTTGAGTCCCATGATTTGAGTGCTGAGGTGTGGCAGGTTTTTCTCCTTTCTGGCTGAATGTCCAAGTTTTTCCCAAGCCTTGAGGAAGTCTGCACAGTGGATTATAGCTCCCTGAACCTTATTAGACTGAACAGGCAGCCTCATGACCCTTAATTAGGAAAAAAAAGGCCTGTACTTAAAAGTTGTGCTGATCATTGTTCCATGACTGAAATGTTCACTTCTCTTTTTACATTTTTCACACTTTGTCACATTTTGGACATATTAATAAAGTAAGTAAATGAGCATTTTTCCTATGTTATAAAGTATTCTACTACTTCATTGTATACTGTATACAGTATAGGTACAAAATGGAAGACATCACAGTCACAGAAATGATAGAAATAAAAGAAATAAAGGTTTGGTTTAGTGGGGCAAGATGATCCCATCTTACCTGACAGCTCTAATTCAAAAAGTCCTTTACTTTTAATTCTCTTTTTAATCTGTATTTACAAAGGAAGAATAAAATGTTTACTGTATAAGATCACTGACTGTCTGTTGGCTTCATCGTGTTTAGAGAGCAATAATTATGTATTTCTAAATACACTAAGTTATTCCTAATATCTGTCACCAGGGCACAACTGGGGCTCCAAAGGGCGCAACATTATCTCATCACAACATCGTCAACGATGCCTACTTTGTTGGCCAACGAGTGGGATACACCTGGAGGGTGAGTTTGACTCAAAATGTTTCATTAACCTCTTCTGACCTGTGAGTGTCTTTTTAGGCCCCAAAATTCTTCATTCAGAGAGTTGATGAGTGGAATAGGGATAGGAGTCCTAAATTTAATATATAGTATATCCATGAAATTGCAGAATTGTCTTAGTAGCCAAAGCTAAAATATAGTTTATTCCTGTGCTATAGGGCTCCATTGTTGTCCAAAATACTGGAAATACTCTGCAGAGCACCAAATGTGCATTAATCCACATCTGGAAATAGTCCCTGACAGTAACATTTGCAAAAAATTACAGTGTCTAAATGTATTTTAAAAAAATTAAACTATATATTTTTGAGCCATTTTCCATATCCACCATTCTCTCAAAAGAGAGGGAAAATCAGTTGCACAGTTTTCATTTAGTACGTGATTCCTCGGGTGCATTTGACAATTTGTTTTACCCTTTTTGTCTCCTGATTTTGTCCCTTTAGCCTCACACTCGTGTCTGTCTGCCTGTGCCTTTGTACCACTGCTTCGGCTCTGTGGGTGGTGGGTTGTGCATGGCCGTGCATGGCCTCTCCCTGGTCTTTCCCTCTCCTGGGTATGATGGAAAAGCTAACTTGGCAGCTATGGAGAGTGAAAGGTAACATCAGAAGTCATTAGCCAGTTCCATAAATTTGTTATTAAACTAAGAGTAAAATAAATATGATCAAAGACTTGAAAATGTGCTAAGACCATCGCTCGCCAAAGACGCCGGCATCCTCGGCCGACATTACCGTCTTTCAGAGGCTGTAGTGAGCTCAGTTTCATGCCACAGTGAAGATTGGTATCATATGAAACTAGAAGAGCTACGGCATCCATTGGTACCAACTGTGTCATGCTAGCTTGTCGGGAAGGGGGCTAAATAACGCTGCAAAGTTAGACTAAATTTTGGCGAGGGAAAATTTTGGCATCGCCATTTTCAAAGGGGTCCCTTGACCTCTGACCTCAAAATATCTGAATATAAATGGGTTCTGTGGTTACCCACAAGTCTCCCCTTTACAGACATGCCCACTTTATGCTAATCCCATGCAGTGGGAAATGGTGTATTTGAATATTTCTGCACACTGGGGTCCCTAGACAATTGTGGAATTGCATAAATTTGGTCTGACTGGAAAGCTCTTGTGGATTCAATGAGCCCATTGTATTCATGTGTGATGATGTTAGTCCCCACAGTAGCCATTTCATTGTAGTGAGACTGTTTTCTGAGACTTGACCGCACTGTATAAAATGATTTTGACCTCTAGGATAATCACAACCTCATGAAACTTTACAACCACAAACTAGAGACTGAGGGCATTCAGAGGATGTATATTGACGTATATTGACAATAAGGGGATTTCTGAGCAATTTCAAGAACAGAAGTCCAATCAGCAAAAAATGCAATTCTTAAAGAAATCTCCAAATATCAATCTTGGTGTCTTAATGTGGTATTTTGGAGGGATTTTTGACCATTCTATCAATTCTTGAGTGGTCAAAAATGGTTACATTTTGTACTATATCTGTGTAATAATGGTGTAACAACGCAAAAATTGCTGCAAAAATGTTCAAAGCTCAGGCTCCCAGCTTTCAGATGATGTGTATCACTTCTATGTGGCATATCCTGTTGACTTGCTTTCAAAAAAAGGGACAAAAGGTGGAGGGGAGTGGAAGAGGTTAATCCTGCACTAGGCAAATGGTCATGAGCTTTAATACACTGTAACAAAGGATTAAATGAGCCTTGAATATAATCACCAATTATGCTGGTGCAGCATTGTACTGTAATACGTAGTTTAGAAAGGGACGCTTTGTGATTTAGGCTTATTTCAAATTAAATACCGATAATTAAATCCAAAGGAATTCAGTCTTTAAGCTTGGTCTGACTGCACAGAGGTTGAAGGTATGGAAACCGGTTTTCACACATCTCATGATTGAGATTGAGGTTACTTTTACTTAATTAAAAGTAACAAAGTCCATATTATAAAAATACTAAAAGTCCAATATTTATAATGTTACTTAAAGTGATTGTAATCAATATTTTTCATGATAACAATGTATGAGCTGTGTGTATGTCAGTGTGTAATGTGTTGGTTCTGGCTCATAGTGATGAATTTACAGAGAATCATCAGCGACTCTGCAGCTCCCCTCAGCTTTACAGAGCTTTAGAGTGAGTTTCAGCTCATTGTTTAGCTGTCTGGCTGCAACTCTCAGCGCTGTCACGGTGTCATTTTTGGCATGAAAGGTCTAAAAATACTGTACACTACCTGCTCAGCACCAAATGGCAAACAGACACAGTTAGCTGTAGACTAGCTGGTGAATATAGTGGATCATTTAGCAGCTGAGGAGCCAGATATTTCCCTCAGGAGTTGTTAGAGAGCAAAAACAGATGGACAGATTCACCAGGTGGACAGAAATACGACTCCAAATGGATGATAATGTTGCTCCATAACTGCTGGATATGGAAATAAGCAACTGTTTGCTAGAGATAGATTTCACAAAGAGAGTATTTGTCTATTAAGAGTTTATTCTTGAATCACACAGCCGGATTCAATACCTTTACTTAGACCAAGAACAAATTATTTAGTGTAACAGTCATCTTTATAGTGCAAGCCGCAACCATGATAAATATAATGATAATATTGAGTCACCCTCAGATTTGTCATTCAATTAATACAAAGGTCTTTCTTTGTCCAATTCTTTATCGGTGGCTCTCCCTGTGGGCTGAGGGTGTTCTTTCCTGTTTCCTGAGAACAAATTGGACACTTTCCCAAGGAACAGATGACATACACATCACATGCACGACAAGTGAATCATGAAAAATCCATCAGCTTAAAATATGATGATATGTCAGTGTTGTGGTTACAGCCTGTTTCTGCTGAAAACAAGTGGACAAAAAAAATCAGTTGATGCAGATTTAAGTAGCAGCACTGACATATTAGCAACACTGTGTACTTTAAGTATCAGAGTTGAAGAAATTTAGTCACAAGAGAACATGAGTAACTAGTGTGTGTAGTTCCAGTTAGAGTCAAGGGTCAAATTGCTGTATGCTGTTCCAGTGCAGTGTCTGGTAAACATTAGTGTTGGATACTCTTATATGGACATGTCCTGAGTGGAATCAGATATGGCAGACAAAGAGGAGGAATACAACATCTGCATTTCTCTACTCAATCTTATGAAAGTAGAAAACACTTCCAGTGGTTAAATACTCGCCAACAATCAATCACCAGCTTTTAATATTTTGTTTCTTTACAAATAATATAAAGTCCTCAAGAGAATATTCATATTGCTATTGGATCTTCAGCCTTTCATTGAAGTTAAATGCGACTCTTATTTATGGCAGCCTCACTTCTAAGATGTTTTTATAGTTTTACCTGCTGCAGAATTGAAGTGAAGAAAAAGTTTCATTCTGAGAAAGAGAAATGTAGAAAAATCGCATGCTTCCGTTTGTTTTAATGAACTTACCGTCTGTCGCAGTGTAAGCAGTCAGTAGTTTTATATCTTCATGTATTCTTAATTAAAATGTGTTGTATTCTCAATTTTAAGTGATATTCTAAGACGTATTGCCAGTCTATAAGAACAGGGATATTTTAAGTAGTAAAAAACATACAAAACAGTATAAATGGTATAAAATAAGTGGTCAAATTTGTGGATTTTTGTGTGGATGAGGATAAAAAATAAAAGTTTTCCATTGTTTTTAAAATCATAAATAATGTTGTTTTTTTTTAAATTTCTATACAAAATAAACCATAGCATTAATAACAGTCATTATAAACAAGGATTTTCATAACTCTGGAACAACCCATTAGTCCGAATAGGGGAAAAAAACTAATCTGTGGGAATCATGGGTGGATAAGAATATTGGAAAAGTTAGTGTGTAGACAGAGCATTTTTCGGTCCTTTAAGAGCTTACAGATGATTTTGGCTCAGTGGACAAGAGAGAGTTTTGGAGGTATCTACAAATAAGGAGCTGCATAAATAATAATGGTATTATTATACACCAGTTAAACTTTAAAGAATGAGACTTGTAGATGACAATTATTGTTGGTAGTGTAAAAATTAAACAGATACTTTTCTTCATTTAATGTGGGAATATTCTTTAGTTTCTCCTTTTTGTAAACAAATAATGAAAAGTATTGGCGAGTGGTTGCAGAGGCCATTGCCAGAATCCCCCCCGGTGTGCTTAGCAGGAGACCGGTCTCTGGGTATATCTAAAGTAAATTTTGGCTTACATTGACGGGTTTTATTACTGCTTCAAGGATTGCTCTCCACCATTGGAAGAGCCAGACAAAACCAGAACTTGCTGGTTAAAATTAATGACAGACATTGCCTCTTTTGAATCTCTAATTGCA
The DNA here is from genome assembly GCF_963924715.1 of Thunnus thynnus. Classification (NCBI taxonomy): domain Eukaryota; kingdom Metazoa; phylum Chordata; class Actinopteri; order Scombriformes; family Scombridae; genus Thunnus; species Thunnus thynnus. The sequence continues at coordinate 5,800,443 of NC_089536.1, read as the reverse complement.
AGGACTAATAATTACCAAGGAAAGTTTTATGAAGTTTGGTCTAATTTTTGGTTGTCAAGTCAAATTTATTCATAAAGTACATTTAAAAACAACCCATGATGACCAAAGTGCTGCACAGACCAGAGCAAGTAGGTAAAATCACAAATACGAGACACATCGACATAAAAAACAAGGCACACAGACAACACAGAGGCACAAAAATCAGCCACATCATGAGGATTCAAACACTAGCGAATCAAAGTCAGTTTGAGTCTAGACTTAGAAGAGTCGATGGAGGAGGCAGATCTGAGCTGTTCCACAGTCTAAGGGCTGCAACTGCAAAAGCGTGGTTACCCCTGAGCTTTAGATTAGATCGCGGGGCAGCCAGGAGTCCCAAATCAGCTGACCTGAGGGACCTGGAGGTAGAATAAGAGGTTAGAAGGTCTGCGATACAGGAGGGAGCCAGCCCATTAAGGGAGAGAGGACAAGATAGGGGTAATATGGTCCCTCTTCCGGGTACCTGTCAGGAGCCTGGCTGCGGTGTTCTGGACCAGTTGCAGGCAGGACAGGGATGACTGACTAATCCCAGTGTACAGGGAGTGGCAGTAGTCCGAGCGGGAGGGTATAAAGGTGTGGATGCGTTTCTCGTGGATATGATGTATATAAAAGGAAGTAACCTCACAGGAAGTAAATATTCCTACAATTTGTTTTTTTTGTTGTTTTTTAAAGGAAAATGTGCTACCTCACGTATTGATACATGGTGCCCCCTTATTTTTTATTTTTCATTTGTCTCCACAGTTTACTGTTTGTTTTGTTTTCTTCTGTTTGTTGTGTTACTTATTTTTCATTGATTTACTTCAGCAGCTGCATCATTATGTTTGTATATATTGAAAAAGTTAATAAAAACTTTTATTACAAAGACAAAACAAACCACAAAAAAATAATCAGGTTTTGTTTTCTTGACAGTTTTCTCCTTGTTACGAGGTATCAGCTGCTGCTTTTTGCGGTTATAAGGACCGTTTCCTTTTTTTTGTCAGAAAAGAACTTGCTTTCCGTGAATGAAACTCACCCACAAACAGAGCCGAACAGGTCGCCTCATGTGGACATTTTAAGGGTGTTGATTATGTGAATGATCAAATCTCACAAACAAGCGAGTTACAACAAGTTTGTGCAGTTAAGAGAGTTTGTTGAATCTGACTTGGAACACTTAAACCTCACAGTTTTAGGGTAAGAATACAAAAATGTTCTTGCATGAGGCCCAATGTGTAGACTGTCTCCTAAACAGCAGCACAATGAAGACTCTATCTAGAATAAGTTGTACTCACCTAACCCTACATCTCGTATCTCTTTCTTGTAAAAGAAACAGAAGACATCATGTTATCTTGACTGTGGAAAGTACAGACATAGCAAAGAGATAGTGTGTGTACATCCCATAACAGTTTAGATCAGGTGCAGGACGACAAATGACATGAAGGAAAAAAGCAGTGTAGCTTTTTGGATTGTACGTTTCAACCTCACCAAGTCTTCATCAGGCCTAAATACAGATATACACACACAAAAATTTTTTTTTTGCAGGTTTATTGTTGCCGTTTATCAGATGCACTCTGTTCATTTGTTCCCTTTTCCTCACAGGTGCACCTTCATCTACGGTACCCCCACCATGTACGTTGATATGATCAGCCAGCCGGATTTTGATAAATATGACTTGTCGTCAGTGGAGGCAGGTGAGAAAAGGCTGAAATGCTGCTTCTGTGAGACATAACAGCTGAATGCTGAATAATTATTTGATTACTTAAAATTAAAGCCTTTGGTTTCTGCTGTTTTTTATGTCTATGTATATATTTCCCTCCTGTAGTATAGAGTTTATTCCATATGTCCAATGCTCTTTTGTTTGTTTTTGTGCTGTAGGAATCATGGCGGGTTCCCCTTGTCCTCCAGAGCTTGTGAAGAAGGTTGTTTCTGTAATGGGCATCAAGGGAATAACAGTGAGTGGATCTTACCATAATAACTTCAATATTAGTGTTTTTAAATTTATACAATCAAAATAAAAATAATCTAATTTATCCCACCAAACAACTGTGGCTTTGCATTATAACAAGATGCAATTCAGTTTTGAAACACTAGGGGGAGGCAAATCTTTAGAATAACATCCATTAGATTTAGCAACACCAGACTATAAACCCTGTTTTTGAATTTGGATTAATTTTTATAAGATCTCAGACTTTTAAGGCAGATATCCAAAGACATTTGACATTTTGTAATGAAAAGTCAAAAGACAAAAAGAAGGCTTAGTTTAGTAAAAGGTTTATTGGATGTGAGCAGTTACCACTTCCAAAAGTCCAGGAAATGTAAAAATATTGAATAAACATAAGATATGCTTAAAGTCTACACTCGTCAGTAACCCTCATATTTGTTTTATATTTGTGCAATAAACTTTTTCCTTCTGTTTAAATCATGTTTTTAAATGAATTTTAAAATGTTAAGTGTGATATGAAGAATTTGCATGACAGTAAAGACAGTTTCTTTGTATAAATCATCTTTTTAGGTTTAAAGTCCTGAATTCCCATGTGTGTTCTTTCTTAGCTGTGTTAAAAAATGAACTAAATGCAGTTTTATAGGTCTACTATGTGGGATGATGAAATATTTTAATAAATGGAAAACGTATTAAGCTATGAAATGTGGGTAAGCTATTAACTTTACCCACATTTTCAAGTCTTTACTGTCTTTTAAATTTCTTGGAGAAATAGGTCTTCAGTCACTCTATCCTTTCTGTAACTATATCGGGTGTTTTCTCAGTTGATGAGGGGGTAAAACTGACATCATAAAGCAGAAAAGAGGGTACACAAGAGCGTTGATGCCTGCCTGAGCGACATTTGTAGGATGCTTAACAGTTAGCTTATAGTTTGAAGGAGTATCTTTATCTTGTTTGGAGCCATATCTGGCCTGATGATCAATTCTTTATACAGGTAACCAACAAAATAAAGGAGCATCACCTGTTTTAGAAACTTCACCTCAAGTATCTTAAAACTACACCAATAATTGTTTTTATTTATATTAACAGTGGATCAAATTGTTACATGTAATGTTAAAGGTATAGCTCGTAGTGACAAACCCAACTCTAAGTAGCCTTTTAGCCTCTTTTAGCTTATTGTTTCTGGCCTGTAAACTCCAATTTCATCAACCTCGTTTCTAGCAGCAGCACGCCCCTGTTTGCAATAACTGTACACTCTGCCGAGCTCCAACACACAGACAAAAGTAGCCGGTGAACGTAGTAGAGCATTTAGCAGCTAAGAGTTAATCTAGACCAAAACAGAGCTAAAATAAGAGTGAATATTGGACTTAACATGCATCAGGTGGCCGAAAATGAGACTTCAAATGAATGCTAATGTTGCTCTGTGCCTTCTGGATGACGAAATAGGCGACTATTTGATAAGGTGATGATATGTCAATGTTGTGCTTTTTCCACTGCCCCCTTGTGGCCAAAAAGATAATAATATTTAAAATAATGTAGCTTTAAAGTTACAATATACAAGTTCTGGAAACTTGATACAAGAGTAGTTTTAGGCTAGAAGTGTGTTCACGTATTGATTGTCAGCTGTGAACTCCCACCCCTGGCTTGGCTTTGGCAGTCTCTGATTGGTTAGAAGGTTGAGGTTCGCTTTAAAGTGGAAATAGACAACTTTTTTGCTTTAACTTATCATTTATGAAGTGAATGTTGATTGCACAGTGTAATGGCTATAGAATAATGACACCATTGGCGTTTAGATTGGTTTCCTAGAAGTCTCGCTGTCACTATGCAATTCTGTCTGCCACCGGGTACGAGCGCCCGGGAAAATGAAGGCTCAATTTACGGCACAAAGGAAGTGTGTCAACCATTGCGCAACCAAAAGAGGAAGAGGATAGCACTTTTGTTTTCCCCTGTAGCTATTGATAGCTATATCTCAATAATTTGTTTGATGGCCAACCTCTTTCTATTGTCTTATTGCTATATGATAAATGTGGAATATTGCACAGGCAAATCTGATGACACACTTCTTATCTGCATACGTTATGTATACTAAGTATACTACCTGAATAAACTTGTCTTTTGATTTCTAGAGGGCCTTCTTCCAGTTAGCTATGGTAGCTAACAGGAAGGAAGCCCTCTAGAAATCAGTTAGCTAAGCTAGCAGCCCTACAACCACAGAACACTGGATCAGTATCCAGTCAGGCTGATCTACTTGTTCATATGAAAATCAACAGACAGAAAATATGTTATCACCATCTCTATTGTGCAGTTTATTTCATTTTGTCAAAACATAAACATGCTACCAACCCAGTTCGCTTTTCTCAACACATACTAAAGAATTCTGCTTTCATGTCTCCATTATAGATGACATGAACAAACAAACTCACACTTTTTCTCCAAATGTTTTCTTCTAATGTTACTCCCTGCTCCACCCTGACACCAACCCCTGCTGTAGTAACTTGTTTGTGTGAAGCAATAACGCTACTCAAACTATGTTATTACTATGCGATGCACATCATTACAATAGCTTTTGCCTGTTTCCAAATTCAATATAAAATTGTGCAATTGTACAATTGTTCAGTTCTTCAGTGAACATGCTTCTTTCATCTCTTTTATTGGCATTGATCATTTCTTCACAAAGCTATGCTCTGAGGAAAATGATCTGGTTGTCTTTGCAACAGCAGCACAAACAATAATGCCACTTGGAAACGCCAGTGGGGGAAAGTTGAAAAGTCGTCTGTTTCCACTTTAAAAATTGAGAAGGGGAATATTCTGTACTGCTGCCAGACTGTTCAGTGAGCCTGAGTCACAGAAGCCTTTGACAATATGCTTTGGAGAACATTTCAACAAAAAAATATAAGAAATTACTGCACCTTTTAAGTTTATCTAGTTTATGTTTACATTATTTTCAGGCTAATTGAGACACTGAAACTTATAAGGAGAATACAATCTTCACTAAAGAACATCAACTTTTTTTGTATTCACTGTTCTCGGGAGGAAAAGGCAACACATTTTTCCTCTATAATCTCTGTGGCTGTTGTTAATTGAAATGCATCCTTTATTTTGATGTTTACCTGAATGTGGTACACTTCCACTTCATACTTAATTCTTCATCTTTGATATGAATGAAGGAAAATGAAATGAAAACATGTCTGAGGTCCATAAAGCTCTTCATATGTTTGCGTGTGAGAGAGACAGACAAAGAGTGAGCATGTGTATGTACAGTATGAAAGTGTTTGACAACATCTGGCAGATGAATAGATGGACAGTCTCGAAGTAGAATGAGTGAGCATTGCTTTCTTTGCACATGTAGCCGGTCACCTGGACAGACTCCTCCTCAGCGTCTCCTGCGGAAAAGACACACAATCAGCAGCCAAATCAAACAGTCTGCCCTCCAACCAGAGACCCCATGACCTGGACTTGGTGTACTGGACCCCAGGGCCAACATGGAAAAGTTCACACAGGGACAGAGTGGAGAACAGAGAGTTCTGCGGTCAGGAAAAGAGAAGGGAAAAACAAAATCATGCAAAGCCAACTCTGGGCTACTCCAAAACCACCTTAAACCTCGTGGTAACGCCTGAATCCAGTGACACACTGTGCAGGAGTCCAGCTGAAAACTGTACACCAGACCATCACAGGAGGGGTGTGATTTTAGACGTGAATAGAGGCTGGAGTGACGAACAAAACTATACCTAAAGTATTTGCAAAGGTTGTGATCAGTGAGGGTGTCACTTTAAAAAACAGAACTACTATTTAACTTTATTTAAAGGTCAAGTGTCTCCATGGATGTATTTGGAATTGCAAAAACAGAACAAAACAAAACAAAAAGATAAAAGTGCATTTAAAAAAGAATATGAATGATTTATGAGCACCATTTAAAGCCCCTTTGTTAAGGATTTTAAAATTTCCATCTCTGTGACTCCTTGTGGTACTGTCAAAAAAGACAGTATAGTACACCACTAACCAACCCCACAACTTTAGGCACTTTAAAGGGGATGTATCACTCACATTTCCAGAAATGTATTTATAATCTGGGGTTTTACTGGAATATCTTTGCATGATTTACAGTTTTAAAAAAACTCCTTATTTTTCTTATTCTGGGCTTTTATGTAGCCCCTCAGCCCCCCCTTCCTCCCCCCCATCCCATCCCGGTGAACCCACCTTGTTCTGATTAGCCTGCTGATGTCGGCACAGTAGAAAAAGACGCTGCAAATGAAGCGTTCAGAGCGGGCTGAAGCCCTGGCTTTTGACTTGCAAGTATCGTTCTTACATAACTTCACCTCATGTTTTGGAACTTTTTACCATGTTTAACATCTGACATCATAGCAGTAACAGAAAACCACTAAAAACATAATATGTTCCCTTTAAGATAATTTAACTTTCTGATCAGGAGTTATATTATATGATTTTCTTTGATGTACAAAAATATGATTCTTCTTTTCTCATCACGTCATCGGCTCGTACTGTACCTGTTCAGCTGTGTGTTCAATGGCGTGTGCCCTTTTTGGCTCTCTTCTGCTTGACTCTGCAGCTACTGAAGGCGGTGCTGTCTCTGACTTGCTTGCCTTTCTGCGGAGGTGGAGAAGCACACACTGCATCTGGACGATTGCGGCTCGCGTCCATCCACCTGAAGGGTAGAAACCAAAAGATGAGGAGTATTTGTGAGGGCTTAGAGGGTTGGACAACTTATATAAAGAAAGAGAAGGGCTGCTTATGTGAGCATTAAGATACAGAGCTTTTTAGGTGATATTATGTCAGTGTCTCTTTATTTGTAGCCAGTGTCTCTTTATTTCTAGTGGTGAGGCTTTGGGGTCAATTCGTCACTTGACCAGTCCACTATTAGATGGATTGGTCCAACATTTGGTACAAACATCGAAGGTCCCTAATGAAGATTAAGCCTAATGTCTTTGGTGTTCACCCCGACTTTTCATCTAGTGCCACCAGCAGGTTGACATCTTTGGTTGAAAGTCAGGTCTTGACTACTATTGGATGTATTGTAGTCATGTTTGAGCTCCCCCTCAGCATGAATTGTAAAAATTTCAATGATCATCTAACTTTTCGTCTAGCACCATGTCAAAATTTTAATTTGTCTGGTACTTTGGTTAAATCCAGATACCTACAAAACTGTCACTCACATTAGACTCAGCTTTACTTTGTGTTTAGTGCCAATTAGCAAGTATTAGCATGCTAATACCGTATACTCAGACAGTGAACATGGTAAACATAATACCATGTTAAAATCATTGTTGTGGGCATGTTAGTATGCTGATGTAAGCATTAAGTGGCAAAGTATCACCTAAAAGAGCCACTAGGTTGTATAGTTTTGTCTCAGTGTTTCAGGTGAATCTCTTACTTGCGTAGTGGAACTAGCTGGCATGTGCAGCTCCATGGGTTGTTGGAAAGGGTGACGTTGGTGATGGTACCAAACTCAAGGCTTCTGGGAAGGGACTTTAGCTTGTTGTTGTCCAGGTGTAGTGACTTGATTGCTGTCACACCAGTAAATGCACCATCAGAGAACTAGAAAGATAGAGAGAAATTCAGAGAAGTTATTTTTCATTTTTATGTCACAGTATTGAGGGATCCCTGTTAGGATAGATTTAAATGAGCTCCCTTGAAAATATTCTTTCTTTCATTCAGAAAGAGCAAAACATTTTGAGTCTAGACTTGCTCTTTGTCTCGCATTTAGCATTTTTAATTCCTCTTCTTGAATGTTATAAAGAAGAATGTTTTTAAGGGAGTATCTTGCACTGTTGTGAGTCTTTGAGAAACAGTAAGTATCTACAATTGTTTGGACTCTGGAGCACCTGTATTGGATTAAATCTTTGTCATAATAATTGAATAATTGAATTGAATTGAATAATTGAAAGGCTCCCAAAAATCAAACAAACAAACAAAACTCAATTTAAAATGAAAGAGAAAAATAAATTGAAACCAAAAAATGACCTTAAAGGAAAAAACTTGTGAGTTGTTTTGGCCTTGGATTCTAGGGAGATTTTGTTCAGTTAATATGACACAAATTCATGAAAGATGTGTGTGTGTTTAGCACACTGGAAAATTTTAATTCACTAATAGATACAAACATCAGGAAACTATTGGTGAGCTAAGCTTGTACACAGTGTGCATACAGTGTTGTTAAAAACATGGCGCACATGTCATGCTGACCCATCACCACCACCCATCCTCGTGTTTGTCAGAAGGCAGACAGATGCAGAGTGGGGTAATCTCGCCAGTCTTGCTCTGGCATGAAAGACTCCTCTCATCCTTCCTTCTGCACTGGCTCTTGTGTAAACATTGACAGTTGCGGGGCTCCTTTTTTCCACTTGTGCTTCATATGCATCTGCGAGGGTGCTAAAAGCTTCAGAGAGGTGCTAGATGAACCGATCTGTGTTGTGTCAAGTTTAGTCTCCTCCTGGAGGAAGAAGAGGGCGGATGAGAGAGGAGTTAGACTTTGAAGGGTTGTTTTATGTGAGTCTGGCTGTTTTAAAAGTGCCCTTTGGAAATTTCCACTGTAGAGCGACGAGTAGCTGAGGGTATGGTATTTTGAAGCAATGGAAGATGGATGACTTCCAGCATGGTCGGGGTGTTTTCGCTCACTGTCGTCTCCCTCTTTGGGCCGCTCCTTTGCCAGGAAGGCTCGCAAAGGGCCCAATTGTCCATTCAACTGGGGCGATGGCAAGCTAAAAATATTCCTCTTCATGGACTGTGGAACACCCTGCCTCTATTTACCTGTCTCCTAACCCCTCCTGACCTGTTTACAAGACCCTCCTAGCGAAAGTAGAAAACACACCTCGCTGAAAATAACACTTGTGTAATAATTAGACCCAGACATGCTTGGCCAAGGTCCAGCAAACAAAAACACTCTAAAAATATCTGCATTTGGCTGGAAAATGGCTCAGTCTCTCCGGCCATGTGTGCCGTCTCCTGCTGCTTCCACCTGGCTCTCGCACAGTCCCAGCGTGAGAAGGTTGTTATTTTACAGTTTTCCCCTTCGGGATGCCTCCATGCTGTGGCACAGGTACACTCAAATGTCGGCTTAACCTCAAGTATGAAGCAAATGTGCTCTCAGGAATGTCTGAAAAGCACTGTAGCATGGTATAGCATAGAGTTTATACTGTATACATTCATTACATAGCTGTGGTAGAGCTGGATGGAAGATGGACGTCTTACAGTCAAACATATCTGATCAGATACCATGTGGCAGGTTGATGTTTAGGATGATGAAGGATGAGAGCAGGACGAATATTTGTCATTGAAGTACTCAAACACTGTGTAATGATGCTTTTGACGATCTCAGATTACACTTTAAATTCAGGAGTGACCAGCACAAACATACAGTGTTAAACCACCAGTGATGAAGCAAGATATTTAGAGCTGCAATGATTAGTTGATTAATTGATTAGTTCCCAACTATCGAATTAATCAGCAACTGTTTTGATAATCGATTAATTGGTTTGAGTTTTTTAGAAAAAAAATCACAAATTCTTTGATTCCAGCTTTTCAAATATGAATATTCTCTGGTTTCTTTAGTCTTTTATGATAGTAAACTAAATAATCTTTGAGTTTTGGACTGTTGTGGACAAAACAAGACATTTAAGGGTTTTCTTTTTTTCATTTTTTTGGTTTTATTTACCCAGTTTTTGAGATATCTGTCTCTAGATGTCTGCCTCCACCCCAACACAACGGAGTAAAATGTAATTTGAAAAGTTCTTTCCAGAAATAAAGCCCCCATTATTTAAGATAATCCACAAAAAAACACTATTTCTGCCAAAGAAATAGTCCCTCCACCTATCTTTTCAGTGCATTCACCTTCATTTTATTGGGTGGAGGCAGAAATCTTCAAGACAGGTTCCAGCACATGTGCATCCTGAAGCTTTACCCAAAACACATTCCATTGAGATGGAAAAATACATCATCACTGAGCCAGATGCGGAGGAAGCAGAATCATACAAACCAACTGCTGCATTAGGAAGATTCAGTTACGCAACTTATGTAAATGTTGGTTGGTTATGTTACTATTATGGTAGTCAGGACTTATGATAGAACTAGTGTAGATGCATCCATTAACACCAGACATGTATGTTGTGCACAAGATTAGAAAAATGCCTGTAGGCAGTCTGTGAGGGGTGTTGGCTGTTGGCAAGTCGGTACATGTAAATATGCTGACGAAATATAGTCTAGATGCCAGACCAAAACAAATAAACAAATATTAAGACAGACATAAAAAAGACCTTTTCATAAGATTAACACATTATTTTGTTCTTGATTGAACTATTTTATTAAAAACCGAGGATTAAAATCTTTGGTATAGGAATTATAAATTACATAATCCTAACATATCTCTATAATTCTTAGCTGAAAACCAATATTTTTAGCTTTGACTGTCTACCTTTTAGGCATTAGATATTAGAATCATGCTAATTCTGTGTAGTAAATACCAGGTGAAACCACTGACTCACCCTCTCCAGACCCATGTTGTCCAGGTGTAGTTTCTCCATGTAGCGCCCAAAGCTCTGGAAGGCGTTGTCTGGGATGGTCTTCATGGGGTTCCTCCCCAGCGTGAGTTCCTCCACCACACGCAGTTTGCTCAATGGCGCGCTGGGATAGGTGGTCATCTTGTTCCTATCCAGGTGAAGTATAGCGAGGTTCTCCACATCGTCCAGACAGCCCGGCTGCAAGGTTGACAGTTCGTTCCCACTCATGTGCAGCCAGCGCAAGTCTTTGGCACCTGTGAAGGTTCCCGCCCGCAGCTCACGGAGGTTGTTGTCATTCAGCTGTAGAATAAAAAGGTTGATCATGGGTGAGAAGATGCCCTTAGCCAACTCGCTGATCTGGTTCCCATCTAGGTAGAGGTAAGTGAGCTCGGTCAGGTCATCGAAGGCGCCTGGCTTGATGCTGCTGATCTCGTTGTTGGACAGGTAGAGGTAGATGAGCTTCTTCAGCCCCTTGAAGGCTTGGGATCCGATCTCTCGGAGTTGGCAGTGCTGCATGTGTAGAGAGATGAGTCCCTTGCTATCGCTGAAGGCCCCGGTGGGTATGCTGCCCAAGTTGTTCCTCTGCAGGTTCAGCAGACGGGTGGCCTCCGACACCCGAGGGATCTTCTTCAGCCCGACATTGTCGCAGATGACGTGCTGAAGGTCGCCGTGGCAGTGGCACAAGCTGGGGCACTGGCTCGGGGCACCCTGCACTGCAGGACCCAGGACCAGGAGACAGGTCCCCAGCAACAACCAGCTCACACAACGCATCCTGACAGACTCCTAAATGTCCGCCGACTTTGTTAGAGTGTCTTCCAGTCTTTTAGCAGAACAAGAAGATGTAAAAAAAAATCCTCTGAGAGAAGCAGTGCCGAGAAGTGTAAAGAGGAAAGGCAAAAGGTTGAACTGAACTGTGTTTGTGTGTGTGTGTTCAGAGAGAAACAGACAGAGAGAAGGAGTGTAAAGGTGACTGAGCAAAGGTGGGCAGTGCAGAGAGACATTCACTTTGAGAGGAGGATGGCCAGTCAACAGAACACACATGACTATTTATAACATTTACTTGAGGAAAAAAACTAGGAGGGCTTGCCAGAGTGTTAGAGCGAGAGGTTTGCAAGAGGAAGTCAAGTGTCTATGAGAATTTAACCCTAAATGAGCAGGAAGACGACGCTCAGTCTAGGCTAGTGGCTTCATTTTTGCAGGAGTTGCATAAACGCTCAGACAAATCATAAAAAAGACACATGCTCATGCATCCGTTTTTTTTGTTTGTGTTTCTTTATCATTTTTACATCAGAGTAACCTTCAGGTATATGTTTAACAATGTGGCTCGAGGTCAAGTTCGATCTGTGCACGCTGCCAGACGTCTCTATTGTTTTTCAGTCTGCGGTGGCAGGAAAAGGAGCCACTCCTGTGCAGCTGTTTTATAACCGATAATAGTCTCCAGATGGCTGGCAGGAGGAGAGATGCTGTTTCAAGTCAAAACAATTGCAAAAAGATACTTCATCATGCCAGGAATGAACGTTTGAGATGCCACTTTACATTCCTGTATGCATTCTTTCGGTCTTTTTCCTCAGAAAATGAGCATGGGCGTTATGTAATGTAGTGGTCATTTGCAGTCAAACATGTGAGTTGTTACTGTGATTGTGTCTGTCAGCGTTCCAGTGCTAGAGATGGAGAAGCTTATGAGTCTCTTGTGAAGTTATTTTTCAAAGTCTGCTGCTGCTGTGAAAAAAAAAAGGACTTATCCATGAAAAGTTACCAGTCAGATCTGAGAACAAACTTTGTTTTTGGTGTTCTTGATACCTACTTGAGTATTAAAATAAAACATAGAAAAAAATGAAGCAGAAGTCTTGTTGCCTGGCTATGGTCTGTGGATAGTTTGGCTAAGATTGATGGACCCACCCAGGATAAATGGAATCTAGAGTTTACTTAACAGATCTAACATTTTATTGGGAATATCGTCTCCTCCCTGATTTTCCAGGTAACCTCCGCTAAAATGCTGTGCAGGTATTATTTGTCCAACAGACATGAACCTTTCTGCCTTTGAGTGTATTTACACCTGTGAGCAGTGAATTTTATGTCACCGATCTGACTCCTTCCTCTTCGAATATTTTCTTTTTCTTCTTTCATCATGAGTTTATCTCATCTCTTGTTGTAAAGTCTGAATCAGCAAAGTAACTCTATCAGTTATCAGATAAATGTAATGGAGTAAAAAGTAGGAAATGTAGAAAGTCTCCAAAAGCAGAAACACTGATGAACATCAGTTGAATTAATGTATTGGTTTTACAGCTGAAACAATTAATTTATATACAGAAAATGTATTGGCTACTACTTTCATAATGGATTAACCATTTGAGAATGTAAATTCCAGCTTTTGCAATATGATGGTTTTCTGCTTTTTTCTGATTTTATATCGATGTAAACTGAGTATCTTTACATTGCCATTGACATTTTAACACATCACTTTGTGAACTTTCATTTAGCTGGCAAACCCACTGGTTGTACTCTGTGTATCTGACCTTCAGGTGTGTGTGTGTATGTGTGTGTATGTCTAAGCACAATATATGAATGTATATGTTAGTTTAAGTGGAGCTCCTGTTGGCTGAACAGAAAGGTGTTTTTTGCAAAAAAAGAGAAAATTTCTTTTCTTTATTTAAGTTGTTATTAAGTATCCTGGTATTGATTATTAATTATTAACTTAATAATTAACTTTGCAAGTAAGCACAATTTGTTGGATTGTTGGTTTGCGAGTTGTAATTTAAGATGGGGAAAGTCTGTCAGTGGTGTGGCTTTCGTCCAGCAGTGTGGTTTCACTTCTGTACATGCTGTCTTTACTTCTTTCCTCTATTATTTTTACCCAATTTGTTTAATTTTTTCCTGCTTCTTCCAGTGACAAATGGTGAATTTTGCTGTTAAGGAATGTTACTCAGTGTATATTTTTCAGTTTTGAATGAGAAATAACTTCAGAAAGGAAACCTTTATTAGTTCAGGAAATTATGTTATTTCTGTCACCCATCCAAATACTTTCAGGTTCACCTCACCCCAACAGAGAAAGAGAAAGATTTTCTTAAGGCTCAATCTCTGATTGTTTGACTGTCATGTTTCACCTTCTCTTGGCTAACAGATCACCTGAAAAGCCCCCACAGTACAGTGAGCTAAGATCTTTTTGTTTAATGAACACCCTAAAAATATTTCAGACAATGCAAAAAAGAAGAGAAAGAAAAGAAAATAGGTTCTGATAAAAAAGAACGATAGACGTAAGAGATCTCTGCGTCAGGTGTGCCAGTTGTCAGAGGGGCACCACATACCTCACTGAGCTCCTAGGCTTGCACTTGTTTGCTCCTGTGGAGTTATGAAAACCTCTGCTAGACTATCAAGAAAAGATGACACCATTGTGACATGTGGTTTGTGTTTGTGATTGACAGCTTGGATATGGCACCACGGAGAACAGCCCTGTGACATTCTGTGCTTCACCGGAAGACAACATAGAGAGGAAGTCCGAGACAGTCGGGTACATCATCGACCACTTAGAGGTACCAGAACGTGGTTCACTATAAAAAACAATGATTAAATGACTGTGAAAATATATATATGCTATTAAGAATATTTTCCCAAATCAATATATATACACTCAATGGCTACACAGCCAACCATGAGGCACAAACTCAATGCATAAAACCATGCAAAACAAATGAAACATCAGAGTGGAGAAGAAATGTGATCCAAGTGACTCTGACTGTGGAATGATTGTTGGTGCCAGATGGGCTGGTTTATCTCAGAAACTGCTGATCTCAGTCCTGCTGATCTGGGATTTTCACATACAACAGTCTCTAGAGTTTACAGAGAAAAAACTGAGGATGAGGTGGAACCGGAGATATGCAGCCGACAAATCTGCAGCAACAGTGTGAGGCCATTATGTCCACATAGATCAGGAATGTTTCCAGCACCACAAACAATTCACATTGTTCTGGTGGGTGTTTTCTAAGTAATAAAAAGCTAATAAGTCGGCCTCTGAGTGTATAACACAATATGGAAAAAAAAAGGCTGACCTTTTAGTGTGTTTTTTAGTTACCTAAGATTTTCTCAAACTTGTGTAAAAGATCTTTGAGTATCTTAAAAACCACTCTATAAGATTCTTTTAAACATTTATCCCTACATGGATTAACTCCTGCCTACATTTCCGAGCTACAAAGCCCTTACACAACCGAGTGGTCACTTAGGTTATCCAACCAAAACCTGTTGGCCATACTACATGCCAAAACAAAAAAAAACAAAAAACAAACCCAAAGGCGACTGTGGTTTTGCTGGGCTAGCACCCAGACTTTGGAACAATCCCCCCCCCTCCCATTAGATCAGCTGAGTCTGGTGACTAGTGGCTGTATGCTTTCTGTGTTCATATGTGCGTTATGTCTGTATGTGTTTTTGAATGTTTTTTTTCTGTCCTCTTTTTCTTTCTGTCCTGATTATTATTGTTATTATTATTAACTCTTCATATGTGTAAAAAGGAAACTTTAAGAAGTAATTGTGTCAGTTTTTAATTGCATTACATTTGCTTGGAAGCCATCAATAGCACAAAATGATCCTGTCATCACAAAATGGCTCTACTGAAAGTCCATACATGACAATATTTGCTAAATAAAAGTATTAAAATGTTAAAAAATATGAATCTACTGCTCCACAGGCTAAAATCGTGGACCCTACAACTAGAGAGCTCGTACCTCTGGGATCGTCGGGGGAGATTATGATCAGAGGCTTCTGTGTGATGTTGGAGTACTGGGGCGACAAAGCAAAAACCGAGGAGGTCATCTCTAAAGACGGCTGGTACAAAACTGGGTGAGTATTCTGTACACTGCTTCATACAATATGAACCAGAGCAGCAGAATAGAAAAACAACATATGCTATCTGGAGTTACAACTGATGACAGAGGATCTGCAGCATTTTGTGTTTTGTTTGATTGTGATTTCCAGTCCAGTCACTGATGTTTTAATACCTCTTGTTTCCTGCAGAGACATTGGAAGCATGGATGCGTACGGCTACTGCAAAATCGAGGGCAGAATTAAAGACATGATCATCAGAGGAGGAGAGAACATTTACCCGGCTGAGATTGAACAGTTCCTGCACACGCACCCAAAAGTGAAGGAGGCACAGGTGAGCTCAAAAAGCAACAGCAATAACCATTTTATGCACATTTTGTTGCTGCCAAAAGAAGAATCTGCACACGTATGTCCACATTTGTGACTTTCTCTGAGAGTGGTATTTGCAGGAGAATGGTAAATGCCAAAACATAAGTATCACAAGTAAAGAAAAGTCAGCAAGTCAGCAAAGTGACACAGTAATGTCAGTTATACAGCAACATTAACATTGACTAACATTAGCCTCAACGAGCTACCGGTCATACCAGGCTAAGTAAGGCTGTAAGGCAAGGCAAGTTTATTTGTATAGCACATTTCAACAACAAGGCAATTCAAAGTGCTTCACATAGAGCATAAAAGGCATTAAAACAGAATATAAAAGCAACACAAGTAAAAAGACATATAAAAACAATTAAAAAGTGTTACATTTGGAAATAAAAAAAGAAGCTAAAAGGGGAATAAGACAGATAAAACAAGAGAATAAAAGTAACAGTGCAGTGTAAAATATTAACCGTTAATGTGGTTTAATGAAAGGCAATCAGAAAAGTCTTCAGCTGCGATTTAAAAGAACTGAGAGTTGCAGCAGATCTAGAGTTTTCTGGGAGTTTATTCCAGATATGTGGAGCATAAAAACTGAAAGCTGCTTCACCATATTTAGTTTTTATTCTGAGGACAGAAAGCAGACCTGTCCCAGACGACCTGAGAGGTCTGGATGGTTCATAATGTAGCAGCAGATCAGAGATGTATTTTGGCCCTAAACCATTTAGTTCTGTATAAACCAACAGCAATATCTTAAAGTCAATTCTTTGACAGACAGGAAACCAGTGTAAAGATCTGAGAACTGGAGTGATATGATCTACTTTCTTGGTCTTAGTGAGGACTCGAGCAGCAGCGTCTGAATCAGCTGCAGCTGTCTGATCGATTTTTTAGGGAGACCTCTGGAGACAGCGTTACAGTAGTCAAGTCTACTGAAGATAAATGCATGGACAAGTTTTTCCAAATCCTGCTGAGACATAAGTCATTTAATTCTTGATATATTCTTCAGGTGTTGGTAGGCTGACTTTGTAATTGTCTTAATGTGGCTGTTGAAATTCAGGTCTGAGTCCATGACTACACCAAGATTTCTGGCTTGGTTTGTGGTTTTTAACATTACTGATTGAAGCTGAGTGCTGACTTTTAAACATTCTTCCTCGGCTCCATAAACAATTACTTCAGTTTTGTCTTTGTTTAACTGAAGAAAATTCTGGCACATCCAATCATTAATTTGTTCAATGCACTTACTCAACAATTGTATTGGACCATAGTCCCCTGGTGATACGGTTATGTAAATTTGTGTGTCATCCGCATAACTGTGGTAACATTTTATTGTTTCTCATAATCTGAGCTAGTGGGAGCATGTAGATGTTGAACAGAAGAGGCCCCAGAATGAAGCCTTGGGGAACTCCGCATGACATTTTTGTCGGCTCAGATGTGTAATTACCTATAGACACAAAGTAGTCCCTATCCTTTAAGTAGGATTCAAACCAGTTTAGCACTGTGCCAGAAAGTCCCAACCAGTTTTCCAGTCTGTCTAGTAATATGTTGTGGTTGACCGTGTCAAATGTGGCACTGAGATCTAGTAATACTAATACTGTAATTCTGTCACTGTCGGGGTTTAAGTGTATGTCAGTGTAGACTTTAACAAGAGCAGTCTCAGTGCTTTGATGTGGTCGAAATCCTGACTGGAAGACATCAAAACAGTTGTTTAGTGCCACAAAGTTGTTCAGTTGTTGAAAAACAGCTTTTTCAATGATCTTGCTTAAAAATGGGAGGTTTGATATGGGCCTATAGTTGCTCATAAGTGAAGTAACTAGAGTGTTCTTTTTTAAGAGTGGCTTGATGACAGCAGTTTTCAGGGCCTGTGGGAAGACACCTGAGAGTAGACTCATAATTTCATTTTGTACAATGAGGTCTTAGTGACAGAAGGATAAGATCATAAAGTCTTGACTTGACAATCCATACAAAGTCAATTTGTTGGCATGAAATTTGCCTGATGAAGGTCTGAGGACCGAAATGTTGTTGATAAAGTGAGTCCAAGAAATGAACAGTGTGCAGGATTGTTTGGTTTGTGTCTAGAGACAAGACACCTGGTGGAACTGAGCGATACCATGTGTTTTACTGCTTATAAGTTCAACTTTTCATCTGTAAAAGAATGAATGTTATTTCTTCTTTCAGAAGTTGTCAGACCTATGTAAAATTTAAGTCCCCTTTCACTCAAAAATGTTTTTTCACTTCTTATTCCTTCAGTTGGATGTTAAATTCATTCTTTTCTGTGCAGAATGATGAATGTGCAGAGTGTGTTTTCACATTCATCTGCTGAAGGAGGAAAGTTTCTCTGCTCTCACCTTAAATCTGAGTTTAACACGTGTACCTACGAGCATGATTTGTTACATCACAACTAGTCTGGAGCTAATCGTGGTCCAATATTCAACTTACACAAGTGTGATGTGGAAACTTGAAGCCTCCAGTGTACAAACACTGAGAATGAACTTCACAGTGAAGTAGGAGACATCTTGTGTCCAGCAGTTAAACTTTTGAAATTAACTATATCTGTATATTCATAGATTCTATATTTTTCAATGAGGGAGAAGGAAGAGGTGTAATGTAGACTTTTTTGTGGAAAAAGCTTATCGGTCACATATTTCAAACATATTATTATTAATCCAAGCAGAGCATTTTTAGATATCTTACAAAATGTCTGGAGCAGATCTTTAAATTCTTGGACTTCTACCTGAGGATTTAAAAATGGAAGACTGAAAAATCCTCTGTTCCTGATGTGGGCTGACTGGGTCCGCCCATCTTGCCCAGTGTCATCCAGTTTTCTAATATGTTTCTTATGGAACATTTCCTGTTAAGTGTTACATTAACCCAAGAGAAAGACACTTTATTATCAAATACTTGCAGGTTTGTAGAGCTGTCATTTTTTCCTACTTAATTTTTTTTTTTTCTTTTTTGCCACTTTGAGCCTTAGCTGTGTGTCATGAGTGCAGTAATCTTCACATAAATGTAGTTTTTGCCATGAAATAATTGAGAATTTGTATGTATTTCTGATTATGTTTCCGTACACTATATGTGTTGACTTTACTGTTTTCCCCTGTTCCAGCAGAGCTACATGTTTTTTTTTGTTTCTGTCTGTTTGTCAGGTGGTTGGAGTGGATGATCACCGTATGGGTGAAGAGGTTTGTGCCTGTATCAAACTGATAGATGGACAAGACTGCACTGAAGAAGAAATCAAAGCTTACTGCAAGGGACAGGTGAGGCACAATTTAATATTTCATAATGAAAAGGTATTATTTAATTCTTTATCTTCCTGTCAGATGATTTTGACTCATGCTCCTCCTCCTTCTTCATCTGCTCTTTTCAGATTGCCCACTTCAAGATTCCTCGCTACGTACTTTTTGTAACCAGCTACCCACTCACTATTACTGGAAAGGTAATTTCCCAAATCCCAGCCTCTCAGCTGAGCTCATATATTCCTAAATACAGTATAAATGACATGAATACAACTTTATATTACTGTGTTTATTAAGATGATATGAGTAAAAGAACAGTCAGAGCTATAATTAGCAACTGCTGTAATAGTCTGTGATAAATTAGGGAAGGGACGAACACAAAAACATCCACTCCCTTCTGCTCCTTGTGTTTCTCTCATGGGACACTGTTTAAAGTAATTTACTGTAGACATGGCGTTGTGTTTGAACAGCCTTGCCCTGCATGCCCCCAGACAGGAGGGAAAGGGAGCTATTAGCTAGTCTGCACGCACACAATGTTCTGTTAGGTGAACCCAGGAGGGGCAGCAGACCTTGTCCCCCAAGCAGCATGTCAGATCAACCGGACTCCCTTCAATTCAGTTTACTTTATTTCACCGGGTTAATCCACTCAGTGTTAACGGTGCTTTCCAGAGAATTCTGGGTATCAACATAGGACACAATAAAACAATTAAAATACATCAAATAATAGCATTAGTCAGCATACTTTCTCAGTGAAGTGTACTGGCATCCAGATTTCAGTTTACATTTGAAAGCCTGCAGATTAGTTTGTTCCCCGTCTAGCTGATTTCAGATAGTGGCAACAAAGTACTGCAGGCTGCTCTTGAACGGAGCATTTTTGGCAGCAGGGATTTTCAGAAGATGTGAATCCCCCCTCTCAAAAGTGTTTGGCCAAACTGTTCTGTTTGGTCAGGGAGAGATAATGTGATGAACAGACACAGTTACTGCAATTCTGTCTGCAATAATAATTATACTAAAACTTAATTTGTATAGCACCTTTGATATATGAGATGCAGCCCAAAATACTTGTACTATGTACAATGAAAGAGATACATGAAATGTATCACTTTGTGTCCCAAATGGGAATGTTTATTTTAGTGAATTCAGTAAATGAAATAGTCCGACAAATGAAGGTATTAAATCACATTGATTAAAAAATCCTGCAAATCCAGTGAGTTAAGACCAGAATCTGACTTTTTGTTTTACTATATGAAACTTATTATGCCATATATATAAATAAATAAAGCCTACAAAACAGAGTTAAAAACCCAACCAAACCACACTGACTAATTAAAGCTAGTTAAAGCTAGTCGGAGAGCTGTAGCTAATGCTAATTTACTCACTTTTTCCTGTTTCCTGTAATTGAAAAATCATCAAATCTTGATGCTCCAACATCTTAGTAACTGAGTTTGTTATACCAAATAAATAACGCAGTAGCTGAATCAAATCATAACAAAGACAAAACACTAAAAGATAAACCATCCTGCTAGAAGCTAACTTAGATGAACTAGCCTAGTTTAGAGCAGTATCTCATATTATGACTCTTTGTTGGGGAGGAGTAGGTTTTATAGCTGTTAAATCTTCAAACTTCAAAGCTATGGCGCAGGATAAGGGACAAAATTAAGACTAATGAGATGTCGGAAGAGGCTATATCCTTTCCGAAGCCAGCTACTGATCTGGCCAATGATAAGCCGGTGATGAGAGATGAGAAGCCGATTATTCATTCGACCAAGTTGGTGATTCATGCGTCATTTCCCACTGCTGGCCTCTCAGTTACCAGCGCTGGCTTATCGCTGGCCAGATCAGTAGCTGACTTTGGCAAGGACATAGCCTCCGCCAACTTCTCAGTGGTCTTCATTTTGTCCCTTAGTCTGCACAATAGGAAGCAAGAGAGGAAGTGATACCTACTATGGTATAATCAGTGGACCTATAGCTAAATCTCTGACGGTTTAACAATTTCTAAATCCCCTAATGGTATACATCGTCATGTTGCCCAACTCTGACTGAATAGATTTTTAGTTTTTGTTCATTATTCAAAAATCTTGGACTTGTATTCCCTGAAAATAACATTCAAATTGTTGCGTCCAGTTGCAGTCTTCTTCACCACAACTTACAACCTGCAGGAACAACTTACAAACAGATTTACCGCGTTCTTCTTTCTCTTCTCAGATCCAGAAGCAAAAACTAAAAGTGGAGGCTGAGGAGCAACTGGGACTGAAGAAAGGAAAATGACAGGCCATAACTCATCCTGTATATGGAGGGAGATTAATTACTCCATGTTGTATCCCACAAACACCAGTTGGGATTACAAACCCGTCCATCAGTACATTTTAGAACCTCTTTTTTTAAAAAGTGTATTAAAGATAGCCCTGTGCCTTCTTTAGACGTGATAGATGTGTATAAAGCCATGTTTTGAGCCAAATGATTGTGTATCTTCCTGTAACCAGCTGTTAACAGATTATAGTCATTTTCTACATTTTTCTTACGATCAACGAATCAAATGAAAAGACCAAAACCAACAATGAATTCTATTAATAAGTACTGTGTGTGTATCTGAAACGCATAAGAATGACACTGTTGTACTGTTCCTTTATCACTATAAACACATGCTGTGGTTTATTTTAAGTCAATAACACATGTACTGATCCGCTGCTGTAAATACACACCGGAGCACCAAATGTGTATCGATCCGCAGCTGAAAATAGTTCCTAACAAATGCACTATTTACACCTGTTTGACTAACATTTACTGCAAACTACAGTGCCCAGCTGTTTGAGGAAATTACTGAGCCTTTTTAAAAAATTAAACAATATATTTTTATATATATATTTGTAATCAGTTTTTTAAGATTCACATCTTCATTAGGAATGGATGGGCTGTGGGCCGAGAGCCACACACGGAGCAGGGAAGTCAGAAAGTATTCAGAGAGACCAACACATTGTTTATTCAGGGCCCTGTTCTTCGTACGTGGATAACCGAGTTATACAGATTAAAATCCTAGCAATTCAACTTGAGTCTGGATTTTTTGGTTATTTGAAGCTGTCTTAAAATTAATCTCGAACTGTTGTCATGGCAACACGTCTTTAAACCCAAACCTGCTAAAGTGCAGGCTTATTGACTCTTAGCTGGATCATAACCAAAGTGTTTTAGGATAAACCTCAAACATGAACTAATTTTCAGATAAAAATGTCTCACCTCTTCAGATCTATAATGAAAGAATGTTGATATGATTTTAGATGAGAATATCCAGGTTATTGATATTTTTTTCATCATTTATCGGTATAACTATCAATTTATCAATTTTTATAATGAAGAGTTACTCATACATGATACAATATACAACTAAATAAAGCTTTGTGCACTAAAAAGGAATTTAGTTTTGGATATTCTGACTGTTAAAGGACCAACTGAGCCAGAACATAACGTTTAGTTTGACATTTGAACAACAAAACTTATTAAATGATTAACTGCAGAACTCACTTTGCTGAAAGTTGTTAAAGCAGTTAAAGGTGTTTTTAAAAGGTTTAATTGTGTGTGATGAAAGTGTGGAAAGAGTAGAAACATTGCGGAGCACAATGTAGAATAAAATAACAGCAGTAACAATACAGGATCGCACATAAAAATCATACTTATGTCAATGAATTTATTGCCCCAGTGCATGCTGGGAGGATTCCCAACACACCCACCTCATTAAATCGCAATTACATGATCAGCGCCAAATTAGCTGGATGAGAACTGACAGGATTATTTTAGGCTGCAACATACAGCTTATTAAAAATCAGTGCAGAACTTTTTGTAATTGTTGAATCACATTCTCTATTGTTCTTTTTTATCTAGCAGAATTATAAAAATCTTTTTATACATCAACTTGAAATAAACTTTATACCGCATTATTAAAACCAGGCATGGGTGTTTCTCTTTTTACGGGAAGAATTGAGGTATTTTTATTGATCTCAGTGGCAGGTGTACGCCTCTTAAGCCTTTGGAATGTCTTTGTGGTGTTTAACAGGACCGAGTATCACAGACACACACCCAAAGCTGTGAAGAATTTCCTCTCGAGTCTGACCCGAGTACATGTGCAGCCTACCTGACGCTGGGCTGAAGGATCGAATGTCGTTTTCTGTCTAGACCTGAAGGACTCAGCCCAGAAATAGCTCTTAGGAGCCCAGAAGAAAACAAACAGCACTCCTGGCTCTTAAGAAAGAACCTCAAGGTTTATTTTACATTTTTTATTTGACATATTTTGGGTTTGGATCGAATGTCTCAGGACATGGTATTCTTATGTTGAGCGCCAAGTGCAAGAGGCAACCAGTTAGCTTTAACCTACTCCAGGTCTGAGGAAATCACTTCAAACCCAAAGGAATGTACATTTTTGGGGTGAAAATAGATGGTGAGCCTGTTTTTACAAGCATGACTTAGTCGAGAGATGTGGCCAATTCTCTCTATACACTAAATTGTCTTCCTGCTGTTTTTGTGCCTATAGTAATCAATTCTATTAACTAATTAACTTATAGTCTGTGTTGCCAAAAGCTGATACTTCAAGAAAAACTGTCTAGTCTCCCTCGTGTGGTAAGAAAGAGCACAACACTTCAAACTCAAGCATCTTCTCTGACATGTACAACTGTGGAAAAGCATTAGAACATATTGACAGGCTAAATCTATTTTCAAGGGAATAAAAGATGCACAAAACAACTCAAGATGTCAACAAAGAAAACAAAATATGATGCTCTTAAAATGACAGGATCCTTACAGGTTGTGATCAGATTTTTGTCACAGCCATCACTGTCCTGTTCTGCTTTTTACACTTGTTTCAGTCTTTTACATGTGTTGTAACATGACAGGAATCTTGTTTTTGTGTTCTGAAGTCCCAAATACTAATAAGAACATTAAAAGTTCTAAATCTTAAACAACACACTTCACGGTCAATCTATGTGGGCAACTAAGAGATATCTTAAAGCTAACAGTGTTTTTCCAACTTTGCAGCAACAGTTTGAAGATCTTTTTCAGCTTCAACATGACAAACAGTGCCTCTGTGCACAAAGCCAGGTCCAAAAAAAAAGGTTTTCCCAGTTTGGTGTGGAAGAACTTGACTGGCCTGCACAGAGCCTTGACCTCAACCCCACCCGACATCAATGAGCCAGACCTTTTAACCCAACGTCGGTGTTGGACCTCACTAAAGCTCTTGCGGCTGAATTGGAGCAAAATCCCTGCAGCCAGGCTCCAAAGTCTGGTGAAAAGTCTAAAAACCAGAAGAGTGGAGACTGTTATAGCAGCAGATTGAAGCCCATGGTTTTGTAATGAACTGAATTTGTTGGTATTTTGCGGTGTGCACTTTTGACCATACCACGTAAGCTATTATACTCTCATAGAGAGCAGACTTTCCCCCTATCCATTGTAAAAAAAAACAACCTCATTAAAACCTTACAGCAGCTGTAACGTCTTAGTCTTTGGGCAGTGGGATGCCGACTGCCGTCTGCTGCTGTCCCTGCATCTGCTGCTCTGCTCGGGCCACCTGCTGTTTGCTGCAGCAGTCCTGCAGAAACACAGCGGCCAGGTTGCGCAGGCGGGGGCTCTCTGACAGGGAGAAGCGCAGCATGCACTGCAGTATGGCCGGATCAGTGATCTCAGAGCGTGATGACGACGTTGTGAGGTTCATGAGGGTAGTGATGGCTGACAGGATGGTCTCCTCCCTCTGGCTTGACAAACAATTTGTAACCAAGGCGATCCCACCGAGCCAGACCTTTTAACCCAACGTCGGTGTTGGACCTCACTAAAGCTCTTGCGGCTGAATTGGAGCAAAATCCCTGCAGCCAGGCTCCAAAGTCTGGTGAAAAGTCTAAAAACCAGAAGAGTGGAGACTGTTATAGCAGCAGATTGAAGTCCATGGTTTTGTAATGAACTGAATTTGTTGGTATTTTGCGGTGTGCACTTTTGACCATACCACGTAAGCTATTATACTCTCATAGAGAGCAGACTTTCCCCCTATCCATTGTAAAAAAACAACCTCATTAAAACCTTACAGCAGTTGTAATGTCTCAGTCTTTGGGCAGTGGGATGCCGACTGCCGTCTGCTGCTGTCCCTGCATCTGCTGCTCTGCTCGGGCCACCTGCTGTTCGCTGCAGCAGTCCTGCAGAAACACAGCGGCCAGGTTGCGCAGGCGGGGGCTCTCTGACAGGGAGAAGCGCAACATGCACTGCAGTATGGCCGGATCAGTGATCTCAGAGCGTGATGACGATGTTGTGAGGTTCATGAGGGTAGTGATGGCTGACAGGATGGTCTCCTCCCTCTGGCTTGACAAACAATTTGTAACCAAGGCGATCCCACCACTCTGCAGGATGATGTCTCTGCATTCAGGGTCCATGCTGAGGTTACATAGCCCCCCTGAGAACAGGACACAAGAGACCTCACTGAAGTAATGAACACTGATTGTTTTGCTTATGTAAAAACAGTAGGAGAGGGATAGTGTAGAGTATTTTAAGGAAAATTTGTCATTATATGGATGTGATACTCACCCATCCCAAACTCCACAAAGTTCTCATTCTCCTCAGTGAGCATGTCCAAGAAGAGGTCGGTCACCTGCAGCTCCCTCAGATACTCCATGTTCTTCGGGTCGTACGCAAAATTGGCCAGGTTAGCCAGCACTTGCTCCTTTGCCTCTGATGTAATGAAAAGATATTGTGTTATGTGAGCAACTTAAAGAAAAACACACCACTAGAGAGCACTAACAGGTTGTATTTTTTAACTGTAAGATGCTCCACTCAGAAAATATCTTTGTCGCAATTTTTTAATAACCTAATTTAAGGGATCCTTTATTAATTAGTTAAAAAAATGAAGTTAATAAGACATAACATTTTAACCCTTAAATATTGGAATTGATATTTGATATATTATTGATATGGGTATTTACACTGCATCCTCCTGTATATTTAATACTGTAAAAATGTGTGGAAACAAACTGAAGCTTTATGTTTAGTTGAGATAACAATGAAAATGTTCTCACTTAATTCAGGGTTCCCGTCACAAAATAGTTACACTGATTTATTATGTTAATTAATTAAGTATTGTACGATTTAGGCCCCATACTTTGTCACGTCGAGGACAGTGTTCTTTACAATTTTTCCAGGGAAACTACAGGCAAATGAAATGCTCTGTATGAACAAACTAAGTCACTGTTATACATCCTGTTCTAGAGGGAAAATACAATCAAAATAAAACAAATTTCTTAAGACGAAATCAGTCATTTTGGACAACATAAATTACGAGTATATACACATAAGACTGGACTTGACTTTCTAAACAATTCTTTTTGTCTGTATTATTGCTTAAATAATTGTTATGGATTATTTACCTTAATTTATTTTTACTTAATTTATTTTTCTCTAGTTTTTTGTATTGACGTTTTGATTTTGTTTTTCTCATTTTTCATTCAAATGTTCATTGAAACTGTGAAATAAAGGATGAAAACAAATATTTTTAGATGCCCTCAAGCAAACAACAACAGAAAAAAATTCTTGTGTGCAACAGTTACACTTTTGAAGTGAACAATGTTTGATTATTCATAGATTCAGGATTTTTTCAATAAGGGAGAAGGAGTAAGTGTTATAATAGGTAATTTAACTTTTTGTGAAAAAACCATATCAGACTCAAACTATTATTCCAAGCTGCCATTTTTATGTCTGCTATGAGTCTAGACTGCTGGGGGACTTCCCATAATGCACGGAGCTCCTCTCTCCCTCTCCATCTGTATACATTCATGTATCATTAATACATGTTACTGATTTTGCATCTTCCCCCGTAGTTTTGTGCTTTCCGACCGACTGCTGTCTAGCTTGACGTTCACCATTGCTGCTATTATTATTAGTCATATTTCTGCTATTGTTGTTATTGTTATTGTTATTATTGTTGTTGTGCTTCTCTGTGTCTCTCTCTCCCCTCTCCCCTTAGAACTCGGTTCTGCTCAAGGTTTCTTCCAGTTAAAGGGGAGTTTTTCCTTGCCGCTGTCACCAGGTGCTGCTCATGGGGGAATGTTGGATCTCTGTAAATTAAAGAGTACAGTCTAGACCTGCTCTATGTGAAAATTTCCCTGTGATAACTTCTGGTGTGATTTGGGGCTATATAAATAAAATTGATTTTACTTGTCTTAAAACATGTCTGGAGTGGATCTTTAATAATAGTTGAAAAATCTCAAGTGTTAGTCTGTGTATTTAAAAACTTTTTAGACAGCAGTTTCTAATGCTGTGTTTTGAGTGATAGGAGGCAACTGTTTTGTCTACATTATGGACTGAGCCTTTAAATGATTAAACTAGCTATTTGTTAAATAATACTCTGTTAAAAGCTGCAACAATTTGTCGATTAATCGATCAACAGAAAATGAATCGTAACTATTTTAATGATGGATTAATCGTTTTGGGTCATTTTGTAAAGAAAAAATGCTAAAACTCTGTTTCCAGCTTCATAAATATAAATATTTACTAGTTTCTTTAGTTTTCTAAGATATTAAATTTAGGGCTGCAGCTAACGATTATTTCCATTATCGATTAATCAATCAATTATTTACTCAATTAATCGATTAGTTGTTTGGTCCAGAAAATGTCAGAAAATAGTGAAAAATATTGATCAGTTTTCCAGAGCCTAAAAATTACGTTTTAGACTGTTGTTTTGTCCTCAACTCAAAGATTTCCAGTTTACTGTCATAGAGGACTGAAGAAACCACAAAATATTCACATTTAGGAAGCTAGAATCATTTTGGACTATTTTTCTTAAAAAATGACTCTAAACAATTGATTATCAAAATAGTTGGCGATTAATCTAATAGTTGACGACTGATTGATCATAACTGTTGCAGCTCTAATTGAATTTCATATCTTTGGGTTGTGACTGTTGGATGGAACAATAGATATATTAGGTTGCATCTTTGGCTTAGGGAAACAGTGATCAACGTTTTTCACCATTTTCTGACATTTTATAGACCAAAAGACTAATCAATTCATCGAGAGAATTATCAAGATTAAATGACAATGAAAATAATCGTTGGATACATCCCAGTACTGTCTATGGTTCTTAAGATCTGCATTTAGGAAACTTTACTGAACCCACCTTCACTGTCTGTGTCCTGAAACTCAGTGACCAGAGTTTGTAAATATTCAAACCGGTCAGACGAGCCTTTCCTCCACATCTTTACCAGGACTTAAAGCTGTTCATTTCACCCTTTTCCAGCAGGAAAACACCTACTTCAACAAACGTAAACACACGTTCATTTCAAGCTAGCTCATATTTAGGTTCGTCCCTTTAATGAGTCCGACAGAACTACGGCTTCTGAAAAGACATGTGTTCCTCTTTAAAAAAACAAAAAACAAACAAAAAATCCCCCCAAAAAACAGCGATATAATAAAGCCTTTAATATTAGATTAATATTATTATTATTAGATTTTAATCGAGTTTACACATTCAAAACAGTGCTATATATATAATGTGTGGTAACCTAGGTGGTTATCTGGTTTCATAAAACTGGGAAACGGAAGTGAATGATACGTGAGTAACTGCATGACAGGAAGGAACGTCACTGAAGTAAGCTTCAGATTGGAAGTTAAGGGAAAAGTTAAGGGAAATTTAATTTAGTGCTGAGCTGAGCTGAGCGACCGCTTCTCCTTTTTTTGCACCTCTTACCGTTGTGAAAGCGTGTTAGATATTTTAGGTAAAGCTTTAACGCTTTCTGGGAGCTCTCTGCCCCTCTATGTGCTGAATCTCAATGGGACTCTCCTGGTTAAATAAAGGTTAAATAAATACATGTCAATATTTTGAGAAAAAAGTCATATTACAAGAAAAAGTGGTAACATTTAGAGACTAAACTTATATTTTAGTTATTGTAATTTTATGAAAAGAAAGCAGAAGCCTTGACATCACTCCCTGTCTACTCCTCTGTTCCACTATCTTCTGTAACTCAATACAATCTTCTGTAATTCCAACATATTTGAAGCGTGTTCCTGGAGCTTACTTTCCATATTCAAAGACGAATTGGCTCCACTACAGCACTTGAAATCAGAAGTTGAAACAACTAACTTTTTTGGCATACGGCTCCAATAAAAAATCACCAGTGCAGCAGCTGACATCATATCTTGGTTTTGTCCATGTCTGTAAAATTCACAAACACACTTCTTAAGTCAATTTACGGTAAAATCTTCTAAACTATCTCTGTTCTGTCCATTACAGTAATGTCTGAACTACCCACCCCTTGACTCATCCGTGGTCTTGCATCTTTTGGAGTGAAGAACACAACATACTGGTGAGTAAGTAAGTAAAGGTGGATTTACATTATTCCAAATGTCAGCGGGAATTTTTTTGAATGAGGTTTTCTTACTTCTGGAACAGAACCTGGAAGTTCCAGTTTCACTTCTGTGCTCTACAGTAGTTGAATTTGGAGAAAAAAAGTAAAAATGTGAAAATGAGAATAGAGTAAGATGGAGCTTTAGTCACTGTGTTAGTCTGAATTGGTGAAACTTGCAGCTTCAGGTTATTCACACTCCCCATTTTGACAACTCCCATCTGTGTTTTACGACAGAGAATTTAAATTCTTAAATACTGAGGCATTTCTCATAATTTTACAACTTAAATTATGAAAATTGTGAACTATTAAAACTTTTTCCCCCAGATTTCTTTCCCCAGTGGCTCTAATACTTGTACCTATTCACACTTATTATCAGTCATCCCCAGTTCAAAAGAAATGTGATAACTGACCTGCTGCATGTAAACTTGTTCTGGTTTCTTGTGTACATGTAGTCAGAGATGTACCTGCACAGGTGATCAGAAACCTGGAAAGTATTACAATCATACCAGCACAGCAGTATGCCTGTATGAAGACTCTGGTCATATGAAATGAATGAGGTGGACAATAAATCTAATGTGTTTATTTTGTATGATAAAGAATAATTTATTGAATAACTAACTGTCACTAATGTTGAATCTTTGTTTTGAAATCAATTAGCACTGAACTGTAGGAAGTAATGATGGCAATATGTTTAAATGGTTTATTAAAACATGCTGAAAATGAAAATAAAAACTGTCTATACATTATGAAGGTCACCTTTTAATGACACTGCTTACAGCTAAAGAAAGACTTAACTAAAAGTGTGTACAAGAGAGTCATTTCTGTGGTGCATTCACATGCTAGTGTGACAAAAATTGACATTAGGGCGTTCAGGGTTGCATCTTTTCAGAACAGTCAAAAGTTAAAGTGACCTTTACCTACCTTTAGAGTGTAAAAGTTAAAAAGGAACACACAAATTTGGTCACTTCATCAAGAAAAAAAAGCTACTGTTTCTCAGTTGGGTGTCAAAACCCAGAGGACAGAAATTACTACAACACCTGAAAGCACCACAGGAAAAACATCAGCTATCACAGAGCAGTCTTACAAGTTTTATATTATCATCACTACTACTACTAAATGTTTTTCATTTTTACTTTCAAGAAAAACCTGAAACAACTTATGCAATGATGAAACAAAGATGCTGGTTGAAACACTGACAGTCGATATGAACAAGAACATGTTCAGGGGCTGTAATCTCTTCTGCAATAACTCAAGGGCAGCAGACTCATTAATGCACTTATTGTAATAATGCAAATGTTTACACCAAGAGCTGAGATTGAACAAGCTGTGGAGAGAAAGTTTAGTCCTGGGTGCATCCTGCAGCTAGTGTACATTCAAGACACCTGAATAAAAAGAAATACACTGAAATCAGAGAACAAATAAGCTTTATTTACCACTACCAGGCCTGAATTAAATCTGTCTTTATATCTGACACCTTGTGTTACATGGGGTGAGACAATCTGTGGATATCACAAGGTGCATGTTAATAATAGCAATAATACAATCAGTTACAGAATTCATCAACAAACAACAAAGGTGAACTGAAACTGAACTCAAAGTGCTTTACAACAAAAGAAATTACATGAACCAAGTGCTTCACAAGAAAAAGACATAAAAAGAACATTAAAGATTCAATATTTAGTCTATTGTCATTTTCTTGTGTATTTGTATACACAAAAAAACAAAATGCTGTTCCTCCCGGCCCACAGTAGTGCAACAACAACAGAAATAATAAAGATATACTAAGCACTGTGTATAGCACAGTGCATTTAAGTGCATTTAGAGAGAAAAAATGTCTCAGTTCAATATAGACAGCTCTTGCATGTCAACGAGTTACCAGCACTGATGGGGGACTTAACTGCCAGTTTGCATGTACAACGCATCAACTAATTTGTATGTAAAAAAAACATGAATGTGACATAAGATGGAAAAAAATATACTTGATAACATTAATTAAAATAAGATAATATACAATGAAAATACAATACATAGAATGCATATTTCAGTGGCATACCTCACTGTGGATCTTATCTGTGTCAGGCACAACCCGAAGCTCCCTCAGAAAGAAACCACACTTAGTGGTGCTGCGTGATGCACTTGATAATAAAAATAAGATAAAATAGATAAAGTGAAATTAAAAATACATAGGATGCGTAATATAAGGTCGAAGATAAACCCACTGATACATCAAATAGAATACATACAATAGAATAATAACAATACAATATAATAAAAACAAAGTTAAAACATAATAAAAAATATAGAAATATAGAATATATAAATAAAGTAAAATACAACATTTTAAAAGACGTGCAATAGTGCATAAGTGTGAGAAAAAAGCTAGTTAAAGGCTACAGTGAAGAGGTAAGTTTTTAGCTTTCTTTTACAAATATTTAGCGAGCTGAATTCCCTGATTTTCTGCAAACCAAGTAATTTTACTTTTAATATTCTTAAAGTAAATCCAGATGCCACATTATAGGTCCTGTAAATTAACGGTTGTAGTGCAAAGTGGTTCTGCAATAATCTGCAGTGTTACTCGGATTTCAACAGATACAGATGATCATATGTTTGGAAGCAAAAGGCAGGAGATAATAGTTGTAGACCTTAAAAACTTAAATACAAATACATGATTTTTAGAATTCTTTCTAAACAAGCCCCTGCTGAAGATGGTCCAAAATCCAGACTCAGGTCAGGGAGGAGACTGGAGGAAGTGGTTGTGTGGAGGAGTCTCAGTGTGTCTGCAGAGACTGTGTACAAAGACAGAGCAGCAGCAGAGCAGTCCAGATACACTGATGATACTCTGTCAGATCCAGAGGAACACACAGGGATGATGGTGGACTTGACTTTGTGTCTGACAGTGGAGCTGTTCTCAGATCAGTTCAGACTGCAGCACTGAGTTATCTCCACTTCTTCTGATTCCTCTGTCACTCATTGCTGGATGAAGCTCTCCTCTCCACTCTACCTCCCAGAAACATGGCCCAGTCAGAGCCTCTCTGCACACAAATTGCTGCTGCTGCTTCAACCTCCCTGGATCTTCAGGATACAGCTGATCCTCTCTCAACACACACTCCTGGATGTTTCCTCAAACTCGTCAAAGCCCCAGCTGATGAGAGAAGCAGAAACAACAGAGGTCATGAATCAGTGTTAAGTGAGGCTCACTTGTCACCTGTCACCTGTCAGTGAGTGATGCAGCACATCCAGTATAAAGAGCAGTAGGGACTTCAGTCCTGTTCAGACCAGAAGTGGAACAGCTGTGCAGCGTAGCCAGCCACTGATAGGTTGATAGGTTGGAGGTTCACCAGGGAAATACTGGATGTTTGCTTTGAAAATAGCTGTGTTTAATACAATACTGCTGAAACCA
Source organism: Thunnus thynnus (assembly GCF_963924715.1). Classification (NCBI taxonomy): domain Eukaryota; kingdom Metazoa; phylum Chordata; class Actinopteri; order Scombriformes; family Scombridae; genus Thunnus; species Thunnus thynnus. The sequence goes on along the minus strand of NC_089536.1, from coordinate 5,767,822 downwards.
GCTCTGAATGACTCTAACTGTCTACTGACCTCAAAGTATCCAGTCTACAGTGTGGACTCTTCATAAGCTCAGACAGCAGCTTCACGTCTGAAACCTGCAGCCTGTTTCCCCTCAGGTCCAGCTCTCTGAGATGGGAGGGGTTGGACTTCAGAGCTGAGACCAGAGACGCACAGCTGATCTCTGACAACCAGCAGTACCTCAATCTGACAAAAGAATAAATTATGTCACTTCAGAAGACAAAGTTCCTGCTTGAAATCATTCAGTGTTTCATAATCTGTTCAGAGATGAAGAAGATTTAGAATGTAGAAGTTTAGAAAATGAAAACTCCAAACAATAACCCAACAGGATGCAGGTTAAAAACTGTCAAATACAAACAGTGAAAAAGAGCTTTCATTAATATTTATGACAACATGCTGCTGCTTCAATAAAGACGCAGTGAGTGAACAGTAAATTAGCCAGTGGAGCTTTTTTAAATGTTATATTAAATAAGAAGACCAAAAAGATGCTCAGTGTGGATCAGTATAAAGTCTATGTGGTCACAGATGTTTTAATGTTTTTGAATTTAATTTAAACAATGATCTGAATGTTTGAAAATATGTTTTTAAAGTGTTAACTATGGTTTAAAATGAAGAAATTAGATAGTATTTAAATATTTGAAAACAACATTTGAATGTCTACATCTGAAGGGGATTCTACCTCATAAACCTCATCATTAGGTCTGCAGTTCAGTGTCACCACAACTTTCATGTCATATTAATCTCAGCACAGACGTAAAAAATGGTGTCTGACCTCAGAGTCTCCAGTCTACAGTGTGGACTCTCCAGAAAATCACACAGCAGCTTCACTCCTGAATCCTGGAGGATGTTGTTATTCAGCTCAAGCTCTCTCAGATGGGAGGGGTTGGACTTCAGAGCTGAGGCCAGAGAAGCACAGCCGATCTCTGACAACCTGCAGCGACTCACTCTGAATAAAAAATAAATCATGTAGATAAAAATCCATTATAATCCATCAGACCCAACATTATTATGTCCTAATCAATGAGCTTTTCACTAAAATGAGCAGATTGACTTTGTCATTGTGTTATTGTGGATCATCATGTCAGCCTTTTACAGACATCATCCAAATGTCACCACAACATTCAGACACCTATTCATGTCAACACAGATCAATAAAATGCTGCTGACCTCAATTCAGTCTTTAATAAGGGCCAAATCAGACATGTTGGATTAAAAAGCTTGTGCATTGCTTTTATTTATCTTCTTACTGTAAATGGTAACAATTAACATGTAATTTCATTAAAAACTCTACAGAATTTGAGTAAATACAGAAAAATAATATAAATATAAATAAAAATATATAAAAATATAAATATTTTTCCTCCTACTAAGACACTTATTTCTCACCACAGATTTACTCTAATCCTCACAGCTGACTGACTCTGATCAGTGCCAAACACCAGAATTTCACATGACTTCGCTTTTAACTGTTGGTGCAGCTACACAAAGTGACATAATTTTCTGACATGAAGCATCATGCACATGTTGAAATGTCACCTGTCATGGGTAGCAACTCAGACATGACTAAAGATACAAACTGCATTTGCAGATGTGATTTCCTGTCTTTGTCTGTACTCCTGTATAACAGTTTTAAAGTGTATTTGAGAGTGCTCTCAATGTTTAATATAAAAGACATTATTCCTGAAAATGCAACGAAAGTCCCATTTGGTTGACAGATTTGAGTTATTCACACATACTAAAAATTATAAGCATTAAATTGTCAAATAATTTCAATAGTTTTCTTACAAATATCAGACACTTTCAATAGTAGACTAAATTCAAAGTGAAACCAACTGTTCAGGGATTTTGGACTTTAAAAAATTTAGTGAGTTAAAAAAGAAATGAATCAAATTGAATCTAAAACTTCTGTTATGAATTTAAATAACTGGGTACATACAACATGTACTAAAGGAAAACAGAGTCAGTGAACTGACCTCAGAGTCTCCAGTCTACAGTATGGACTCTCCAATCCAGCAGACAGACGCTTTAATCCTGAATCCTGCAGGCCATTGTCACTGAGATCCAGCTGTCTGAGATGGGAGGGCTTGGACTTCAGAGCTGAGGCCACAACTTCACAGTGAGTCTCTGAGAGTCCACAGCTAATAAGCCTGTTATTACAAATTATATTATTTATTATTAAAATATACTAAAATCATACACTTTTATCCTGAACATAGGCACTATGCATTGTGATGACATAGCCAATTGTGTTTGGGGGGTTCAGTAGCTCCATATAGTGCATATGTGGCAGGCACTGTAAATTGCTGTTTATTTTTAATAAAATGCTGACTGTCAAAACTTACTCAAAACAAATCCTAAAGTCCTGAAGTTCTTCTGCTGGATTTGTATTAAAGCTAGAAGGTGAATGATTAACTGTAAAATGTAACTTTTTTTTTTACAACTAAACAGAATAACTGTGTTCATAAGTGTAAACACACTAACTACAAAGATTTCTTGTTCTCAAAGTTTTTGTTACAACTGAAGAACAATTTTTGTGAGAATAACTAGTGTACAATTTTGGCAACAAGCAGCTGTAACACAAGCTGGTTAGGTCTTCTGTTGATCCTGGAGTGGACTGAAAGTAACAAAGCAGACATGGTTTTACAGTAGATTGTAGTAATCCATACAGTCTTGCCTCTCTTGCCTTTTCTCTCCTCAGCTCTCTGTGTTGCTGCCTGTCTCACAAGACCAGTGTAACTTCTAAACAAAAATAAGCTACATTGATTTAGGATAAATAATATTAGTTATCGTATTAATATCAGCCACAACAAACAAATAATTATCAGTTTTTGTCATCAGCAACAAAATAGTGTGTTCTCAATTTTTAATATAAAAGATATTATTCGTGAAAATGCAATGAAAATCTTGAACTTTTTTTTCTATTTGTTTTACAGATTTGATTTTCACATTTGTTCTAAAAACTATAAATGTTAAATTGTCCAATAATTTAAAGTTTTCAGACCCTTTTGGTTGTAGACTAAATTCAAAGTGAATCCAAATGTTCAGGCATTTGGGATTTTAAACATTTTTGTGAGTTGTGAAAAACAAATGAATCAAATTTAAATCTGACACTTTTGTTATAAATTGAAATAATTGCGTACATACAAGATGTATAAGATGAAATCACAGTCGGTGAACTGACCTCAAAGTCTCCAGTCTACAGTTTGGACTCTCCAGTCCAGCAGACAGAAGCCTCATTTCTGAATCCATCAGGCTGTTGTTGCTCAGATCCAGCTCTCTGAGATGGGAGGGGTTGGACTTCAGAGCTGAGACCACAACTTCATAGTGAGGCCTCAAGAGTCCACAGCTAATAAGTCTGTTATTACAAATATATTACATTTAAATATGCTAAAATTAAACACTTTTATCATAAATATAGACACTATTCACTATTCAACTGCATGGGGAGTTCTGTCCTTTTATAGACACTATCACTATTCATTTTGATGACAAAGCAAATTGTGTTGGGGGTGGGGGGTCAGTAGCTCCATATAGTGTATATATGGCAGGCACTGTCTGGTGTGATAAAATGCTAACTGTCAAAACTTTTTAAATACAAATCCTAAAGTCCTGAAGTTCTTTTGCTCTATTTGTATTAAAACTAGAATGTGAAGGATAAACTGTAAAATGTAACATTCTTTACAGTTAAACAGAATAATTCTGTTCATAAGTGTGGGAGCCAAGTTACATTTATGTATGTTTAGTTCAGTAAATAAGTGCACCCCTTATTTTGTTCCCTGAAATTCCACATTGCTGTATCTCTAATGTAAAGTGATACATGCTTTGCAGCATGCACTATACATTTACAATCAATCAATCAATTTTTATTTATATAGCGCCAAGTCACAACAAAAGTCATCTCAGGACAGTTTTCACATAGAGAAGGTCGAGACCTTACATTAATTTACATTACAATTTACTGTAATAATTATATGATTGATGTAATATTGGCTTAAGGATGTTCATACTTTGTTTGCCAATGACTTTCAAGACTGTAAAACGATCTTTTAAAAATGTTGTGTATCTTTGTTACTAGATAAAAGTGTACACCATTTCGAGCCCAAATAGGCTCTTCAGAATTGGGTACAAAGGCTAAAGGAACTATCTAAAACTTTTTGGACTGAGGACCTGGACATGAGAGATGTGTGTGTGTGGGTGTTCTGTAGTAATTGATTCATAATGTTGGTAATCACATCTGGACTTACACAGCCTTTCTGCAGTTCCTCACAGCTGGGATCAGTCTCAGTCGTCCCTGGTCTGATATGTTGTACTTTTTCAGGTCCAACTCATCCAGAGGCTCCTCTGACATCTGCAGAATGTAGGCCAGAGCTGAGCAGTGGATCCCAGAGAGGTTCTTCTCTGATTTATTCTCTGACTTCAGGAACTCTTGGATCTCCTGATGTACTGAGCAATCATTCATCTCCATCAGACAGTGGAAGATATTGATGCTTCTGTCAGGAGAGATACCACGAGTGTTCATCTTCTTCAGGTTGTTGATGGCTCTCTGGATGATATTTGGCCTGTTCTCTGTCCAACCCAACAGGCCTCCTAAGAGACTCTGGTTGGACTCCAGAGAGAGGCCATGAAGGAAGCGAACAAACAGGTCCAGGTGGCCATTTTTACTTCTGAGAGATTTCTCCATGGCTCCCATCAGGAACACATCCAGAGATGGGTCATGGCTATCATTGTTTCTGAAATTAGCAGAAGTCATCCCGAGGAAATACTCTGGTTCTGATTCCCTGTGTATGTAGTATTTTCCCAGGAAGTCCTCCAGTACCTCTGTGTTGCTGCTGGTGTAACAGTGGTACATGTAGACTGCAGCCAGAAACTCCTGGATGCTCAGATGAACAAAGCAGTAAACTGTTTTCTGGAAGATCACACTCTCTCTTTTGAAGATCTCTGTACAAACTTCAGAGAGCACCGAGCCCTCTGTGACATCAAGACCACACCGCACTAGGTCTTCTTGGTAGAACGTGATGTTTCCTTCCTTCAGGTGTTCAAATGCCAGCCTCCCCAGCTTCAGAAGAACTTCCCTGTCAGCCTCCATCAGCTCCTGTGGACTCGTCTCATGTCCCTCATCACACTTGTGCTTCTTCCTCTTCATGTGAGCCAACAGGAAGTGTGAGTATAGGTCAGTCAGGGTCTTGGGCAGCTCTCCTCTCTGGTCTGTAGTCAACATGTACTCCAGAACTGTAGCAGTGATCCAGCAGAAAACTGGGATGTGACACATGATGTGGAGGCTCCTCGATGTCTTGATGTGTGAGATGATTCTGTTGGACAGCTCATCATCACTGAATCTCCTTCTGAAGTACTCCTCCTTCTGGGCATCAGTGAAGCCTCGTACTTCTGTTACCCTGTCAACACATGTAGGAGGGATCTGCTTGACTGCTGCAGGTCGTGAAGTTATCCAGACAAGAGCAAGGGGAAGTAGATTCCCGCTGAAGAGGTTTGTCAACAGCATATTGACTGATGACTTCTGCATGACATTAGACACAACCTTCCTGTTCTTGAAATCCAGTGAAAGTCTGCTTTCATCCAGGCCATCAAAGATGAACAAAACTTTCAGGACAGCAAGCTCCTCTGCTGTGACCTTCTGTAATGCTGGATGGAAAACATGGATCAGCATGAGAAGACTGTACTGCTCATCTTTGATCAAGTTCAGCTCTCTGAACGAAAGCAGAATCACCAGACTGACATCTTGGTTTTCTAAGCCCTCTGCCCAGTCCAGAGTGAACTTCTGCACTGAGAAGGTTTTTCCAATGCCAGCGACACCGCTCGTCAGAACGACTCTGATGTGTTTCTGTTGGTCAGGTAAGGAATTAACGGGTAAGCCTTTGTGTTTCTTTTTGGCTGGTAAGACTTTGAAGATGTTGTGACACTTAATTGGAGTGTCATGGAGGGTCTTCATCTTGGAAGCTCTCTCAAGCTGCTTCACCTCATGTTGGGTATTAACCTCTTCACTCTGTCCCTCTGCGATGTAGAGCTCAGTGTAGATGCTATTGAGGAGGGTTTCACTTCCTGCTTCATCAGTTCCTTCAGTCACACATTCACATCTCTTCCTCAGACTGATCTTATGTTCATTTAAAACCTCCCAGAGAGCATCATTGACTAAAAAAGACAAAAATGTGAGACTAAACAAGCACAATCTGATATTTATTCATAATTATCAATGGAAAGACAATCAGTCTTACTTTGTACAGTGCTGCTCTGACTGTGTATCTGCAGTCCAGGTCTTGTTCTGGATCTTTGTCCACACTGGAGACAGGAGAAGTCTCCTGATGAAGCAGACTGGTCCCAGTATGAGGTGATGCATTGTCTACAGAACCAGTGTCCACAGTTGATAGAAACTGGATCTTTCAGGATGTCCTGACACAAAGAACAGTGGGACAACTGCTCCTCCACAGAAACACCACTCTTCTTCCTCATCCTCTTTCTGTGAATACATTACTTTTTTTACTGAAATGGTTTGTTGATTGTTGTTGAAATATATTAAGATTTGGCCACTGTCTAGAAGCTCAGACAGTCACATAGAACAGTAAAAGTGTAGCTCCTTTTCTGAAAATGGTGATTAATTTTATTTAAACTCTCCTGCTTTCATAAACACATATTTAAGTCTTAGAAATGAACATAAAGAGATTAATTTGTCTCTCTACTGAAAACAACCCTTAACTGTGCTTCCTATCTGGTTGTCTTACTAAATATTTAGTGATCTGCCTGTAGTTTGTTATTAATACAAACTCAACACTTCCTGCCGCTGCTTCACTGAAAAAGTCTCCATTAAAGAGAGCTGATTATGTCCTTTACTGCTTACGGTCCTTTTTGGTAGCTTAGCTTCGATTAGTTAGGTTTGAACTGAGATTAGAAGTGCTCTAATAATTTTGGTAGACCGGCAGTCTAAGACACACTACATGTAAAAGTGTCTTACATGCATTAGTAAGGTCCACTTGCTAATGACTCAGAACTATAAACTGCAAGCTCTGAATCATTAGTAAGTGGGCCTTTGATCTTAATTTTCTTCACCATATTTTACATAAGCAGTTAGCTGAAGAAAAAACTCAAACACACATAATCAACGTGAGCAAATCTTCTCTACAAATAACTTTTTCACCTCATGTTGCACAATTATGATATGCACTGATTCACCATGACGTCTGGTAGCTCATAACAGCTGATCTGAGGTATATTTGAGTAAAAACATGAGAAAATGAATTAAAAAGTTGAAGCACATTCTTTCAGGTTTTGAATAGTTGCAGATCTTTACAGTGACTTCAACGTTAGGGCAAAGATGTATGAACATCTTCTTGAAGCAGGTCTGAAAAATTAATCAAAATTTTATCGAAATCGCAATATGGTCTACTGAAATTTTCAAATTGCAGGAGGCACAATATTTGTTACAGGCGAAATGTGTGTCAAAATACCATTTTAAATCAAATATTGTCGTGCTGCAGAGATGTCCTGGCCTACACATCATATTCTACAGACTTAAACATGTTTGTTTGGAACAGATCACTGCAAAAATCACATCATAATCATTTTAATATGTTTCTCAATGAAAATGAGAATAATGATCTAAAAATTATCATTCCCTCTAATAACACAAATCACATTGCAGCTGCAATGTCAGTCAAAATAATCACAATTAGATATTTTTTCGTTTCGTTCAGCCCCATCTTGAAGCATAAATTCTGACATGGAGGTTCTCAGGTTGCTACAGAAATACTATCTGTAGTGTCTATAATAATCTATATTAATAGTTACATACATTACACAATACATCTATTATAGTAGTTCTGCATCATGAATAGAAATATTTTAACAGAGCAGTTTGTCTTCATCCTCACTGAATCATCTTCAAACCAGGTCAGTTTACAGTAGAAACAGTCTCTTACTCTGTGTCTGGGGGTCCAGGTTCATTACTGAACTGCACAGGAAGACCTTTGGACCGGTCACTCTTCATAGACAGACAGCTGGATACTGGAGACTCTGCTCTGTCCTCCTCTTCCTCCACACAAACACTCATCTTGTAGACTTCAGTTAATGTGAGAGGTAAACCAGTAACACTGACTGTGAGATTAGAAAGCAAGAGTCAAGAGAAACAAGTCTGTACAAGAGTCAAAGCAATGACAGAGAAAATGGGATATACCATAAAAAAAGAAGTTAATATCTTCCCGTTTTCTTTCCTCTCTTTATATCCACAGAAGTTCAGTCTTACTCTTCTCTGTTCTACAGTCCTCAGGGAGGAAAATGATTGAGACTTAATGATAAAATAAGAAATAAGAATGTTTTACAGTTTTTCTCGATCGCTTACACACTATAACTGGACCTATTAACTAAATCCCCCAAACCATGACTCCATCTACCAAAAGACAGACCCATTTCCCAAAATTATAAACACTATTCCCCGGTTTTCAGTCGTGCTCATTTAGGAAGCACTGGCATTCAATATCATTAACTCAAATCATCACAGCTAGAATCCAATTAACACACAATTCCCCAGGTGGAAACACTAAGAGTCAAAACTCTTCACGCACCAATCAGAGCCTCAGGTTAGATAGATGAGAAGGCCATGGGTCAGTTCACTTGTTTTGAAACAATGGATCCACAAAGACCTAAGGCAAAATAAATGTGATTTCTTTCTTTATGGACAAACTTTTTATTTCCTTCATTACTTTATATTGGTAAAAACATGGAAATTATTTTTACAGTATTACAATATGTTCTTTATCAGTTGTATATTTTTACAGCACATTTACTTTTTCACTCAATTACAATTTATTTTACTACAGTACATTGAGGAATTAAAAATGTATATGTGTTGTGTCTTTATATTGTGTTCATCATGTAAAGAGGTTGTTCTAGGGGAAAACCATAAGAACCATTATTCATTGCATTAACAGGTTTTAACAGTAGTGTTTTGAATTGATCTCACCAGTGTATAATAGCTCTTTTGTAGTGTTTGTGTATTTGATGGCTTTTGTGTGATGTCTGAAGGCAAAGCTTGGTTTAGATGTGTGATTACATGGTTTTGAGTGGAGAATTTGGTTTTGACAAAGAAGTCTGAAGTTTGTGAAGATTATGCATTTGTCTTTAAAGAAGCATTCCTCAATGGGGGTGGTGCAGCCCCCCAGAGAACATCGGGGGGCACTGGAAGCAATAAGAAAGTTGAAGTGTTCTTGGGGGGCATTTGTGTGTGTCTGTTTTTAATGTCAGTTTAGTCCTATATATAGTGACTTTGCATTTCTGTTGCTGCTGTAAGAAACAATATTTTGTCATATTTAAGATATAAATCTATTCTAATGCTGTTCTGATTTTTTTTAAATTATAATTCAAAAACCCACAGATCTTTAGTAATGAAAAAGAACCGATAAGAGTATTGATAAATACTCTTATTTCTTTCTTCTGGTGTTTCACTCATTCGACCAATGCAGTCAACAAAGCAACATAACTCATCACTATAACTACCATCTCTACTGTTATCAGATCAAGTGTTCTTTGAGGAAATCTGATGACAGAACAGCAGCTGAACTCTGGAACGAAAAACCTGGAACAAAAGTCAAATATTAACAGACTTTATAAATCTTTATCAGTTGGATGTATGCCTTTTATTCCAACAAGGAAATAAAATGTGCTGGAGAGCGGTAAGGGACCTGGATAATGGATACGCTGGCCCAAAAAAGGTTGACAACCACTGCCCTAAAGCATTATGTGAACTGTTGTTCAAAAACTCAGAACATGATTATCCTTCAAGTCAGTAATGTGTATGTCTGGTGTTTGGTTACAACTGGTATCTCTCAGAATAATGTGACACAAAAGACCAGATTGCATCATTATACTATTGGTGTTAGAAATTGTGATCGACTGACCTGCTGCAGATTTTAAATAATTAAAAAAAAAAAAATTCTTTAGTAATGAACAAGAATGGATAAGAGTATTGATAATACTCTTATTTCTTTCTTCTGGCGTTTAATTCATTCCACCAATGCAGACAACAAAGCAACATAACTCATCACTATAACTACCATCTCTACTGTTATTAGATCATATTAACACCCGCAGACACAAACATGATGAAAACTGTTGGTTACGTTACCTTTAGATGCTGAAAATAATCTGAATCAAGCTGATGAGTGAAGGTGAAATTAATCAGCAGTTTCAACCAGGAAAGCAACCAGAAGAAGAACAAACATGTAACTCACCGCAGGAGGTTTTTAAGGTCTGTTGATTCACAAACAGTCTCAATTCTCTGTATTAATCTTTAACCTGAAGTGTTCTATAAGGAAATCTGATGACAGAACAGCAGCTCTGAACTTTGGAATGAAAAACCTGACAGTATAAATCTTTATCAGTTGGATCATAAAGTCTGGTGTGTGCCTTTTATTTCAACAAGGAAATAAAAAGTGCTGGGATGGCATTAACACAGTCTGTTGTCATCCGGTCCACATACCGTGTGGAATGACGACATTTGGGCGATCCGGTCCTGCTTCCCAGATCTGGGCCACAAGCAAGCCGTATGTCAACCAAGAACAAACAAGATAAACAAGAACTGGCCCACATCCAGAATTCACATACCTGAGAGCACCACATCTTTACCAAAAAAAGGCACATTTGATTTGATATAGTTGGGCCGTATTTGCTATTTTACATGTGGGCCATTTCAGGCTCACATCCATCTTGTCTGGGCCAGAAGAAGGCCCGCAGAGCTGCATCATTACCTGAAGTGGCCCACTTCTGTATGCTATCTGGGCTGGCCAAAAAAAGGTTGAGAACCACTGCCCTAAAGCATTATGGGAACTGTTGTTCCAAAACTGAGAGCATGATTATTCTTCAAATCAGTGATGTGTAGCTACGTATGTCTGTTGTGAAATAGAGCTATTGGCTGGTGTTTGGTACCGACTAGTATCTCTCAGAATAACTTGACACCAAAGACCAGCCAGTAGCAGATAAGCTGTTCAGTAGTAGCTGCTTTCACCAGACAATTGCAGCATTATAATATTGGTGTTAGAAATTGTGATCGACTGAACTGCAGCTGATCGGACTTATTTGATACATCACAACATCACTGAGTGGAGACAGATTACAGAGTAAACTCAAGTGGATCACTCCCAAGTTTTATATTTTATTTGTTTTCTGATTAATCTAGTTAAAAATCTGTTCATTGTTGGTCTGAAAATTAAAGTCAGGGAGAGTCTGTCTGTCAGCAAGAAACACATTTTAAACACATTTATATTTTACATAATTTATCGTAATTTCCATTCAGTAATATATGACGCTGAAAATTCCTGAGTGTCAGGTTTGATAGGCCTATAAGTTACATAATTTCATTTTTCCATGAAACATTTAGCCTAATAAATACTTAACAGTGTTCAAAAGACACAGATCATATTCTGGGTTATTAAACAATGAATTCACAATCAGAATATCAATAAATACAGACTCAATTAGGCTAATTACTAAATAATACAAACGCATTCTGCCAGTAGGAATGGTTCCTGTGCCTCTGAACAGAACACAGTACACAGTATAAATACAGAATGCAGGTTTTTATTCATGTGCAGGTGTTTGTTGAACAGGTAACAGGCTACAAAGAGAACTGATATGTGCACCTTTATTAGTATTAGCACAGTTCACATGTGTGCAGACACAAACTCAAAAGTCGCTCCAGCTGTTAAAGTCGACTGGTCCAGCTGTGATCAGCTGCCGCCGTCATCAGAAACGGACGTCGCTTCACGCGACGCTTCAGAGGAAAGGACGTCTCATCCATGGATGTATAACGAGAAGTAAAGAGTTCTCTTTATACATCCATGGTCCCATCTCTCTAAAAACATACTTCCTCGATTCCTCTCTCCTCGCATTGTTTCCTTGCGTCTCTCCTTACATCCTCAGTGGGAGGAACTAACGCGAGGATAAGACGCAAGTGAGAGAAACGTGGATGCAATTATGGGACTTGAGATGTACCCATGGTCAAGATGTGAAATCTCCTTTTTTGCATCTTCAGAAATAGAAAGTGGGTTTCATTCAGCGTTAAGGCTTCACCTAAAATGCCTAACATGCCTTTACAACAGTAAGTGCTGCAAAAAACAAAACAAAACGGAGAATCGGTCGCTCAGTTCTGTAAGTTAAGTTTCCCTTAACTTTTCCCTTAACTGCCGAATCAGAAGCTGACTTCCGTGTCGTCAAGAAGAGGAGGTGTGTAGAAGCTGTTCTGTTAGCTAATGGTCACTTGGAAGGTCAGCTAAAAATCTCATGTAGGTTAATTTTCTGTTTGTATTTCGGCGTGTAGCCACTTTCCTGCAACTTGGCTATAATGAAGCAACACAATCTGTCCGCTGGGAAGCGTCTGACGAAGCCAATCTTGTTTGGGACGCTGATTGTTGGACTAGCGACTGCTTTCTTTAACAGGTGATTTATCGCATGTTCTGTGTTTCTTGGCTTCATTATCATCTGGAAATCTTGAATATTTAACGGTAAATTGGCTGTTTCAAGTGCACTTTGGTCCTCTGTCCTTCACACGCTCCTGCATGCTGACAGTTGGTGCCATCTGCTGTTTATTCATTAAAATATGAACGGACAGGTTCACAATTTTTCAAGTGTGTTTTTAAACAACAGTCAGGTGTCCATTTGAACAGTGAACGAGGTTTTCCTCGCTGAAATCATTCCTCCTGTTCATACTGGCTATTAAAAGATCTTCTTCAAATGTGCTTTCAATGTAAGTGATGAAGGCCAAAATCCACAGTGTGTCCACACAGTCATTTAAAAGTTGATGTGAAGCTTATATGAGGCTTCAGCAGTCTGAGTTAGTCATGTCAAGTGGATATCTGACACATTTACAGTCTTTTTAGCATCAAATTCCCTCTTTGTGTTTCTTCGGACAGTGTTTCCCTGTTGAGCTGCGGTGGAAGTATAGTAACAAAAAGAGGGACTTTGGCACTAAAGACTGTAACGTAAAGCTTCAGATAAACTTTTAAATACGTTTTTGCACAGAAGGAGGACTGTGGATTTTGTTTCCCCATCACTTACATTGTAAGTGTATTATGTAGGGATCTTCTAATGGTCAGTATGAACAGGAGGAATGATTACAGCAAGAAAAACATGTTTCAATGGTCATTTGGGCACCTGACGTGAAAAGTTGTGAATAACTCCTTCAAAATAATAATAATAATAATGATAAAAATAATAATGATTAAAATATGTCCACAGACATACAGATATCATTCAGTATCTGGATCCAAGGTGGGTTTTTTCATATGAATATTCCAAATGATGTAAAATACAGAAATAAGTAATAAAAATAAGTAATAAAAGAAAATTATAGATAATAGATAAACATTTGAACACAACAGCAAAACAAATATTTTTTGTCACTGTATAAATTAATTTCCACCAAAAAGCCATTTATATTAGAGGATAACTCAGAAAAATAAGGGGGTACTCCACTGATTTGGTATTGCACTTAAATAAAGTTGGGGGACAGATTAAAAAATAATTTATGGTACAAATCTTTGCAGCAGAGGCTGAGATACCCTAAATTTTAGTCCCTATTCGTGGGCCAAGCTCCAAAAGTCCTGGATCCTACATTTCCCATAATGCAATTTGATGGTGTCTTTTGTTGAACCCTTCCTCCAGTTCTCTATATAGAGTTGCTGTTAGAAATTTGTCCCCAAAGCAATGCCGGGTTAACCCTGATGACATCATAATGACATCACAATGACATCATCAGGGTTATTTTCTCAGTTGAGAAAAGCTGCAGCAGAGCAACAGAAACCATAAAACTGCTTTCATACGACGAGTAAACTAAATTTCATGTGTAAAATCGGTGGAGTGGCCCTTTGAAAATATGACACTGACTATAAGTCACACAGTTACACAAGTTATTATTACATTCAAATTTACGTAGCAGAATCAACAATTTTATAAAAATAAACTTCTGTATGTCTGTCCAAAACCTAGACCATAATGGGCTCCATACAAAAACTACATTTTTCTAGAGCTGCAATGATTAGTCAATTAATCGATTAATCACTTTACAGAAAATTAATTGTCAATTGTTCTGATAATTGATCAATACTTTTGAGTCATTTTTAAGAAAAAATGTCAAAATTTTCTGACTCCTGCTTCTCAAATGTGAATATTTTCTGGTTTCTTTATTCATTCTTCCTTCTATGATGTAAACTGAATATATTTGAGCTTGTTGACTGTTGATCAGGTAAAAACAAGACATTTGAGGACGTCACCTTGGGGTTTGGGAAACTATTAAACTATTAATCAAGAAAATAATCAACAAATTAATCGATAATAAGAATAATTGTTGTCAATAGATTTTTGAAAGTCATATTACAGGAGTTGATATTATGTAAAATCTTCAAACAGATTTCCCTTTTCTTATTTTAAATACAAAATAATTTGAAATGTCATAGCCATGCCTTACAGCAGTCAGTGCCGTCTAATTGTGAATTCCTCCTTGTTCGTCATTGTGACACTCCTTCCTCCATGCAGGCACAGGTTCTTTGAGGATGTGGCAGAGATCAGGGCCCAGGAGCGAGCACGCAACGATGCCAAGAGGATGGAGATCCTGGAGAGGAGACAGAGGCAGATAGACGAAGCGGCAGAGAAGAAGAAAGGAGGGAGCAGCTGAGCACAGCAGACCTGAACTATTACTGACCTCACTGTTGTACCACAAAATACTTCTGGGCCAGAATATAATGTTGAGCAGCTCTTCAGACGTGGACACTACATATGCGCGACTGTACATAACCTGATACACTTGTGTAAAGAAAACCTTGAGATAATAAGGTTTATAAATACTACTGGGCCTGCTTTCACCGAGAGATCTATTAATTCATCTTCACATCAGTTTCCAGTAAATAAGAAAGCACAGTGTATGGTTTGTTACAGTGCTGAAAACGTCTGTTGTGCAAGAAGCCAAACTGTTTATACTCTGATAAATGCAGCATCCGTGCATGACATCAGGATGACTTCAAACAGATGAATTGAAAATGTAATTGAGTATTTTGTGTCTGTTTTGAGACATGATTATTAGTGATTAAATGACCAAAGTGCTAAAGGTCAGATCAGCTCCTTTTTTATTGTACTTACATGTTTGTCCAGCAAGGGGCGCTGTTGATTACAATTTAACAGCCCATATCAGTGTTTTGGCAAGTTTTAAGCACACATACATGTTTTTTTGTTTTTACCTCCGGTGGCTATAAATCATCTTTACATTTTGCTGACCATTTCCAAATGTATGCCTTGTTGTTTTAGATGTTGAGATATATTTTTTCCTTCGCTGGCAGATTCTTGCTTAAGTTGTCTAATCTTTCAAAATAAACATAGAGTGTGCATTAATTTTTGTCAAAGCTACATAATTGTTGTGAAGCAAAGCAGTGCTGCAATAAGCAACAATAATATAACTTTGACATAATGCAGGCTTAATGTTCTCTGTGATGGATTAGATGATTCTAACAAGTTTAAAGAGTCTGCTGATGGATTTTCATGTTGTACAGAAATGAATGTAGACAAATGGCTACCTGGAACAAAAGGAAGAAAACCCCCAAAAATGTGAAACACACCAGCATGATTTACAACATGTAAATATTTTCATTTGATCTCAAGTCTTGGGTACATTAATTGAGTGCAATCAGATCAGTGTAACTAAACAAACCTGTGAACACACATATTAGGGTCAATATTAGTTATCAAAAAAGTTTAACCATGTTTAATTTCATCTTATGATGAAACAATTACTTGACTGATTAGTCAGTTGATAAAAGATGAACAAATTTAATAATTGAGTTTGTTTTTGTACTTTTAAGTAATTTATAAAGGGAAAAAAATCTAAATATTTGGTGCTTCAAGCTTCTCAAATATGAGGATTTGCTGCTTTTGTCTGTTTTATATAATTGTAAATGACTGTCATTGAGTTTTAGACTCTTGTTAAGACAAACCAAGACTTTTGACAACATAAAATTGGGCTCTGGGAATTTGATTTAGTTAGAAAACAATAGGTTTTCTGTCATTTTGGATACTAAATTAATCAATTAACCCCCCAAAATTAATCAATAGATACTGAAAATATAACAAAATAATAGTAGCAGGTCTAATTTCCTCCACAGAAAGAACCAGTCAACATTACAAAAGTAATAGATGGAGAATAATTATATATTTTATTAAAACATGCCATAAAAGAAATCTGACATAAATCAAACCTACGAACAATAACAAACAGGCAATATTGCACTTGAATAAAAATGAAAAAAAACAAACAGATTAAGTTCACACCCTGGATCAAAGTGCTTGCTGAAAAGTGTACAGTACTAAAAATGTTTTTTTGTTTTGTGTTAACTTGGAAAAAACGCCGGCTTCAGCAGGATAAAACATTTCGACTACAGAATCCAAGAATGCTGGTTAACTGGTCTGAACACTACGACAGCTGTAATTAATTCTGCTGCCAATAAATAACGATCAATATGACCAATACTGTACACATCATGTCACATAGTTCAGAAGACAGATGGTCTGTTAGACTCACTACAATGACACAGAGACTCCCTCACATGTTAACAGGAAAATCACTTGAGTCCTCACCTAAACATCAGTTATTATGTTTAAAACATTAGCCTGTGAGGCTCATATGGTGGACATTTTTAAAACATCAATAATTGATGGTGACATAGACCATGTGGCGCACAATTATTCAGGACATTTGCACATGTGCCAACCCATTAAAACCTTTTTTTTCCCCCCATTCATGGGCTTTGTGGTGGATGTGAGTGCACTTAACTGTTACTTTAATTGAAGTTATTGCTGTAGAAGGAGTGAAAAAAGCTGTTTAAATTGTTAACTGTGTGGTCAAAAATTCCAACAACAAAAAAAAAAAATTTAAATTGCATATCATTTCCATTTTAAGATGATATGGTGCACTCAGTAATTATTTCACAAATCAAGGGAGATCCTGAGGGAATCTTAAAGCGTGTGTCAGAGTAGAGACGACTGTGTCATCTTTATACAAGCCGGTGAGCAAACAGCATATACAGTAACACATAAAATATACAGACATGGACACATAATTACAGCAGGAACGAAGCACAAGTGTTGAGTCAGAGCAACAGACACAGAGAGAGTGAGAGAAGGTAACAGTACATCAACGTTTTACAGTATTAGTCATTAGTGTTGCATCGTTGTCTGGGCCTCCTTTTATTACAGTAGATGTGAGTTTCTGTTGCGGGATGGATGTGTTGGGTAAAAGGGGGGCGGAGGGGGGAGTTACCGTCACACAGTGAGGGGCACTAAGCCAGGGGAGGAGGCAGCAGGAGGGGCGGTGATGGCTGTCAGGGTACCAGTTTCCAGTCCGTTCACTGTCCTGCTGCTGAAAAAAAAAATAAAACAAGAGACTGACATCAACCCAGGAAGGTCAAAACGTTAGATGGATTAATGATGATACCAGAACCAATGGCCAACTAACCCATTACCTGCTGCTGACATGATAATGGTCTGTACTGGATTAAGTTAAGATTCTGTTGTTTTTAAAGCACTGCATGGACTGGTACCAGATTATCTTTCTGAACCCCTCATCACTCAGATCTGCTGATCAATCACTGCTGTGAAATGGTTTGAAACATCAATTCATGCCAACCTGAGCAAATATGCATCTTTCTATTGATGTTGTAAGTTATCACGCCTTGTCTAAAATTCACTTTACATTCTGTCTGAACACACGCTGAGATTACAATTATGACATAAACCAAAATGTTGACTCTTAGTGAATAATAAGTCAAAATTATTATTATGCGAAAAGTATGGCAAGTCAAAATGTTTTTTTAAAAAACCCCAATCGAAAGTCAAAATTTTGACATACTTCCTATCTCATAAATTTGACTCACCATTTTTGTCTCTGTAACATTTCATCTTTTTTTTCTTGGCAGAAATGGGCTGACAGAGATTCCATAAGAAGGATGGAGATGGGAATTACAGTAAAAATTTATCAAATTGTCAGATAAACCTCTCATGTCCTTCTTAATGCCAGTCTCTCAGTTTGACATAAGCTTCAGTGTTTACAATCACTGTCAAATCTCCACCTCAGACACACTGACACTTTCCAGTAGCTGCTGCCAACACAGCACAAAGCACTGACCTGAGCAGCAGCAGGTCACAATGTCATTCTGTCCTCATTATTTACTCAAACTGTCTCCATCTCACACACTGGGGACGCTACAACTACTAGATGGATGACTTCATGTGCTGCTAAAAATGGGACTTTATCTCAGAAACCGGGAAGGAAGTTTGAGGGTTATCCTGACTGACCGGTCGAACCGCTTCCTTTTGTGAGTCGTAGTTGGACTATGATCAGTATTTGTAGCGTGGTTTAGGCCTGAGTCATGACTCTGGGAAGCTTTCACACAACAAAAATTGCTTCAACACAATTAATTAAAATGTAAATAGTAGAAAAATAATGATCAAAAGGAGATAATTATGTGAGATCAAATGGCTTTTTCAAACCTGTACATGAACCTGCCTGCCCTGAAAGCAGATGCCCTTGTGGTTACGCGTTTCAATATGTATAATCTGCCTCTTTATTCTCTCTCACACAGCAGAAACACTATACACTGTCACACTGCCAGTCCCTGCTCTCACCAGCAGCCTTACACAATAAGTAACTGTTGTCAACACAATAGATAGGACAGTGACACAGCAGCATAAAATGAGACGGAACAGCACTTTTACCAATAAATATGATTGACTATTAAAGAATAAGAGTAAAACCAAAAATGAATTGATCCTATCAACAAGTATCATTCGTGTATCCAAACCTGATATATCTCATTCCACTGTGCTGCAGCTCCAGAGTCTAAAACTACACTATCAGCTCTGTGAGGCGACTGACATATCACGTTTTAAGCTGATATGTTGAACTTGTTAGAAAACAGTTGCTTATTTCCGCATCCAGCATTTACGGAGCAACATTATCATTTATTTGGAGTCGTGTTTCTGTCCACCTAGTGAATATAAGTCCAATATTCACTCTCTTCTAGCCGTTTTTGCTCTCTACCAACTCCTGAGGGAAATATCTGGTTCTTTAGCTGCTAAATGCTCCACTGTGTTCACCAGCTAGTCTACAGCTAACTGTGTCTGTTTGCTGTTTGGTGCTGAGCAGGTAGTGTACACTGGGTTTTTAGAGCTTTTTCTCAGAAAACAGCTGCCTGCTGCGGTAGAAAACCACACTAGAGTGCTGAGAGTGAACCAAAACAGTAAAGTTGCAGCCAGACAGCTAAACAATGAGCTGAAACTTGTTATAAATCTCCGTAAAGCTGAGGGGAGCTGCAGAGTCGCTGCTACTTTACAGAATCACCAAAGTTATTACAGTTCATCCTGAGGGGAACATGAATGTCTGAAACTAATTTCATGACAATCCATCCTGTTGTAGAGAAATTTAACTGTAAAATACAATTGATGGTGGCACTAAAGGACAAGTCAAAGGATCACCAATGTCATTAGGATTCATTGTCTGGAGACCATGAATAACTGTGCTAAATTTCATAGCAATCCATCCAAGAGTCGTGGAGATATTCCAGTCTGGAAAGCGGTGGACCAACTGCATCCCTTGAACCACACCGCTAGCATGGCTAAAAACTATAGCTATCTTAGGAATTATTGAGCCTTTTTTCAAAGTTTAACTATATATTTGTGACCAAAAGATTCAAGTCTTCAGAAGAAATCAATTGAACTGGAACTGAGTGCTGCTGACAGGGTAGGGAAGTAGTTTTGGTCTTTTCATCAGATTTATTGAAAATAACAAAAATATAGACTAAAACCAGTCTTATCCTTTAATGACAACCGGTAATTTTCCCAAGTTTATTGTTAACAGGAGTTTCACTTTCATCAAGTTTCTCTTGTATCAGGCTTGTGACAAATTATTATTATTCCTATAAATAAAAGCTCTTTATGTTAGTTAAGAGCTTTTATTAACTGCTCACACTCATACATAGGCAAGAAAGACATCTATTAGGTCAGCTTAGAATATAAAAGGCAAGGGGGAAATACCAGCACCATTACATCACTACCACCATCACCTCCACCCTTGAATAGTTAGTGGCGAGGTCATCTAACCAACAGTTATGGTTATTTCTACTGTATGAGCTCTACATGGGAAAAGAGCCTTGTTATAATCAGCAGCAGCATGCATGCGCCCCACCACACTCAGTTAACAGGCGGAGGAGCTACAATTACCCAGAATCAATGCAGGGAACGTGACCATCTCTGTCCTGCTGGGAAAAATGCACACAGGTCTCAGATACCTTCGTCATCCAACACATCATCATCCACATCACATAATCTTTTATCATAAGACATCCTGAAAACACATCTGACAGGAATGATCTATCACATTACACCGTAGGATTCTTGTCATAAATTATCCCTGACTCATGACTAAGAGAGGAAAGATGTAAGAGCAAAGGCAGGTGGGTGTTTGGTTTCACTTACGCTTTGTCAAAATATGATGTATGGAGTGACTGCGAGTAGTTGGCTGTGTTTGCGTTGAGGATGTTGCTGTTCTCAAGAGCGTACGCCTTCCTAGCCTTCTGGTCCTTGGCAAAGTTCCTGCAAGCAGCGAGTTTGGACTCCAGAGCCTGAGGGGAGATATAAACAGAAAATGATGCTCTCCTTCACACTGGAAACACAGGGACTTTCTACAGGGAGTGGGAAGAGAAAAGGTGACCTGAAACTGATGGATAAACAGAGATACTGTACAGTGTTTTTGAGTGCAGTAACGCAGAATGACTCACCCCAACTTTCCGGAGTAAATCACTGACGATGTTGAGGGCTGATATTCTTGCAGAGGGAGTTAATGGTGAGTTGCTGCTGTAGCCATTTGAAAGCACTGTACAGAGGAGGGTGAATGAAAAAGATGAATCAGAAGATGACGTTTTCACTGTGAATGTCAATGCATCCCAAGAGCAACTAGCATGGATAAAAATACACCAACATGTATTGGCACACTCTCATTCCTCGCTGTTTTAACAAACTGTATTTTTACGGCTTTTTTATCATGGATGTATTATAAGACCTGGATATTAGACTCAAAGATGGCACCCATTCCATCGAATGAAAATTTGTAGTTTGGGGCATAAATCCAAAAAGTTTTCTTGATTTTGGGTTTGGCTCCAGTTTGCGTGTCCCACTGCACGTGGTCCCGCTCAGCCCGCAGACTTTGTGTTGGAATGACTTCACAACATTAAAATCGCTTTTCTAGCAAATCCAAAACTTTCATGGCTTAAAAATTCACAATACAAAGAGTAATAATTGACATTGTTAGCAGTTTGTGGTATTCTTTAAACAGTTTTACAGACTTCTCTTTTATAATGGGGATTTTTCTCATTACACTACCACGAGTGGCCACTGGGGGAGACTGGCACAATGCTGAGTAGTGGAGCCATATCCAGCTCTCTTCATACAGCCATGCCTTTTATTCTTAACCATTGACTTGTATTCCTGGAATTGGATATTTTATACCACACCCTACCCATAAATAAAGGCACATTCTTTCCTTTTAAAAATCACTTCTCCCTCCCTAGATGTGTCCATACATGAAAACAACAGCAGGCTTCAGGGCTCTTAAGTAAAAAACATCTCAGATTTCAGAGTTTGTACCTGCATGCTGAAAAAAAAAAAAAAAAAGCCCTCAAGGGAAGACAGGCTGCACGTACCTGTTGGGTTGGCAAAGGCGTTGTCCAGACCTTTACTCAGTGGGGTAGCAGGGAGAGAGAGAGAGGCCTGTACCGCAGTGTCCATCTTCTCATTGTCCTGTGTGGGCGAACTTGGAGCGGACATCCTGGATACATCTGACTGTCTTTCACGAACAGCAAGCTCCTGCCGCAAGTCTGCAAAAATAAAAAAAGATAAAAAGAACTGCTAAGGGCACAAAGAAATTTGTACAACTATGTGGGAAAGTAGATATCTTAAATTGACACAGTTCATCAGTAAGAGGGGAGTTGCGGCAGTCGTATGTTAATGAGGTGAAGCGGTGACTGACAGCTTAGCTCATTAGTAAAATCTAATCAATAATCACCTCTGGCTTCATCCTTTAATCTTTGTACAGAGACCAGAAGCGACTCCTTCTCATCCAGCTCACTTTCCAGGAAGGCATTCCTCTCGATGGCCTGGTTCAGACGCTGCTCGAAGTTCTCCAGAGACACGATAGTAGCTCTGAGAAAGAAATGGAGGAAGCAACATTGAGAGAAAAAAAACAAACAAAATAATGAATTTCACAAAATCTAAAAAAAATGAGCATTTCATTCAACACAAATAAAATGTCAAATAAAATGGGCTTCCCTTCTGTGAGTCCTATCTACTCTTTTTGGACTACTCAAGTACTGATAAGTGATCAATATCTCAAGGTTGTGCAAGTGCAGCATTGATTTTAATCAAATTCAAGCCAGCAATCAATTGCATTTGAGCCATTTGCTAATTGTAACAAGACTCGCACCTCCTGCAAATTTTCATATAGATTAAATAACGATCACAAAGTGGCTGCACTAATGAGAAAAATAAACACCTTTGCATCAGGTCAAGGTGTTGTGTGGATGGTAAATTCAGTGACACGCAAATGCTACTCAGGAATATATTTTCTTATTTTTATCCTAGTGAGCGTCAAGAGCAGAAACAAACCTTTTGGCTCTTTCTAAGTCGTCGTTGGACTGTTCAAGCTCTCGGACATATTTGTGGAGCTGCTCCTTGATGCTGCGTGTTTGGCCAAGGTCGTCCTCCAGCATGGAGATCTGCTTGTAGCTCTGAGAATATTGCTGCTCCAGCTTCTCCTGAAGGGCAAGACAGGACAGGATAATGATTACACTTCATGTAAGACCGAAACACATTTACCAGCTCCTGATGCACACCATTTAGATCTTATCATCCATTTTTCAGTGCTCCCCGCATTTTCCTCCTCTCCACTGTTAGGCACGGGATGTGAAGTGTGACCTATATATCCACCAGCTCTGGGACAATCAGCTCGATAAATACTGCCGGGCCTGTCTGTAAGTCTGACCTATATCTGCTGTTACTATAGTGTCTGAATCAACTGCAGCAGGTCACACGTGGACCAGACAGACCTCTGTTTGCTCCCTCATTCATGAATCTCATTCAGCAAATTCCATTAACACACAATGAAAGTCCAGTTAAGATATACAGTAATTTATGCTGTAATGTGCTTTGTATGGTGGTTCTGAGGTGCAAAGCACAACATTGGAGGAAAAACATTAATAAAATAAAACAAATAAACAAGTCAACAAAACACAACACCAAATCAGGAAACAGCATTTTACAAAACACTATAGCATTTCAAAAAATGAATGAACAGGAGATGATTTTCTTAGTGTTTCATATGTAATGTGTCTTTCAGAAATTTTGACATTTTATGAATTTTGTGTTCCCCCTTATTTTTTTTGTGTGGTTTTTCTGACACATTCTGAAATATAGTCTTTTCAAAATTTCATGTTATCTGTTATCTGTAAACATCCCAATTTTTTCTGAAATGTCATGTCTGATTACTGAAAAATTATTGTTTTCCAAAATTATATATTTTCTAAAACATTGTCTTTTCTGAAATGACAGTATTTTCTAAAATGTGGTCTTTACGCTGTTGTTTTTAAAAAAAATTATTTATTAGTTCTGTTAAATGTTGTCTTTTCTCAAGTGTTTTGGTGTTTTGTGACATATTTTCTGTGATATGCTGTATTGTTCTTTGATTTGATCATCTATTTTCTGAAATGTCTTTTCTAAAATTTTGTTTTCTTAAATGTAATTTTTTCCTGAAATGTTGTTGTGTTGTTGTTTGATGCTGTTTTGTTAAACGGTGTTGTGTCCTCCGCATACAACAGTAACAGGAAACAACCAGAGGTTACTGTGTCTGATGAGCAGAGTCGAAGATGAACAGGTGAGCAGTGGGGGGTTCGAATGCAAAGTGGGGCTAATTTGCATATTTATAATCCTGAAATTCTTAATGAGGGCAGAGGAGTAGAGGTGATTTAAAGATTTTAACAAGATAATTTAACTTATTTTGCAGAAAAAAACAAAATCAGACAATATATCAGACACAATATATTATCTAAAGCAAAGCATTTTACATGGCTTAAACCATGACTAGAGGGGAACTTTAACAAATGCTGTGTTTCAGTAATGCTGCTGTGTTTTGCTCCTCAGAGCCACTGTAGTTTGTACAAAAAACAATGGGTGAAAGTATCTGATCTAACCCAAAATAAGGAACAGTTTTGTATTATATAGAGCAGGAATGCATCTCTGAAAAGCCAACAGTGCATTGTTGCTCCGAAATGAGTGTTTTTTGCCCAAAACAAGGTTATGTGTGAAGTGTACTGTTTGTCTGGAAAAACAAAACCCGACAGACAACCTGGCACACACATCTCATCCCAGCTGGTGACTTTACTCACCGGGCTGGAAAAATGGACAGAAAAATGTGCCACCCGCCTTTTGCTAATTATGGAGCGAGAATAAGAACGAGAGACACAACCTGATGCATTATTTATAAGAATCATAAAGATCAGCTGCATCAGTATACAGCCCACTAAGGACAGAGCAGGTGTTGGTATGATAAGTGCTGAGACTGGAAAAGAGAGGTACCTCAGCACTTCATGAAGTGAGATTAGCATTTAGATAGCACATGGATTCCCAAACTATTTCATCTCCAGGACTATTCTCCTCACTGAGTCCAATAAATCACATCATAACTGTCTGAGTTAGGCCTCCAACAAGCACAGACCCACAAGAAATGACAGTGTGATATTCTTCCCGAGGGCAACCTTTTATTTTCCTGGTCATGGGACAAGGTTTTATTACCAGCCCTTATACTCTAGGTGCAATCTCAATATGAGCCTGTGACCCCTTACATATAACCAGGACGAAGCTGCAGGCTCACCAGAAAAAAATACAAGTGCATCACAAGTGCATCGAGGGCAGCAGCAGCAGCTGTTACAGCCTGACTTCACTTCTCCTCACTCTCAAGAGACTGCACTCAAGGACGAGTGATGATATAAGATGACTGTAAAAAAAAAGCATCAAATATTTATCATATGGGTACGTATGGAGACGTACTGTACTTACTTGGTTCAGAGCTTAATGTATTGTTAAGATTACATACATATACATAAATCTGGTCTCATCATAAATCCACATTCACAGACACAGTCACATACACAGCCAAGTCCTACTCTATGTATTTTTGACTATTTTTTAAATCTTCTAATCAAGTCAGGATTCATTAACTGAGACGTGTGGACTTCCATTTTAAAAGGTATGGTCATATTACACTTCTGTCCTACGAATATTTGCTCAGGGTGATTTCAGACACAGCCATAGTGTCTATGACATGTACGCTATTTGAGAAATGCAACATTTCGCTGTCAATGATGATGCAGAGTGATGACGATTAGTAAATATCCAAAATCTCAATTTACTGCTCATTATTGAGTAAATTTTCCTTTTTATAGGGAGAAGTGAGGGAGTGAACATAGAAGTGATTTCAGATAAGTTATAGCCTAAGACATAATGCTCCATCAGTCAGTTACTCATCAGTTTTTGTATGAATTAAACAAACAAGATACAGTGTTTTACTTAGAGAACTCAAGAGGTGCTGTTAGATTGATTTTGTTACCAAAATGTCAAATTATTCCTTTATTTCCTGAGAGTGCTTTCCATCACACAGCACAGCAAAGTAAAATAAGTAGTTCACCTGTTGGAGGTGTGCTGGTCGTCTGCAGCTCTTCATCAAACATCATCATCAAGGTGGCTGTTTCTACTTGTACTATTCCTCCCTGCATTATTTCTAACTGATCCGCTGAACAAATAGATCCAAATATATATATGTTGTAATATATGTTGTTGTGTCGACTGGTTCTTAGTGCCATAAACGAATCTCTGCTAATTCAGTGAGGAACATGTTATTTAGTCACTTAAAAGCTTTAACATGATGCAGTAAAGCAGGAAATGTTGGGTTTGCATCAGCGGTAACTTAACCCTGATATGGCTGCGCCTCAACAGGCTTCCGGAAAGCTGGCCAGTCAGAACAGAGTGTGCTCATCAGGAGGCGGGCCTTAAAGAGACAGGAGCTAAAACTGCCTGTTAGAGACAGAGGCTGAACTGAGGGGCTGCATAAAACAAGGTTTTTTTTGCAAAGATAGTGGAATCTGAGAATAAAAATATAGAGCTGGAAATGAGCATAATAGGTCCCCTTTAAGTAGCTAACCAGATAAGATGCACAGGTGGACACGAAATTAACTACAAATACACACACAATTAAACTGTAGCTCATTACAATGTCTTTATCAGACGGGACTACTTTCTCACCAATACTGTGTAAAGTGGCAACCTGAGCCAATAAAACACTTTCAGTGTTGATGCAGAGACACAGATCATTTCATTTATCTTCCCTGCTCTTTCAACAAACTCTTGCCGTTACCTTGAGTGTTTCGACATCATTCTTGAGTCTTTGGTTCTCAGACTGCAGGTCCTTCATACGATGCTCAGCCTGGCCCAGCTGTGCTTCCAGCTCAGCCTCCAGCTCCCTGCTTCCCTCCTGGAACTCCAGCAGCTCCTCTTGAGCCTCCTGGCAGCTGTGGGAAGACAGAAGAGACGGCATTAACCAAGAAGTTGAGACAGAAAGAGGTCAGTATGCAAACAGCCTGGGAGACATGGCAGGTGGGTGCATTCAATTGGAAAACAGCTTTCTAGTGCTTTATTTAATTTTATCTTTATGTTATTTTTGTCTGGCCACTGGCAGGGGGTGGCTTAAAGTTATGCGTAATTAAGGATGTGGCCACTTTGAGTGACAGGTGGGTGCCATCAGACGCATTGCTACCACATTGATTAGGTAACGTAACCTTGGTTTAACCCCAGATTCAGAGTATAGGCATAGCTGCAGCTATGCCTATAGCTGCAGCTATGCAGCTATAGGCATAGCTGCAGACCTTCTACAAAGAAGGAAACATTTGTGAAAAGTCTGAAAAATAGGTGTTTTCAGTTCATGAAGGGTAATTTTAACATTTTGGTTGTCAGTCTTGTTCAGCATTTGGTTGTACTAAAAGACCCTCTAATAAGTCCGCTAGCGAAAATTAGCATTAGCATTATCACAGTTAACCACAGACTGTAAATGCACCTTGCTAACCAAGCTAGCAGCCAGCATTAGGGACAGCTCCACCCTCCTGTCCAAATATGGTCACTTCTGGCACCAAAAATCCAAGATGGCGATGGTCAAAATGCAAACTTGAAGTATCAAAATGGGAGTCCATAAATCAATGGGTGTCGTCAAGGTAGCTACGTCCATTATTTTTTAAAGCCTATAATCCAAATATAAAGAGCAGGAATTGGGCAGCAACTCTACACATTAATCACCACGTTTTATGTGGATGTCCAATCAGTGCTGAGGGTAAATATAGTCAATTGAAGCAATTAATTCCTCAGTGCATGCTATATTCACAGAGAAAGCTGAGTTTTCCTGCTCGTGGAGCTGTGCTGTCAGTGCCTACATGTACCAGGATGCATTGTGCACAAGCCTCTGGCGCCCAACCCCCAAATGCAGCCACAGTCTCGCCCAGTTTTTGTGAAACAAACAAAAACCTGTCAGAACACCAGAGTGAACTGACTTGGTTGTATGTGATATTTTGACAGTTTTATCCTGTTTATGTTTATCCAGATAGACCGGTCATTCCCAGGAACCTGATTTGAGTGTTTCATTAAAAAAAAAACATTATATATGTGACCACTGTACGGCTTTACTAGAAAGTGGTGATTATGTAAGTGTCTGCTGATATGGCCATGGATGAGCACAGATGGCCGCACACAGACCTAGCTTTCTAAAAATGGTAACAGGAATAACCATCATGTGACCTTCAGTGCCAGAGGTAGCACAGAGCCAGAAAATCAATTTACAAACACTTGTGTTCAGTAAGGCCAGGCTTTGAACCGGTTTCACTTGGAAAAGATTGGCTGTTACCAATTTACACGCTGGTGCTTCCTCTTCACAGTTATCAACCTGCATTTAAAATACTCCAGCGTATGAGAGTGGCTAGTGTGAGGGAATCAATCCTAAAGCAGGCAGAACATTTCATGACACTTGATTTTCTGCATATTTAACACAAGTTTGTAAAATTTGTGGTTTTTCTCACCAATTGTGTTATAAGTTAATGCACAAGGCTTTTAAATCAATTATTGTTCTGTTGTTAATGGCTTGCAAAGAGTCTTAAAGGGACAGAAAATCCTATAAAACGACATTTTTATATCCAGTAAACAGTAAAGTTGTGAGCCATAAACCAAAACAATTAGCTGAAAGACGCTAAAAAGCTTTGGTATGGCTGAAGAGAGGAGAGAGTCAGCAGCTAATTATCTGTGGATTTCATATTCACATCACACAATCATTTATTCCCTTGTTATCATAAAAATATTGGATTATTTTAATATGAACTGCCTCAATATAAAAACATTAATTTTACAATCATAAAAGTATTAAGAAAAGAAAATTCCTACATCAGATACCACACACAAACAGAACGGAGGCGGCCTTGACTTTGCAGGAAGCTTATTGTCTAGAGATTCTTATATAACTGGGTGTAGACCCGAGATTGTTTCCTTTAACACAGGGTGTGAGATTCCAATCAGTTGTTCTTAATCAAGCGAATGGCTATAAGATAAGATTTCAGCTTGACAGCTAATTTTAGTAGCCCTTAGATCATTAAAATGTTGTGTAATCACAACAGCAAACACAGCAACAGTACCATTACATAAACCTATTCAAAGACAGGAGGACAAAGAAAAGTGAAAGCCTTTTATGTTTAATGTGAAACAGGAGCTGTCGCTCGGGGGAAAAGGGAGAGGTTTCCACCGGAGCTTTCACTGCTCGTCTCACACAAGACTCGTGACACTGGATCTGTCAACGATATTTTTAATTCAAAGAGTGAGAATGGATGACTGAAATCCAATGACAAGATAGCAGATGAAGCATTCCTGAGGTGGTGCATTGCTGAGCTGTCGTTCCCACAGACACAAAGAGGCTGTAGAGCTACTTGATCTAAAATCTGATAGTAAATCAATGGCAAAATCTGAGTCAAACGTAGTTAACAAAGAGGTACCTCAATTCAAAAATACAGAGATTACAACCAGACATCACTCTCAAATTGACTGTCTTGTAATACACTATATGGCCATAAGTTTGTGGACACCCAAACAGAATTGGTGAACATGTCATTCCAAAACCATGAGCATTAATCTGGAGCTATAACAGCCTCCACTCTTCTGGTTTCAGGCTTGTTTTTCTCCCATTCAGCCACAAGAGCATTAGTGAGGTTCAATACTGATGTTGGGTGATAAGGTTTGGCTCACAGTTCATCCCAAAAGGTGTTGGATGAGCAAGACACTGAACCCCAAGTTGCTCGTGATGGTCAAGCCAGTCCCTTGCATGCATTGATGTGTGAGTGTGTATGTGAATGGGTGAATGAGAGGTGAAAATTGTAAAGCGCTTTGTCTGTAGAAAAGCGCTATACTGTATACAATACTGTGCAAAAGTTTTAGGCACTTTAGATATTTAGATTCTTATTTATAATGCAATACCATCAGGGAGGCGTCTGATCTGTCCCAAATTTATTCTGCAGCGACAAGAAGAACAAGGAGTCCTGCAACAGATGGTTCGGCCCCCACAGAGCCCTGATCTCAACAGCATGGTCAGTCTGGGATTACATGAAGAGACAGAAGCAGCTGAGACGCCGAAATCCACAGAAGAACTGTGACAACTTCTCCTAGATGCAGGAACAACTGACCTGCTGAAAAACTGTGTGCAGGTGTAATGAGGAGAACTGCTGGTGTTTTAAAGGCAAAGCTGCTCACACAGCAAATACTGATTTCATTTAGGTTTCTGCTGTTTGCTGAACTTTGTATGAAGCTAATTTATAAATAAAAACAATTTATAGCATTTTTGTATGCATCCTAACTTTACTTTTAGTACCTAAAACCTTTGCACAGTACTGTAAGGGAAGTCCATTTACCATTTACAATGGTGCCCATATAATAAATATAGTGTACAAGGACGGTAAAATGAAAATGTTTACATCAAATGTTATGATTATTACTCAGTCTCTTCAGTTAAGCATGTGATGATACCTCAAATTACCTCAAATGTTCCAAAAATGATTGATCAGCCTTTAAAGTACAAGACTTAAATCAATTGCCTCATTTTACAGCTTTTGTACTGTTGGGAACACTTGCTTGTTGATACATGTGTGCAAAGTATGCAAATGATTAGTAGAAAAAGCCATGCAACCAATTGGATGGTTTTAGTGTCTCACACACACACACACAGACAAACAAAGACTAGTTGATAACTGATGACATTTGTCAGAATTATTCACTAAGATGGAAAAGAAAATGGAAAATTGGGTCCAGGTTGAACTAAGCAGATTTTTTTGTTTTATTTTGCTGCCTTTGTGAAGTACTTTGTCGTGTGGATTTTAAAAAAATCCTTTATAAATAAAGATTATTATTATTATTTTTATTATTCTTTAAGCTAAGTCATTGTTACTGAAGAAGTAACGCATAATGTCAGACTTTGACTGGAGGAGAAACACATAATCCACAATATGAATCACATACCTTGTTTTGTACTTGAGGGAAAGAGCCTTCCAGAAGTCAATTTCCTCGTCTTTTGAGGAGAATTTTGGTATCATATCCGTTTCCATTGCAAACAAATCTGGAGAGGAAGAAATAAGGAAACAAGAGTCATTACACCAAGATTAAAAAAGGGAAAATTTATAACACAGAGCTTTGAATCTGCTGAGACAAGCTGATGGACCGGATGATCTATCAACATTCTCCAGTGTGTCATAGCAGAGAAAACTTCCTTGTTTCGTCTGACTTCTTATAACCTCATCTCTGAGCCTGAAAATCTCTTGGTATCTAACAAGGCTGGAGAAACAACATCAAGTGAGAAACTGACTTAGGAGTTAATTATTTCAAACAACGGCTGGGAATTGATAATGAAAAGCACTCCCTCCAGATTCCCAGAAGCACTGATGAATACACAACAGAGAGAACCACATGTTCCTCAAAAAGAACAGATGAGACATTAACTACACAGCTTCAGATCAATGTTTCCAAAATGTGCTCCTACAGGCAAGACAGCATTTTTAATTCGACTCGTACTTGTAGCTTTGCATACATTTAAATACATATTAAACTGGCCTTAATGAGAGCCCACTGACATTTTATAACACTTGAAATCTCTGATATGGTTAAAAATGCAGCACAAATGTAGCTTTATTTCAGCACATGTCTTTAAGCAAACTTTGACATTCAGCAGAACAATGACGGGAGCACTTAATTTCCACTTGCTCAGCATACATACTGAGAGTAAATAGCAAATTTTAAAGGAGAAAACACAGTTCCCGGAGGTACCACTGTGGCCAGCAGCCTCATTCATCACACTGACTCATAATTAGAGTGAAAGCTGGTGTTAAATCCCTGAACACCAAACTAGCTGTGAGCAAGAGCAGATGGGAATACGACCAAAGTCTAAATGAGAAACTAGTGAGTCTTAGGAAAGCTGTTGTCATATATTTGTCCCCATTAATGCGCTCCATCTGACTTAAGTAGGCTAGGGACACAGAGATACTCTCAGCCAACAACACGACACAACAAAACCATTTGACCCAAATAATGTTAAACAATGTTTTTGCTCTCGTGGGAAAACAGGCTGCTTTCACTTGCTTTCCATTTTGTGGCCACAGTTGAATTAATGGGAAACAAAAGTTGGGAGAAAAGAATAGTTAACCTGTTTACTCTTGTTTACAGTCATTATGCTAAGCTAAGCCTGCTGACTATGCAATATTCTCATCCAACTCTCAGCAAGAAAATAAATACGCGTATTTACCAAAAAGCCAAATTATTCCTCTGAAGTTATCAATCAGTGGTTAGTGGATGTTGTCTTAGAGCGAAAACTTTGATACAAAAAACAGAAAAAACTGAAGAATTTCCTTGTTTGAAGGAAACAAGCCAAAACTTTTAAATGGAAATTCTGGTTTATTTCAACCGGATGTATTTCTCATAAATGTGGCCATCGTGGCTCAATGGATCATGCTAACTTTCCTCTCACCAGCTGCATTATAGAGTGTCGGGAGACGAGGACTCGCACAAAATGATCAGAGACAAACGTTTGAAATTATTCACGTAAAAATCACATTTATTTGACAAGCTGTAGGAGGCTCACACAGCTCGCCCAGACAAACGTCGTTTTGGGCGAGTCCTCGTTTCTATAAGGAAGCTGGTGAGAGCAAAGTTAGAATGACACATAGAGACACAATGGCCACATTTATGTGAAATACGTCAGGATGAAATAACCCGGAATTTCCCTTTAAGCACAAAAGCAACTGGGAATTTCAGAACACACTAAAATAGAGCTGCAACGATTAGTTGATTAATCAGTTAGTCAATCGAAAGACAACCAAAAAGGACAAAGGTACTTTGTTTCCAGCTTCTCAAATGTGATGATTTACTATTTTTCTTTGTCTTATATATTCTTACATGTTTTGGACTGTTAGTCAGACAAAACAAGCTAATTAAACATTACCCCGGGCTTTTTCACAATTTTTAAGCATTTCATTGACTTAAATAATTAATCCAGAAAATAATCGTTAGTTGCAGCCCTACTTAAATACACTTTGTTGAATTTGTGCATGTCCAAAATCCTGGTGTCTTCACTTAAAGACCCCCTCTAAACATGTTTTAAGATATGTAAAAATATTCATCTCGTTAAAATCCTTAAAATGACACCTAACCCTTCTCCCTTGTTAAATATTCCAGAGTTTATGAATATGTAAAGATGGTTCATTTCAAAAGTTTAACTGCTGGACACAAGATGTCTCCTACTTGACTGTAAATTCTCAGTGTTTGTGCACTGGAGGCTTCAAGTTTCCATATCACACTTGAATAATTTGCATACTGGACCACAACTGGCTCCAAACTAGTTGTGATGTCACATATCATACTCACAGGTACAAAAGAAACTTTCTACTTTCAGCAGATGAAAACAGTCTTCTAACTCTGCACAGTGAAGCTCAAACATCCAACAAGAAGAAAAAAACAGTTTTGAGTGGAGGGAGACTTTAAACTTAAAGTGCAGGAATAGTTCTGCACAAGAAAAAAAAAGAAAAAAAGAAATGGGCCATCGCTCAACTCCACCACTGCTGGAAAGCGATCATGAATAAGACTGAGGATTAAAAGTTGAAGTAAAGTACAGGAGACGGGAACAAGGTCTATGTAGTGTACAGTGTCACAATGCATAACATTGACCTCCTGCATGCACGTTGTAAAGCCACATATCCACTTGACATTCAATAAAAACACTTTACAACCACTGAGGGACAAGAAAATACAAACTGACTTCAAACAGAAATCCATACAGAGCTTATAGCTGCTCTTACAGTGAGTGACTTCTATACGTTGCCCTGTGAAAATTCATTCTGTCATACACTGAATAATTCAGATTCAGATTATATTCAACCACCACAGCACAGCCTAGGGGGGAAACTGAAATTGTAGAAGCAAAATGCAATAAAACATATATTGAGAGCTTTTCCTGCCCCGGCTTAATGTTAAATATGATACTGGCCTATGGATTTATATAATAAAGAAATATCTGTGATTAAAAAGGGTGAGCAGGCAATTGGTCCTCATGTTTCTGACTCTATGACACAAGACTACACTATAAAATCTTGACTATTTAGAAATACTGATCATAAAATCATACTTGGTTAAGGTTTTAATCCCAAAGAGAAACGGAAGAGACCCTGTTGAACACTGATTAGAAACCATCACAACCAGTAAGGAGGCATTACTAGAATATTTTCTTACCGAATAATATATTTAAATAAATGCACTGTAAATACCTCGAATGTAATCATTATAACATAAAACAGGACTAAAAATGACAGCAAGATAAGCGACTGAAAACAGACACATGATGCTGAGCTCAGCTGTCAAAACTGGGTGTGCAAATTCTTCCCGAACAAACGATCCTAAAACAGCCAACGACATACTGGTTCTAGTGTCTTAATGTTCTTGTTTTCACACCAGATATGAAACGAGACACATTATAGTGAATTGTTACCTGAACATCGCCCCGTACAGAGATGTTTATCAGTGCATTAAGCCCGCTGATGTGAGCTGCTGCGGCCGAGCGTCTCCTCCTCTGCCGTCTGTCTGTCTGAAGATCTCCGCTCTGCTCAGCGACGTATTTAAAGGAGAATACACCCTAAATCACAATCTATGGTATTTATATGTGTGGAACATTTAAATTTTTGGTTTGATTTAAACTCTCATGTTTTCAGTAACACTAATGTTACTCACTGTCTTAATCTTAAAGATATAATTTGTTATTATGACAAATCTTTAAACTGTGTTGTTTTTTATTTCATTCATCTTTACCCACAAACAGAAGTTTTTAGGTTCCCAACCCTCTTCCCCTCTTTTTTTGATTAAGTTTAACTCTCTTGCTCTTAAAAACAAATTTAAAAAAAAGCAACAGCTTCTTAGAATAATACAGAAATATCTTCTCTGAAGATCACTGACTCTCTATCACTGAAGTCAAATGAATCGCCCTTTTAAAATCGTTCTTATCATTTTCCCCCTTATTTTGAATATGTATTGGTCTCTCATTGCATTGATTTATTTTGTTTTCATCTCTTATTTTTTATATTTATTTTTTGCACTTTAGGTGTAAAATTCTAATTAAAATGCCCATGTAGTTGCACTCTGATTTCCATTTGAGTTTGATGTCCAAATAGCGCAATCACAAATTCAGTTTTAGGG
This sequence comes from Thunnus thynnus, assembly GCF_963924715.1. Taxonomy (NCBI): domain Eukaryota; kingdom Metazoa; phylum Chordata; class Actinopteri; order Scombriformes; family Scombridae; genus Thunnus; species Thunnus thynnus. The sequence goes on along the minus strand of NC_089536.1, from coordinate 5,732,918 downwards.
TGGATTTTCCCTGCACAGTTGTGCTCACGCGCCTCAGTGCTGCTCCGCACTGCGCATGACACGCAGATAATATTAAATTAGCCCCATCTGCTGGTCGTCGACTCGAACTGCGTTTGGTATCACTGAAATACCTTTACTGGTATCAGTTACAATGTTTTTATTATCATTATTATTTCTTTGTTTTATTACTTTTATTATTTTATCACTATATCTGCTCTATTTTAATATATTTTCTACCTTTTTATCTTGCTTCTACTGCCTTGTGATGTACTTTGTAACATATGTTTTGCAAGTACATAATAATAATAATAATAATAATAATAATAATAATAATAATAACTGGGCATCACCAACTGGGCAAACCAGGAACCTGCCCCCCATCTTTTGCTCTGTTGTTTATTTTTGTTTTTGTTTGTTATGTTACGTCAAATGCGTCTTGACGTCAGTGACGAACTCGTTGCCGTAGCAACCCACAGAGAGCGGAGACCCAAACATCCCCCGCTGAGTGCCACCATGGCCACTTCGCAAAAATCCACAAACTTTTCATCCCAATCTGATGAAAGATACTCGGAGGAGGAAGGAGGAGGCACAGTGACAATGTTTGAAGTGTTTGACGGGAGAATGAGAGAGGTTTGTGCTGAAGCCTTTTAACGGTAACCTGTAGTAACGGTTATCCTAACTAACGGTTATCCGACTGCCCACAAATGAAGCAAAAACTTAAAATAAGGCCCAAGAACATTTGCCAACAATCATTAAATTAGGGTTACTGATCACCTAAAATGCTTATTTTTTATAAAAATATCATGCCAGTACCCCTATTATATATATAAGGCAATATATTACATTGAAATAGGTCAATATATCACGTTTTTAATAGCAATTTAAATTAGTGCTTTGGTAGCTAACATGTCCCAAAACGGGTGTTTGGAGAAAAAAGAGCAAAATAACTTTGTTTTAACGTTGTAATTGTAATAACTTTTGGGGTTTTTTTTCTGGCACACTTACAAAGGGACCTTCTGGTTCCTAATTTAAACTGAATAAAAAGTTTGTAAAAGGATAATGTAATTAGTTGTCATCAGTGGTGGAAAGTAACAGTACATTTACTCAAGTATGGTACTTAAGTACAATTTTGGGGTACTTATATTGTACTTGAGTATTTCCATCAGATGCTACTTTATACTTCCACTCCACTACATTTCAGAGGGAAATATTGTACTTTCTACTACATTTATTTGACAGCCCTAGTTACTTTTCTGATTAAGATTTTACAAAAAATAATATATTTTAATATTCTAAATGTTGTTTAAATTTTATGCTCTTTTTTAAATAAAAAAAATGCGCTTTGAGCTGCATTAGTGTGTGAAAGGCGCTATATAAATTATATGTATTATCATTAATATTATTAATAGAATTGTATGATACTTATATAATATGAATGAACTGACATGTAATTTGTTAGAAATAAAAACAAACAATATAATAAATATACTGTAATAATATAACACCCTAAAAGATGCCAGTCTGCATAATTAGTACTATTACTTTTGGTGCTTAAAGTACATTTTGCTGACGATAATAAATACTTTTACTTAACATTTTGAATTCAGGACTTTTGCTTGTAATGGAGTATTTTTAGACAACAGTATTTTGGCTTTTACTTAAGTAAAGGATCTGAATATTTCCACCATCTGAGTGATAATCTGGTAAGTGAACAGCAAATACTGAGTGTACATGAGGCTGGTGTACAGCACAGTTTTAGTCGAGTTTTTCAGATCCAAATTAGTAATTCTAGTTTGTTGTTCTTTAACCCACATATCATTGCTCTTATCATGAAAACAGTTTATGACAGTCACTCAGATCTAACACAGTTCATCGTCTTACTACACCATCCTCTGCCATCCTCATCATACAGTTCCTCCTCCTATTGTCCTTTATTACCTGAAATACAAGGCTGTCCTGGCCTGTGATTGGCTCCTGTGTTTATCGTGTACGTCTGTAATCTCACCAGAGTGCAGCAGGCTTCGTTTTATAGCATCTGGGGAACAATACGTTTCTAGGATATAAGCTTTTATAAACACTGAAGGCAGGCAGCTCTCACTCAGTGCTTGAATTGCACAAACGGGAGAGGGTGAGATGGAGAAAAACAGCGAGCAAAAGATTGGCCCATTGAAAGCAGAGGAAAAGATGGAGGAAGAAGCTGGGACTAGTTTATTTCACTATCTTATGGCACAGAGGAAGGATGTAGAAGAAGATGTGGTTTGTATAAAATAACAGACAAGAGGAGATAAAGTTATTGTACAGATGCATATTCATAGTTCTGTTTTGGAAAATGTTGATTGTTTTCCTAATTAATTCAGAGATCTTTTTCCTGATAGATACTGGATTTAACTGATTGTTGTGGGTAATGCTGCAAAAAGTGGAAAACTAATGCAAAGTAACCTATTATTATGTGCTCAATGTGTGATCAAGCATGATTTAAGTGTCTCATTCCATGTTTGCATGAGGGCAGGTCTGTCATTTCTGCACACAATTCTGCTTTCATTGCAGGTTTTTCTAAGACTTTTTCCTCTTTGTTTCCACAGAAGATCGTGCTACAGCGGCTCATAGTGATTGCTCGGCTCCCCCGCGATCTCGCTGACAGGACAGAACTGGGAGGTCAGCCAGCAATTACCTTAGAGCCACGAATACTGAGAGCACAGCTCAGTGGTTGATAACAACATAACGCCACTTCACTGACAACATCTCCTCATTCTCATCAGTGACCTAATCACCTTATGCCAGTCCAATTTTCCGTTAGGGGAAATGAAGGGTGATGGTGTTCTCTTGGACAAAAGCTGATATCTGGGAAACATCAATTCGTCACTGTTAAATTCGAACAATTTTCCAACACTTAAAATCACTAAAATGTGCTGCAGCTACTTTCTGCGCAGTCAAAAGCTCTCTTGTTTGCCTTGTTTGGATGTTTTCATAAGTTTTACACTTCTGCATGTGAATGAGCCCGCAGTGTGTCCTTGAAAGAGCTTTTTTGTGGCTGCTGCTTAATGAAACAGAATAGAAAGCCCACAATAAAAGACCCAGGAGAGACTATGTGTACAACAGAGCTGAGCTCTCACGCTGACTGCAACTGCCTGCTTCCAACAAACACTATAGACTGTTCTGTTGCTTGTTTCCACACAGCTCATTATGAAAAACTCAACTTTCAGTTGAGCAAGCTGTACACGTGGGATTACATGACGGGCCTGCTGCTGATTTATCCGTCCTGTCTGCTTCATGTCATTGAAGTAAGTGTTACTGAAAACAAAAGTTCAGTCAGTCTATGGTGAAGGTTCATTAATATGTGAAGTCTTGTATTTACGGTTTTCTGTGTGTGTCTCTTCCAGTCTTCCAGGGAGGTTCTGGTTGCTGTGTTGAAAGACCTTAAAGATATGCAGCAACAGTCAGACGGGTAATGATGAAGAATAATATCATATATGCTATAGTGTTGTCATACAATCCACTTCATAGTACCGTTCATCGAAGTTTTCCTGTTGTCTCATGTAAATTCACCTCACATAGCCAGTTTATCAAGCAAATATTCATCATGTGATGTTTGTTGCGTGTACTCTACTGGCATCAGTAAATATCAAAACAAGCTATGATGATGTGTGTGTACACTCACAAGAAGAAGTGTTCAAATGCTTTCAGTATGAAGCAGACATCTTAAAAGTTTAATTATTGATGCTTGATTACTACTGAATATTTTCTGTGATTTTTCCATCCCTGTGAACAGATCGATGTGACTATGGTTCAACAGAAGATCTTAACAAAGATAGAAACAGATTAATTAAACTGTAAACAAAACTAACAATACTACTACAGTATGTACAACCGTCCAAACATTGTTAAACAGTGGTGGAATAAGTACTGAGATCCTTCAGGTAATGCAACAATGTGAAAATATTCACAAATTACAAATCAAAGTCCTTCATTCAAAATCTCACTTCAGTTAAAGTACACAAGTATTATCAGCAAAATGTACGTAAAGTATCAAAAGTAAAAGTACTTGTTCCGCAGAAAAGAGCCTGTCAGTGAAATATTATTATTACATAATGGATTAAACTACAGGCAACATCCAAAAAGATAAATCTGAGAGACAATTAATGACGTAGAAAATGAGAAAAAACTTAGTTCTGCTACACAAATTTGTATAAATATTTTGGACTTTTCTCTCGAAATAATTGGAGAGTTTAGCTTCTTTGAGCCTTGAACAGTTATATCAACCAAACCATCTGAGAAGTTTAGAGGGAGATTATTCTGTGGTGTAACTGCTAAAAACTCTGAAATGTAGCGATGGGCCCCAACTAGACTCTGATTTTTGTAAGAAGTCACTCCAAGACAACCAAAAATGTTGTGAACAACTGGTTTTATCTTTAACAAAGCCTTGAATTTTATTAGGTTATCCAGTGTTTTGTATGTAAAATCTAAAATTTCCTTCTGAAATGTAGTGGAGTAGAAGTATAAAGTAGCATAAAATTGTTGATAAATTTAACTGTTGTATATTTATCTGCTTGTTCATTAGTTTATTTATTCATTCGCTATTTTCTTCTTTAAAGTATTATATTTGTCCAGAGTTTGATTTTAAATGTGCTGTCCACTTACTGTATATATGTGTTTCTTGTGTTTTCTTAAATGTGTAACTACAGTATGTCCATAAACCTCCATGAGGAATCATTATAGAGCAAAGAAAGGTTCCTAACATTTGTTGATCTTATATTATACAGCATATGAACCCATACTTATTATTTTTACATTCCCTTTTAGTATTTTGCTGGAAGCTCCCAAGGTTGTGTTCATGGCACATAACCCTCAAAGCAGGCTGTTCCAGCAGTGGAGCTACAAGGTTTGCTTTTTATCTTTACTTTCGATCTTTGAAGTTTCATTTGTATGAGGCAAATACAGCCGGCTGACAAATTAAATATTTTAGTAAGGTGTTGTTCCACCACCAGCCTCCAGATCAGCTTCAATGCTCCTTTTAAAGTCCGTGGAGCTCTACTGGATGGATAAACACAGTTCCTTCAAAAGATATTCCCTCTTTTTGGTGTTTAGTGTCTGACATTTTGTCCTGTAAATCTCCTATATGTGCTCAACCAATAGAAGGCCTTAACATAGGATCCATATCATACTCATCAAACCATTTCAGTCATTTCCTTTAATATGTCACCCGTCTGTGTGATTTCCTTGTCAGTTCTGTATGCATGACCATCGTTTGACTGAGTGATTTATGTTTCTGATTGAAGGTGCTAAATGCAGATCAGGTGGCCGGGGACCTTGAGGCTAAGGGAGTTGAGGATGAGGAATCGAGCACAGAGACTCTGGTTTGCTGCGTCTTGTCAGCACTGCAGAAACTGAACGAACAGCTTGAAATATCTAAGGTGTGTCCACTTTTATGTAATTTATAAGAGTTTCTGTAAACAAATTCATACACAAATCTCACCTATTTGTTTTCCTGTTTTCACCACTATTGAATAATCCTGTCTGAATGTGCTCTAAGGCCCCTCCTGGATCCGTGCTGGATGAGACTCCGGAGCTGATCGTCCCTCAGGAGGTCCTCGACCAGCTTTTGGCTCGAGAGGAGCTCCAGAGCCCACAACAGTACCTGCAGGCCTACAACTCACCCTTAAACATCAGCATGGACTTTGGTAAGAGGCACTCAGAGTACATTTCAGTTGAGTTAATAAAATTATTGTGACATCATGATAATTGAGTCAATTTCTGTGATGAATCAGAGTGTTTATAAGAAAGAAGAAAAGGGAAAAAAGCTACACAAAGTCATATTTCGCTATGTTGTATATTCTGATCTCAAGGACAAGTCATTCGAAGCAGCTGCCTCACCACAGTTTAACTTTTTGAACGAAATTAAAGGTAAGGACTCATCGTGCATGTTTCATCATTTAAAGGGTCAGTTCACTTCATGCAGATGCAGATTATTTGGGTTGTATGCGTCCAGGTTTTGAGAATATCTGTCTGAGATTTGAGTTTTCACAACCATATACAATGCAGGTGAATAGAAATGTGTCTATGATGCTCACAGCTCTGAAAAATGACATTTAGGTGGTAATATCCTCAATAAACAAAACAATATGAAAATGGTTGACAGGGACGTCTGTAGATAAGTTAGAGTAACAGAGAAATTGTAATTGGAAAGCAAAGTTTCTGTTGAGTTTTTAAAAAACTGAGGGAAAACGTATGTATTCTAGTGAGGTGCTTGCAGACAGACATCAAAAAATGGGAACTCCGATGCATTTATTTCAAACAATGAAGATCAACATTTTGGCAAACTGCCTTCTTCAGGATGTAGAATATTCCTGAAGAAGTGCAGTTTGCCGAAAGATTCATCTTCATCTGTTGAGTTTGTACCACGCTAGCAGCATCCATCTCTTTGGGCCAAACTGAAATATCTCAAAAACCACTGGCTGGAAGAAGAGTTTTGTACAGACATTCATGGTCCCTAGAGGATGAATCCTACTCCTTCGGTGATCCAATGACTTATTCTAATACCACCATGAGATTTTTTGTTATTTAGTGAAATGTCTCGTCAAATTTTGAATGGATTGCCACAAAATGCAGTACAGGTATTCATGGTGCCCAGAAGATGAATCCTACTGACGTTGGTGATCCTCTGACTCTTCATCAAAAATCAACAGCAAGTAAAAATTTTCACTTATTCAGTGAAATACCTCAATATCTATTAAAAGGATTGTTCCAAATATTATTTATTTCCTCACAAAGTCCCTAGCATGGCTGGAGACTCTTATTTAAATGTCATTTTTCAACGCTGTCAGCTCAACAAATTCCATTCACCTCCATTATCTGCGTGACTAGATACCACTAGAGGTAAGAGAGAAAACGAACTGACGCTTCATCTTGTGTGATACTATTTTCAGTTTTTCTCTGCATTATATTGGTTGCTCTTTTCTTTGCATGAAGCACAGCCTGTTTTGATCATGACTAAACAGGTTGTAAGGTTGATGTTTATCAGTAAACACACCATGGTTGCTTGTTGTCATAATGGACTGCCTGCCAGGTGCTTTTCAGCGCTGACACTGTCAGCCACTTTACATTTTGATTTACCTTGCAATTCAAAAATGTAATTGAATGTTTTATGCCTCTGCAGAATGTGTTTGGCCTTCACTAAAGCACCTTGGATGTGACTGAAGGTTTCCTTGTAGTGAGAAATCACTGCAACCCAACCAGACAGTTTTATACCAACGTTTAATATATTGCAGCACTTTGGGTACTCTTCTTCTTTTTTTTATTTGCTTTTTGGTCCCAAGATGCCTCTTTCTGAACACCATTTTTTACATTTATCATTCATAACAAAAACACAGAAAATCCAAGTAATATAAAAACATTTTAATAGTTTTGACATTCGGATGAGGATTTTTTTTTTTTTTATCTTACACTGTGTTCCACTTGGTGACTGGGAGATAGCATGTCCAAGAAAAGGCATTTCCTCTTCACTTCAAACTTTAAAGAGTCCACAGCGTCACTACAGCTCGACACAAAGAACTTTTCAATCTAAAAAGATTCCTTGATCACTTATTTGTTCCCTTTTTATTTTGGCCCCCTTTACTTGGAACTCAAACTTGAGCAAAAACAAAAAAAGATGATTGAAGATGTATTTGCAATGGCTGCATGCACCACAGTGTAATCTACAGAGTGTACGGGTAAAAAACAAACCTGTATGCAGCATGTTTTTTCTTGCTTGCTGACAGGAAAGTCCATCTATGATTTCAGTTGAGAGTCAGAAAAGTTTTTAACCAGATTTTATTCCTCTGAAAGCGCAGGATTCTGGCCACAATCATCTTCTTTTCCATCATGTTAGCTGAAGATATTTTGGTCTGTGTTTTGAGTCAAATGTGCTTTTTCTTATTTGCTATAGATAAAAAGGGTGGAATGTACTGTATTAATGTAACACAGAAGGTGAAAAACAAGCAGTAAATCATGAGTGATTCAAATAAACTGTTGGCAGAATCGATGGGGAGTTTGACTGAAAAAGGTCAAGGGTAGCACTGAATTATTTTTCTCTTGCAAAGGTCGATCTATTCACTTATAAAAAATAAATACAAGCACATTTATATAGGACCAAAAATGAGACATATTTCATAGGCATGGTTAAAAAGCATGCTGCTGAGTTTCACACAGGACAATGTCGAATTAACCCCCCCTCCCGCCCCTCCTCCCACCCCCTGCAAATTGGTCATAACACACTTTTATTAAATATCCCTCCACCCTCTTTTACTTGAAACTATGTCCACAACACACACAAATCCGCCTGTATCACAACCTATGAGGTGAACATCGTCTATCACCGGTACATTCCACCTATTCATGTAAAAAAAAAAGGCCTTCGTATTTTAGTGCTCAAAGGGCATGCTTGCAAAAGCTGTAATACTGGAAACTGTCTCTGGAATCTCTCGCTGACTGTCTCTGCTCGACAGGATTATTGTCAATAAAGTTGTGTTTGAAGAATACTGTATGTATGTACAAGCCTTAATCTGAAACCCTTTAGTACAAAACGAAGAGCAGCACATTGTAACACAGAAATCCAGACAAAGACAGGACAGACCATTCACCTCAGCACAGCCAAACTGCAACAATAACTTCTTTTTTAAAAAATGTTTTGTGTTGTCAGCATGAACTTCTTTAAATATTTAAATTGTAAATACTGGTGATAGCATTTCATGCTGTATTGATTTCAACTCATCTGGAGGAACTGATTGACTTCAGTTGTTGGTATGAATTGTAGCAGAGCTGAAACGGTTCGTTAAGTAATCAATTAAAGTAATTTTTCAACACAAAACGCCAAATATTTCCTTGTTTCAGCTCCTTTATTGTGAGGATTTTCTTTGTCCCATGTGATAGTAAACAGGATATCTTTTGGTTTTTGAGTCGCACAAATGACCTTGGTCTGTTTTCTGACATTTTACAGACCAACGACAATTAATCAGCAGATTAATCAATAATAAAAATATTTTTTTGCAGCCCTAAATTGTAGCAAATGTCTAATTTTTCTTTGATTCTGTAGTTTTTCTGCTGGTGAAGAAAGTTCTTGCATGCTCTAATTTTAAAATTACTTAATCTATCTTATATCTAACATGGGGACATATCTGTGTATGTCTTTTTTATTTTTTTATTCATGTTGTGGAACTGAGGAGATTCGTTTTCCGCTGTCTAAAAGTCAAACTTTAAAGACAGTGATGCAGTTTCCTTGCAGAGTGTCTCTTAACCTCTTAAACCCTGTTGACCCTGTAATTGATCCCAACTGCAGGTTGTGTTAAAAAAGGATTGTGCGAACCCACAGAAAACTATTTTAAATTCTAAACAAAATCCCAACATTTTCAAAAATATGAAATATGCCAGGTTGAACTATGTGGAAATGTAAAAAAAACAAACAAATTATACACAAGAGTACTATTTGCAATATTTTTAAATGGTGTGGACAGTTTTTTCTAACTGTAAAGCTAAAATCAGGGTTCAAGAGGTTAATTCTGAAGTAAAGAACTCTGCAACACAAGCACTATCAGCAGTTTTTATTGAGAAAATCTATAAACTAGATTTAACCTGGAGTCAGTGCCATTAGAGCTGCTTTAACTGTGCGAAGTCTACTTGATGTTATTTCGTGTGAAACTGGAGATATTGTGCTAGAACCGGCAACATTATAATATTATATGTACACTATAATGTTATAATGTTCATCATCATTTATATTTTTCAATACAGTATTTGTATATATCTATATATCTATATATATATATTTAAATTTCTCCCCTGTCAGTATATACAGACCATGTATGTACAGAGGTTTCAATATTTACAAAAGTCCTGTGAATAATATCGCTCTTCAACAGAAAGAGGATGGTAGAGCAGCACAGTGACTTTGAGGCCATGTGTCGTGGATGCACTGATGTTCTCAGGACAAAAAAGAAAGTCTTACAAATCTGGATAGGTCACAACAAAACCCACCGCAAGGCAAATAACAAACGGCTGCCGTCATAAGCAAAGCTCGTCACTCCAGTTGAACTGATTTTCAAGTCTTACTTTTGATTTCTGAAAAGATTTTGATGCGACAGCAGGGAAAGTCTGGTCCCATGTTTGAATGCTTCCCCCGCCCCCCCCTTCCCCTCAGATGAGATTCATGTGTAGCGGAAACAATCACAACCCTTTAGACCTAGTAAAAAGTATTCAGAAATATATCTGTATAAATACTCTCATCAAAATAAACACATATACACATATCTTTGCACTTGCCTCTGGTTCACCAATATAGACCAAAATACCAGCGTCATCAGACAGTGCTGCACTGTCAGAAAAAAAGGTGCGCACGTTTTTGCCAGTAGCACCTTTTTTTTCTGGGAGTGCGTCAAGACTGTTTTCAGTTTTTTGTTATGATATGATAGGATGTTATAATACCTCAAGGCAGGAGGACAAAAACTTGTGCCTGTACGTTCTCACTCAGAGGTTTCCAACATTTCTCTCAGCTAAGGTCTTACCAGGGATGATTCTCAACATGCTTGTTCAAGGTTTTCCCATATGGAGCCTGGAGTGTGCCACCAGAGATATTCAAGACTTTTATATTTACTTGTTCAATTACAATCATTAAAATAAGTGAAACATTATATAAATTTGCATTTAAATTATACAGTGTAAAACAATATAATTTGCTAATTAATAATAAAGTCCTTATTCTGCGCTAATATTAATTTTAAACTAATTTTAAAAAAGGCTTTTAAAGTTTACATTTTGTTATTCAATTTAATGTGCGTCTTCTAATCATATCCCATCTCACAATTCATTTGTTTCTTCTGTTAAAGCTGGACTATGTAACTTTTGACATACCACTTTGATTAGTCGCACAATGAGTGGTTGATTAATCAATAAGTTGATTGAAAGATAATAAATCAGCAATCAACAAGGACAAAAGAACTGCAGCTTGGCACAAAGTAGTACAAACTGTTGGAGAAGAGTTGTTTCAATTAGACAATGACTGCTAAGAAATACTAAAAGGCTAAAAACATAGCTCAAATATTATCGGGACACGCACACAGAAGCCCTCCCTTGTTGACATTGTGGTGACAGTATCTATAGATCCTTGTCAGCTGGTGTCAACACGCCCACAGTGACGAGCGAGAAGTGGCGGAGTGATTTGTTTACTTCCGACGGCCATTCTGTTGGCACACTCCAGCCTCCACACCCGCATATTCTTGTCATTCTGTGTCTTCAGCTCCTCACAAATCCTCACTTGACATGAAAAAATTAAAAATCCCATGCTACCTTGCTCGCTGCCAAAAATAATTATGTGTAATCACATGGAGTTTTTTTTAATTTTTCAACTTGCATTTACAAAATTAATTCCAACCCTTCCATTTTTGTACCTTTCATAAACTATGTCTCATATATTTTATACTGCAGCTCCCTGACAACATCACCTATATTCTATCTGGAGGAAACTGTATCTTTATAGCTCTCCTGTAGATACAAAATATGATCTGACTTGATTTATAATGTTACTCATATACTCTGAAAATGTACAGTATAAACAATAAATATTCAGTGATTGAAATCCTGATTGAATGTAAATATAGAGAAAAGTGTGATTGGGCGTTTAACCTCTTTGCAACCTGGTTGTTATTTCCTAAATGTCTAAAACATGCATTCCTGTTTATGCTCGACACCAACAGTGCAACATCACGTAGTACAATTACCAAAAACATCACACACTAGCAAAATACACACACGCACACGCGCACACACTTTCCAAAACGACATACTGGCACACTCACAGTGAACGCTCAGGTGGGATAGAAATTCGGGGAGGGGGTTGTGGCCACCACATGCCAGAGCGAGGCATTTCAACGGGACGCCCCTGAGGAATGGAGGAGGAACTTGAGATGGGAGAGAGAGAGAGAGAAGAAGAAGAAGAATCGGCAGGACAGATGTTGTTCTTCCTTGTTAAAATTCACTCATGAAAAGCAGCAGCGAAGAGCACTCATTCCTCCCAGTAGCCTCTTTCCAGTCTTGTGTGTGAAGTTAAAGGCAATATTGCAAGTGGATCAAATAAGGCAAAAAGAAACATAAAACATTAAATAAAAAAAACCCCAAACATTTCCTAAAAATCAAAATGATCCAGCCAACGTAAAATGTCAAATTCTGTGTCCGATCAAAAGTCTCCTGACAGCATTGTCACTAACACCTCCTGATTGTGAGAATGGACATTTCTTTTTCTGTTATTTTATAGAAGAGCTTGTTTTTACAACTCTGGATCAAGTACAGGTGGTGAGGTGTGAAGGTGAGATCCAGAGCGGTCGTTGAGGCTGAAGCGACCAAGCTGGAGAGGTGAAAGGTCGACGAATGAGTCTGGGGGGGGGGTTTTGAGCGAGACGGTGCAGCAGTAGCGTTGAGTTTCATTTAATCAGCCCAGCAGGAGGAGGAGGGGAGGGGAGGGGGGAGACTCAGTGACGTCATAGCACTGTGCTTTCAGACTCTTCCTCTGACTCCGCTCTGTTGTTGGTCGACTCGAGCAGCGCCACTGAGTTCCTGAAGGGGGAGATGTGGGGCAAGTCAAAAATACCGTCCAGTTCCATGTTAATGATGGGGATGTCCAAGTTGCAGAGGGAACCTGGCGGAGCACAAACACACACAGGATGAGCAGCAGAAAGGAGAAAAAAACCCCACAATGTTAATTTGAATAGAAACAGATGTGTTGAGTGAAACAGATCATTCCAGATGTGGGTTCATCGATGCTGGATGATGTCACACACAGCATGTGGGTCATCAGAGGTCCAAACCAGAGTTACAGTATGAATAAATTAAAAAAATGCATGACAGGGTTGCATGATATGACTGCTACCTTATTATACTGGACAATAATAATAAATGCTACTCAATCTCAGTGTTTTGCACCAATTTAATACATTAAATGGCCAAAAGTATGTGGACACATGAGCATTGCAATCATATGTGATTGTTGTACATGTCATTCCAAAAACAGGGGTGTTAATCTTCTGCCAAAAAAACTGCCCCAGTCCAAAAGTACACAAAAGTATGCCCCCAACCTCTCAGATCTTCATAACAGAGCCATCACTTGTGTGGCACATGACCCTGCGTGCTTCATCAATTCATTTTTCAATCTAGATACAGGACAATTAGATGGAGAAGTTGTGTCCCATCTGCTACAGTGGTTTTAAATTCCATTGCCCGCTATTCACAACATCACATCTGTCTATGTTTTGGAGGTACATGTACTCTAATGCACTGTGGAAACAATTCCCCCATGAGGACAATGATAAAATATATCTATATCTATGTGGATAGGGGTATCCACATTTTTTTGGCCATGTAGTGTACTGTATGTGGATTATTAATTTGTTAATTACCAGTACAAACGTAGGACATTTCTGTTTTAATGTAGTAATGTCAAGCCAATTTTGAAAGCACAATGTTAAAATTTTATGCAAAAATGTTGCATAAAACTTTCAAGTTTCACTTGAGGAAATACTGTGTTCAATGATGGAATGAAAAAAGCAACAATAAAATATTGAAATATTGCAGCCAAAATATATGGTATAATATATAATATGTCAAACTTAATGCTTAATACATTTGAATTTAAGTAATTCATCCTCAGTGGTTGCAGACACCCGGATATGGTGTCATGTTTAGTAATAAATCAGGACTGTAATAATCAAGCACTGCTTTTTAGACAGTTGCATCTGCAGAAGTTACACTCCGGGTCAAAATTTACCAAATTTGGGTCAATATAGCACCAACATAGTGGCTTACATAGAAAGCCACTCAAGACGAGGTGTTGTTTTGACCTAGTTTTAGTGGTATTTTTTTATTTTATTGTCGGGTTGTTTACCCAAACTAAACCTTGTTATATTCTACTGTTTTTAAATTTACAGTACATGTCACTGTTTGTTAATGATTTTTAATTACTTTAGTATCTTTTAAATGTCATATTCACATCATTTTATAGGAAAAACAATACATTTGTGACAGTTTTCAGCTAAAACTTGAGCTTTTTGTGTGTAAAACTGGGTCAAAATAACCGATGTTCTAGGTAAAGTTAACCTAATATTGCATTGGTGCTATATATACTGTATATATACCCAAACTGGGTAAAATTTTGACCCAGTGATTTTTAGTTTGTACAGTGTAATGACAGGGTAACTCCACTGGTGGAAACTACAGTAGACGTGTGGTGGTGCAGCGAGTATCACTATTAGCATCTATGTTGGCTAAAATAATAGACTGTATTGGATATTTGCAGAAATGTCAATATCGTGCACCCATAATGCTTAAACCTGATTCAGACATGATCAATGAGCATTAAAAACGACAACTAATCAATTCTATAAACACGCTGTCAAAACCCAAAAGCACAAGATCAATTTAGTTAGTTATACTTATGTATAAACTAACACATTGACCTCAGTTTGATACAAATAACAGCTACTTCTTTGCCTCTCTTGTGAGAATGATGACATCCACGGTGTAACGAGTGTGATGGACGACTGGACACTGAACAGACAGGAAGTGTGTTGACCGAGGAGGAGCGGTGGGCAGTGAGGCACAACATTGTGGAGTGGAGTGGGAGTGTGTGTGGGGGGGAGTGGAGGAGGCAGTCAAAGCCGAAGGGAAGGGGCAGCCGGAGCAGGGCATTATGGGTGGGAATCTTAAGGGAAGAAAAGGTTGCAGCTTCCGCCCCGGTCTGCTTAGACTGGACGGTCCGACACGCCCATGTAAGCCATGCATCGCATCAGTCTCAGCCACCATGCAAAGGCCAACAAAATGGGTTAGAGGTGGACTGAACACAGTAGTTCATGTTGGTTTATACACATGGAGAAGTCATGTATAAGAACATAAGGAGCAGGGTGTAGAAGCTGCCATTGAGCAGTGAATCGTTCTCTGCATCTGCTGGCAGCTTCACCCTACTGTAAACCGGCTCCGTGTTGGGGCCAGGATGGCATAGACGGGGGTTTGGAAGGGTGGGGAGGTGAGACTTTAGCACAGGAACTCCTGCTTACCCTAAAAGTCCCTCTCACAAATAGAATCACACTGAACCTCTCGCCTCATACCGCTGTAAGTGAGTCAACAAGAGGGGAAAATCAGACAAAAAACATGGTTAGAAACTACCAGTGATGATGAGAATCCAGCAACAGCCAACAAATAATATAATTTAGTGCAGATTTATGTTGAGATTCCAAAAGTGACCAATCAGCCTGATAAAGTTACTATTACCTTAAGGATAAGACTGGTTATTCTATATTTGTCTTATTGTCAACAAATACCATCAAAAGACCAATAATGTGTTAGTCAGTGGTGGAATCTAAAAAAGTACATTTACTCAAGTACTCTGCTTAAGTACAGTTTTGAGGTATTTTATTTTTAGGTACTCAACTTTATTTCACAGCTATAGTAACAACATGTAGCTACTTTTCAGATCAATATTTTATATGTAAAACATATGATCACTTTATAAAATATCCATTGTTGTAGATCTGACTACCCAACGGTATAATTTGTAATAATTATACTATGTATTAGCTCCCCATGACAACATTAATGTCAATCAGAATCCGTATTTATATTCCAATAATGTATACAGTTTATGATTGATACTGTATTTCATGACCTAATCTGGGCCATTTTCCATAATGAGTACCTTTATTTTGATACTTCAAGTACATTTTGCTGCTAATACTGATGTACTTTTTATTAATTAAGACTGTTGATGCGTGACTTTTACTTATAGTGGAGTATTTCTTCATTGTAGTATTGCTACTTTTACTTAAGTACTTCTTCCACCACTGGTGTCCTTCACTCAATACTTTCTGACTTTACTACCCTTTCTGTGGCACTCAGTCCCAAGCCGTTGGTTACTACTGAAGATGCAAAAACTACTGAAGATGCTTTAAAAACAGGTTACAAATATATAGATTCATTTTTTTAGAAGGCTCAGTGATTTCCAAAAACAGCTGGGCACTGTAGTTTTTGGCAAACGTTACTCAAACAGGAGGAAATTGCGCATTTGTTGGGGACTATTTTCAGTGGCGGATGAACCTACATTTCAGGCTCTGGTGGGTATTTCTTGCAGCAAGATGGTGTGTGTGGGATTGAGTCAAATAAACTACAGTGTGTGTGTTCATGGTAATGAAGGAACATGTCACCCAGTGCAACAGTGTGACTCACTGATGTGTTTTTAATCGTTTTTGGACAACAACGGAGGTCTACAACACAGCGGAATAAGATATATCAGACGATACTTGTTAGTCTGATCAATTCATCGTTGGTTTTGGTCTTTTCATGGGATTTGTTTACAGTAAAAAATACAGAATATCACCAGACCTTTAATTAGTATGCAGTGAAGTTTAAGTGTATATATTAGATGATATATAATGTGTTACTCTACACTACATTCATGGAATATTTTATGCTCTCAGATGAGCTTTGTCATGTTGAATTCCTTGTTATATTAAAACCCTTCACTCCATGATGAATATATATCTCAATCTGATAAATAATTTAGCAACATAACTCCACTGTCCTGAAAACGTGTTCCTCTATATCCTTGTATATATATGTATATATATATATATATTTGTATAAAATGTGCAGTTTTGTTACTTTAACATATAAATATCAACAAACTGCCAAATAAAGAAAATCCTTCATCAAAAATAGAAATTAGTTTCTTATCAAAAGTACTTGAGTAAGTTTATAAGTTGAAATACATGTTTTAAATGTGTTTCTTGTAATTCAGTGAAAAGGGGCTTCATGTCCTTGATCTATTATTAACGTTATCTTATAAAAGCTGGTGGTCAAGCAATGCTGATTGTGGATGTTGTATTGAAGTGCACAGCATAAATTAATTTATTCCATGTTATTTATGCAAAATACAATATAACTCTGATAGATGTAGTTTACTAAAAGGACATTCATTTCTGTGAAAATGTAATAAAGTAGAAGTACAAAGTTCTTAGAAATGAAGTGCCTCAAAGCAATTCTTAAATACAGCGGTCCAGTCAAGGTGCACACATGTAGTGAAATGTTATCCTCTTTTGTTTTAAAGACCTTACCTGTGGACATGCTTTCCCCAGGAGATAAACCATCCAGGAGACCTGCTGAATGCTCCAGAGGCTGGGGGCTGCTGCCAGGAGTGGTGGGGGGCTGTGGAGGAGGTAAGCTGGGTCTCTGCCGGGGCGGTTTGGGTGTCGGCCTGGCCTTAGTGAGAGTCCCGGCCAGCGAGGGCGGGGAGGAGAGAGACGGTGTGGTGGCCATCTGGATCTGTCCCGGGGAGCCGATGGTGGCGTACCCCTGTGGGTAGCTGAAGCCGTATGGGGAGGGGGTGCTGGGGGGAGTGGGTGACAGGCTGACTGGAGACGGTTGACCTGTCGACTGGTCGGACATGGCTCCTGTCTGGCAGTATGGACCTTTAGGTGGGATTGGGGCCAGCTTCTTTGCTGTGGTAAGACAAAAAACCCAAAAAGGTTATGGACAGAACTGCAAGACTTGCAAGATATTTCAGCTGATGCACCAGATGGAGCAGAGGTGCTGTTAGAGAACGGCACTGAGCTGGAAAATAATTATCTGAAGGAAAAAAAAAACGTGTTATCAGTTGTCTGGCTGCATAAATGATGGATTTTAAAACTTATTTTAGAGTTAATTAATGATCATCGAGGGATGCGTCTCACTAGTCTAATCAACCCTGTAGATCCACCAGTAAAATTACTCGTTAATGTGAGCATTCATTAGTAGAATCTGTAATTCTGCTTCTCCTGTTTTATAGCCTACGATCTGACAGTTAAAATGACAAGTTAGGTTGTGGCATCTTATTTTCTCACATACTGTATGGAAAGCATTTTGCTGGATATTTATATCATAAGCAGTTGGCTTAAATGCAAGCTGAAACGTTAAGGGGATAAATGACATGATGATAGATTTTATTTGACAACAATTAAAGTATATACAAGACTGCAGTCTGCCAATCCCAACATACAATTGAATTGTTGAGGATAAAAAACAATGAAGCTAAAAGCTTATTTTCATCGTGGTCCTCTCAGGAAGAAAGAGGGTAAGATGGCAGACGTTCAAGACAAGTAAGAGTTATAGCAGTTTTCCTAGTTTTTCTTGTTTTCCTCTTTTGAAACCATGAGCACAATTTTCTAGACTGATCTGACATGAGAAGATCCCTACAACTTAAAACTGGCTCATTTACAGTGTTGTTCTTTTAAACTGAATTTTATAAAGCTGATTTAGAGATTTAGAGATTTAGAGAAAATAATTGAATAACAAATGTATTAGTTTTCTTAGACAGTGGAACAAGAGGGACCTTTAATATGTCTCTCTGTTTATTTAACCTTGTGCTGCTGTAGCCTTTATGTTGATATGATTGCAGCTTAGTAACATTGCCATCATGACTGTTACAGAAAAGTGACTTTGACACTTATTCAAACTTGGGCTGCAACTAATTACTTTCATTGTCTATTAATCCTTATTTTCTCGATTAATTGTTTTCTGTATAAAATGTTAAAAAATATTGAAAAGTTCCTGTTATAATTTTGTACAGCTCATGATGACGTCTTCAAATGTCTAGTTTTGTCTAATCAACAGTCCAAAACAGTCCAAAAAAAGATATTCAGGTCATATATAACACAGTAAAGCCTCAGATCATCACAGTTGAGAAGCTGCAACCAGCAAATTTTTGCTTAAAAAAATGACTAAAATGATTATTCGATTATCAAAATAGTTGCCGATTCATTTTCTGTCAATCGACAAATCGATTAATTAACTAAATTTGGAAATTGCCAGCAAACAGAATCTACTTAACAAGCTGCATGTCTGAAAAGGGGGCTTTCAAATGAGATTAACAGATAGATGATGTTATGGATTCAGTGACTCATACAAGAAACAAAGGCCTGATTACCTCTCCTCAGGGTGTGTGGGCTGTGCTCAGAGTGCTGTGGCTGTCCACAAGAGGTCACTGTCCCCTGGATTCCCTTCTGTCCGATCACCGGAGACAGCTCCTTGTTCTTTAGAGTACTGAGAGAGTGAAGAAAGAAAAACACGCTCCAGTCACAAGCTGTCCTGTTCATCTCACTCCTCTTTAATAATAATGTCAACCCTGTTTCCATGAATCTCTTTAAAAAAAATATGAGCACCCATAGTTCAATGTCAAATTGCCTGAGTGACCACTGCTGCAGACGGATGTGTAGTCTATACTGCGGTGCAGCAGAAACAGTTCAAAAGATCCCAAATAAACCCTGATGGCTTAATGGATTTTCCTTACTTTTACAGTGCAGTGCAGCCAGAATGCCAATGGGGAAAGGGCTTAAAGTTCAAAACATAACCAGTTTATACTCTGAGTGACTGACAGTCTCCGGCTCTGACTTTCAGCAGATGAGGCATGGATGGATGATTGAAGCTGCGAGGATTTAAAGCCGGGGTGGATAAATGCAGATGAACGTCTTTGGGCATTTTTCCAATATCAAACACCATGGTAATTTTGTTAGTTGATGTTGCTTTCCATCTTAAACATGCATCATTGTATGTGTGTGTGTGTGTTTTCATAGTGAAGGTCTGATCTTGCAGTGCACAACTCAGGGCTGACTGGGCCCACTGGCATGACTCATTAACGCCCACTTTTATAATGGTATTCACCGAAAGCTTTGAATTTCCTTTGTTGCCTAGCAACCGGCTCCTGAATATCCTGGCAACATGGAAAGTTATGGATTGCATACATGGCTATTTAATTAAAGATGGATTTGATAATGAAACTCCTAAAGAACGATTGATTTCAATGACTGACGGATTGAAAACCAAAGGGGAATAAAAAAAGACAGAAAATAGGGCGGAGCTGTCGGGAGTATCTGAATCTCACCCATCCCTCTTTCTCCTCACATCATCCCTCTCTCATGCTGTCCCTGTGGGGCCTCTCTTCATTTGTGTGTGAATTGTACGAACGAGTTAAGCAGGGTTCTGTATTTACCTAGTCGGCTTGGCTCCTCTCTCTCGGTTACAGGCACAGGCTGCCCATGGAGGGGGAGCAGAGAGGGGGGTGTTGGGGGGTTTGGGGGAGCTCAGGAACAGATCGTGGCGAGTAAGAACGAGCGGGGGTTTGATGTAAAGGGTGGAGCCATTCGTTTCGGACGGGGGCGCATGCGGAGCGTCGGACAGGGAGGCCTGTTTGGGCAGGTGCAGGGAGTTGGGTTTGGGGTTGGAGTTGACGTCAAGCTGCTGAGGGGAGGGGCAAAGGGAGTGGGGGAGTGAGGCTGGGCTGTAGCCAGAGCGGCGGAGGGGAGGGGACTGGCCGGGAGGCACGGATTCGGGACTGGGAGCGACGGGACGCATACCCGGGGGTGCACGGGTGTAGAAATGGTGGTGAGGGAGCGAGAAGGACGAGCAAGAGGAGGAGGAAGAGGAAGATGAGGAGGAAGGGTAAGGGGGAGGCGGCCTCTCCTCCTCAGGGGAGGGGTAGGCATAACAGGAGTCCGACCAATTGGAGGATGCATCATCCGAGCTGCAATGATAAAAATACCAAAGTTTCATGGGGAACCGTAGTGGTCTTCAGAGGCTGAAAAGCTGTTAAAGTGGATGAATTCATTAGTATCTAAAGGAACAAGAAATGGGATATATTGATTTATAAGTTTAAAGGATGATGCTGGCGATTTTCTATATTTTTCTTATTGTCAACAAATCTCATGTGCAGAACCAAACTAACAATTAACTCATCCTACTAACAAGTATTGTGTGTGTGTCACAAGTCTGATATATCTTATTGCTCTGTGCCGTAGACCTCCGTCCTATTAAAAACACGTCAATGATAATGAAACATGTTCCTTCATCATGAAGAGTTTGGTCACATTAGTTTGTCTAGAAACAGCTCCAAAGACTAATAACAGCGATCACATTTTCAGTCTCCAGAGAGCAGTTCCTTGTACAGCAGACACCAGGATCTGTTTATAGTTCTTCGTTAGCTTGTTGTGCTACATATCACGACCTCTTGACTTTATACTGAAGTTCTCTGACAAATTGGTGCAGTTTCTAAACTAACTACGGCAGCCATTGCCTTTGTGGCGAAGGAACATGTCACCCAGTGCAACAGTGTGGCTCATTGATGTATTTTTAATAGTTTTTGGACAACAATGGAGGTCTACAGCACAGAGATATGTCAGGATGTATCAGGCTTCAGGTACAAAAACTATAATTGTAAGTAGATCAGTTCATTATTGGTTTGGCTCTGCACATGAGATTTGTTGACAACACGTAAAAATATAAAAAATTGACAGCTTTATCCTTTAAGTTTGGTCCATTATGAGGGAGGGAAATCAGGCGAATACTAATTACTGTGTTAGGAAGAGAAGTAAGGGCTCCAGAGGGAACAGCACAAAGAAAATAAAGAATAGGTGCTCATGAAAGTCTTTTCAAATCACGAAAATGAAATAAAACAGAAAAGTCAATCACCTCATCCATTGCAGGGCCTTGCGACAATGGACTGTTATGCTGTTAATGATGCTTGGACTAATGGCAAAAACAAAACAGATCATTCATGCACATGCAGCAATGAGCCATTTCTACTGAACTACGGATGAACTTTTCTCAACTTTTCCTACATTTTGTTATGCAAAACTCAACAGAAGTGAAAGTCTTTGCTTGCACCATATGATACACAGTATCACCACTCAAGCAGAAAATGAACTCCACACATGACTCTACACATTCAAGGATGAGAAATATTTAACAAAGAAACTTAAAGAGCAGTCACAAAGTATGAAATGACATGCTTCATCGGGAGCGAGACAGCAGGGTTCACACAGAGGTGACGAGGTGAGAGGATGAGCAGTTTGGAGGGGAAAACAGCAACAGACAAGAAGACGTGGGAGAGCAGACAGCGCTGTTCTGTCAGTTGCAGGACGCAGCAGCACACGCGGCGGGGAGGGGAGCAGCAGCAGGTGGGAGGTGGTGAGGGGGTGTGTGGGAAGGGGGGGGGGTGAAACAGGAGGACGGGGCACAACAGCCTTACCTGGCTCGGTCGCTGCTAGTGGGAGGAGGGGTGGGGGAGGGGGAAGCAGAGAATTCCCCAGGCTGCTCGGGGATGAGAGCGTCAGAGGGCGGGTAGGGGGGATGCACGCTCGGTGGCGTGGAGGAGGATTTACGCGTAGAAGAAGAGCCCCTGCGTGACACCCAAGAAGTGTCCATCACCCTGACACCCATGCTGCAGTGGGACAGAGATGCACAGCCAATCAAATCAAAGGAGGGCGTGTGTTGGTTCAGGGGGTCAGGTTTCCACACCCTAAACAGATCGTCCGGGGTGAAGTTGCCCCTCGCGTGCTGCTGGAGAGGGATCAGCTTCTCTGTCCGTCATCTACACCACTAGTGCTTCAAAAAGGCCTGACCCTGGATCAGCTTCTAGGGTCACTCTACTTCACTTATAAAGCCTTGTATGGTTCCACTTATGATCCACAGCATGCAAGAACATTTACTATCCCCTTTTTTATGACACATTCTCCTTTATGATAATGGTGTATGAGTGAAATGTAAACATTTTTGGAAACTGCAACACAGCAGCAGTTTGAATGAAATGAACAAAAATAGGATGCATGTTTTGGTCCCCTTGACATTATAACTGCTCCTCTCAGGCCAAAGAAATAACTTGATGGAATAGTTTGGCATTTTGGGAAATTTGCTTATTTGTTCTATTGTTGAAAGTTGCACAGTGGAAAAGCAGCATGTAAGCAGAGCAGCTTCAGTGCTTTGTATGTGTCTACACAGGATGCGTTCAGGCGCAGTATTGAGTGTTGGTCACTGGCATTTTGGCAGCGCTCAGAGCCCAACAAACAATTACTGTAGTTATTAGTTGGTAAAACAGAAAAAAACAGACTTGAAGCATAAAAATATCCTTCAGGTAAAACATAAGCTGTTATGCGGCCTGTGTTGACGTCTGTATTTATTTAAAAACATGGCTGAAACGCTGTGACATATGAGAAGACCACTCTCACATCTCTATGGTAAATATATACAGCTACCAAGCTGCTGGATCCAGCTACATATTTTAATAAGCGTATTTCCTAAAATGTCAAACTATTCCTTTACAGAGAGGAAAAACAGGGGCTAACTTAACCGTAATGTTGGCTAAGACTGCACAAGAAGGAGCTATTGTACTCACAGGCTGAACAAGTCTATCCAGTGCCAGACGTTACAAAGATGCTGCTTAAGTAAACACAGAGAGAAAGGCCTGCTTTGTTCATGTCACCCATTTGTCAGCCCTCTCTCTGCAGGAGACATTGAACTATAGGAGTCCAAGTGTCAGGCAGACCTGACCGGAGCATTAAACACACATGACAAATGAGAGACAGTTCCTGTCAACGTGCAGCTGAGACAGACATGATGAACAGACCGATGGGAGGATGACTGGAGTAAAAGGATCTATACTGTACCTTTGTATCTTCCTAATGCTGCATTGTTAAAACAGAGACAAGCAAAATGAGGACAGGAGCAAAGATCATGGGGGACAGAGTCTCCCCGGGCTCATTAATAGCATCATTATCAAAGCGGCGACGGAACTTTGGCAGGATAAACTTTTGAGACAAGAGCCAAGATGGAGGAGCAGCAGAGTGGAATGGGAAGGCTGTCCTGACGGGGGGCTGCAGGGGATGCGAGTCATGCTGAGTGTAATGAGGAGAGCGATTTGAGGGGTGAAATGTGCTCTCCCTGAAGTGCTTCAACCATGAGAGAAAATTATTGCTTCATTTAGCCCTAATTAGGTCAAAGTTTCCCTAATGAATTCAAGACAATCCCCCCAAAACAGTGGTTCTTTCATTAGTGTGGTTTCTTTGTGATGATGACATACCGGTACATCATGCTGAGAGTCGGTGGTATTATATGGCCAAAAGTATGTGGACATGCACTTTTTTTTATCTGGATCTGTTTCTTATGGTTTGGGCTCTCTTGCTCCAATGAAGGGAAATTTAAATGCTACAGCATGCAATAATATTTAGACAACAGTGCAGCTCCAACTTTCCAGCAACAGTTTGGGGAAGACCCGTTCCTGTTTCAATATGACAACACCCCTGTGCACAAAGCCAGGTCCATTAAGAAATGTTTTTCCCAGGTTTGTGTGGAAGAACTTGACTGGCCCAGAGCCATGATCAAAACACAATCCAACACCTTTGGGATGAACTGGAAACAAGCTCCCAGAAACAGAGCTGGGTTGTGTGGTCACAGATACTCACTGGCCAAAAAGATTTTTTTCCCATATGTAGTGATTATAAAACAACCTGCTGTAAAGAAAAAAAATCAGATTAACACCCCAGAAATTACTCTGATGACTCTGTATTATCAAAATTTGAGCCATTAGGTCCAATGAAATTTGAAACGTCTCAAAAAGCCGCATGTACAGAAACGTTTTTTACATATACAGTACCAGTCAAAAGTTTCAAGTTTTCCTTGAATGAGAAACTTTTGACTGGTACTGTGTATCTATTGAGCAACTATCATTGGAATGAACAGGGCGCCATCTTGAGATGCCGTTTTCTTAATATATTGCTGATTACAATGCAGAATGTGAGCCAGACCTTAACATCATATCGGAGTTGTCGTTAACACCAACTTCCAAGTCGTCATTATGTCTGGGAAACTCTGAGTTTTCTGAAAGTGTCGATATATCAGACTCGGTGCTTAATAGTACAGAAGTACTTGAAAATGTAGCAAACAGGGACGCCTCACGTCAGCCTAAATCCATCATTCATGGTAATTAAACCCACAGATATAACGGATATACTGTTATAGTATATTGTCAGTGCACAGTATTTTTAATCATTACTCGACCAACTCTGTCTGTCTTTGAGTTGTCTAATAAATGCTCGCAAGCAGTAAACATGAGGATCTTTCCCATCTTTCCCATCAATCCCATATGACTTGAACGCAGCATTATTGCTCAACAACAGTGTTGGACGTCACTGATGCTCTTGTGGCTGAACAGGAAAAATTCCCAGCAGCGAAGTTCCAAAATCTGGTAGAAAGCCTGAAACTAGAAGAGTGAAGTCTGTTATAGCAGCAGATTAACACCCCTGGTTTAGGATATGTAATCCTTGTCCTGGTGTCCACATACTAATGGCCATATAGTTTATTTTCTGCAGAGACAAGAGTCCTAAAAATCCTTAAACTGCTATTTATTTCCATCGTAAGTTTAAAATGATATTTTATGACCTAATCTTTTACACGTTAAAGATAAAAATGTCCAACTATTTTCTTTCACTTTCACACCGTTTGTAGTTTTTTCTGCCCTGTATGTAACCTTGTACGTCTTACACTCTGTCCAGGCTGCGTATAAAGATAAAGACAGCAATGATGATTTAATAGAACGTTTTTATTCCTCACATTACAGGGATACGGATCCCCAGAGGAGAAGATTTTAGTGTCTGAACATCAATTAACTTTTAAGAGGGATGTGCACTAAGTAAAACATTTAAATGTGACGATCAAGTTAAAGGCAGAATGAGTAGGATTTTACTAAAAAAAAAAACATTGTATAGACTCTTACAAAAATAATCCCTCTCAATCATCACTTACGACCCACTAGAAGTGTGTGGCAGTGTCTATATCTGCGGAGACTCTGCCCTCTGCCTGAATTCTCTTATTTTGCTGTGTTCAGGATGTTTTTGGGCTTCAATGCAGCCCGCCAGCCAATAACAGGCACAGGGTGTGAAGGCGGGACTCGATAAAAACATAGCATGCTTGTGGTGTCATTGTCGCTGTTGTGTTTACAAACCACAACCAAACAAATCCTACACATTCTGCCGTTAAGTTTCAGCTGTGTCCAACCCAACATCTTAAATACATAAAAACTGAGACAGCCTCTCTTTCAAAGGAGCAGAAGTCTCGCTGTGCTGAGCCCGCTGCTTCTGAGGAGTGTTGCTATTGAAAGCGAAGCTCTATTGATCAGACCCAGCACACACTCGGTACAGGTTTAATTAGCCAGGCTACTTGTGGTCCCACGGCCGCAGAGCTCAGACTACCCACAGGGCCTGATAACACCGAGAGTGAATTAAAGCATTAAAGAAAGAGACACAGAGACGGACAGAGAAAGAGAAAGAAAACCGAAGACTGGTTTTCAGCTAATCCTCCTCCACAGTGTGAGGATTGTCAGATTCCTCATTTCACAGACTAAATGTCATCTCTCTCTGTGTCTCCCTGTTCTCTAGGCTACATAAAAAGCTTAAAGGCAGGTACTGCAGATAAAGAGTGATGCACTCTCCTTTCTGTTCACCTCATAGTGAAACTGAGCTTTTCACCGGAGTCACTTCTCACATGAAACTTTGGTAATCACCGCGGGAATTCTCTCATTCTTACTCCACACGCACGACCCTGTCAAAAGGCAGTCATGTGGAAACTTTACGTGCCTCGTAGTGACCTTGTCTAGAAAAAATGTAAAGCTAACATGTCAGCTCAGCTGTCAGTTAGGATCCGCCCTGAATGAAGCTGTAAGTGCATCGCAGAGGTAGAGAGGTTGCTGATTGATTGCAACATGAGTGTAAAGGAGCCTGCATACTCTGAAATAAGTGCTTGCCCGACCATTTCTTTAACTCTCAGAAAATGACGAGCCGATATTCACACACCGCTCTTTGTGCCATGATTGGTCAGCTGTGTGGAGGACTTCTCTCTGAAGCTCTTTTCTTTCATTCTCGTTCTTTTCATCCTGTCACTTTTCACGTGAACAATCAAATGCAACACCATGAATGCCTGAAAATGTGCGCCGTTATCCTCATGTTTAAACTACAATATGTCGTACCCGTCTTTTTTATAGAACTCCAGCATCATGTTGTCTGTGGCGACGCTGAGGGGCCGTCGGCTCTGGTCGCTCTGCCTACGATCCATCTGTTCCATGTCCGGAGACGGCATCGAGCTGTAGTTGGCATTGTGGTTGGTGTGGACGGGGCTACCGTAGTTCCCCGTGACGTTGAACTCAATTTCTAAGAAAGACAGAAGAAACAATTCAGTATGTTGTTTTGTGCAGAAACATAAATAGATCTTTGTATACTTTCTTAAGCCTTGGTATTTCTCTCCAGTGTTGGAAGAAGTACTCAGATAAGTAAAAGTTTACATCAATGTAGAAATACTAAATAATAATACTGATATATTATTATATATGACATTATTAGATTATTAATAGTGAAGCATCAGTGTTAGAGCAGCATGTTACTGTTGTAGCTGCTGGAGGTGGAGCTAGTTTACACTACTTTATCTACAGTTAGCTAGTTTAGTCCAGTGGTTCCCAACCTAGGGGTCGGGCCCCTCCAAAGGGTCACCAGATAAATCTGAGGGGTCGTGAGATGATTAATGGGAGAGGAAAGAAGAAAAAACAAAGTTCTGATACACAAATCTGTTTTCAGTTTTTGGACTTTTTCTCTAATCTTTGATTTTTGGTGAAATATTGGATCATTTGAACATTTATTGAAATGAAAGCATGTGAGAAGTTTAGAGGGAAAAATCACTATTTGGTGGAGCTGTTAACAACTCATAGACATGTGAAATGTGACCCCGACTACACACTGCTTTTTGTAGGACGTCAAAAGCCAAAAAGGTTGGAAACCACTGGTTTCATCTTTAACAATGTGTTGTATTTTAAAAGCTTGTTATATTATCCATTGTGTCAAATCTTCATCTGAAAAGTAACTAAAGCTGTCAAATAAATGTAGTGGAGTAGAAAGTACAATATTTCCCTCTGAAATGTGATGGAGTGGAAGTATAAAGTAGCATCAAATGGAAATACTCAAGTAAAGTACAAGTACCTCAAAATTGTAGTACATGTACTATATCTATTTCCTCCTCTATTATCCCTCCTTACCTCCAGGGAAGAACCAGTCGGCATGTTGGATGATGGGCTCGATGATGCCGACGATCTGCAGGGAAACTGTCGTCATCATCTCTGTGATGTTGCTGCTGCAGACAGAAAATAGACAGAGACTTTTATGATTGGACATAGAGGAAAAGTAGCTGTCTGGATCATAAGAATTAACACTCAGGCTGTGATTAACACATTTTCATGATATTACAGACACATTAAAAAGAGAAAATTAGAGCCATTTCAAAAATGTGGGCTATTAAAATACTAATTAAAAGTTAAAGAGGGATAAAAAGTTTGTAAGATTTACACAGAGATATAAAGGAGGTGTCCTTCACCCTTCCCAAACTGCTAAGTCACCATCATGAATGTACTGTATGATAAGAATAGCCTCCTGGAGATGTGTTGGAGCTTTGTGCCTGCTGGCCATTTTGTTATTAGAACTTGTAGCACTTTGAGCTCTGAGCAGCATCATGAAAATCAGCAGCTCAATTTTTTTTTCTGCAGAGAAAAATGAGAAAAAGAAGCTGAGCTGTGATGAGAGAATCCCTGTGGATACGGAGTCCTTCTCTTATCTGTCTGTCTTCTTCATCCACCGAGTTACTGCATGAAAAACAGATTTCTAGGCTGAACAGGAGGATGCAGAGCTGCTGCACCCACCCCAGCATGATAACAACCAGCCACAGCCACTAAAACACTAGAGAAAAGACACAGTATATGAACTATTTCAATTATATATTCGTTCAGTTCATTCTCTCTGTGTTATACAAGACATAGGAATAAATTAATTCATTGTGAATCCTACAATGTTGTAGGAGTGCAGTGCTAAGTTAGTGGCATATTCTTTTAAAATGTATCTTCAAGAGGACGTATCATGCACATTTCCAGGTGTATATATTTGTATTCTGGGGCTCTGCTGGAATATCTTTGCATGATTTACAGTTTAAAAAATTCCTTATTTATCTTATACTGGCCCTTTATGCAGCCCCTCAGTTCAGCCTGATGAGCCCACTCTGTTCAGATTGGTCAGCTTAAGGAAGCTTCCTCGAGCTCCGGAGGCTACGTAAACAAACAATGGATTTCACTTCTTTTTCTCGTTCTTTACTCAAAATGTCAACTTCTCAAATACATCCGTAAAAGTTTGAGCCAAAATCCGATCCGAAATATGCAAATATACAACAACCTTAGCGACAAAGGCTACGGAACAGACATCTGTTTGTGAACGTGTGTGCATGAACTGATGACATCACAAGGAGGACGTGGAGGTAATATTGCAAACGAAGTGTTCAGAGCAGGTTGAAGCCCTGGCTTTTGACTTGCAGGAAGCATTTTTACATACGTTCACCTCAAGTTTTGGAACTTTGATCACGTTTAATATCATAATAGTATAAAACTAACAGAAAATCAGAGCATGATATAAGTCAGCAGATTTTAAGTTGCTCTTTAAAGTTTATATTGTTACACAGAAGTCAATAAGCTAACTCATTTCTGTATAGCTGATACTGTTTGTACGAATGCTGTCTTACCCTTCGTTGTGCGTCCACAGCAGGTTAGGTCCGAGGACAATAGCGATGTTTCCAGGTGTCATCTTGTTCACATCCTGGTATTCAGTCAGTTTGGAGAGGAATTTGATCAAATATCTGTAAATAGAGAAACAGGACATACTGTGGATCAGTCAATGAAAACATTACATTCATTTGGCAGACGCTTTTATCCAAAACAACTTACAATAAAAACAACTCCTGTAGGAACAAGGAAAAAATTGGTGTTCAGCACAACAGTCATTTGGAGTCGTGTTTCTGTCCACCTGGTGAATTTAAGTCCAATATTCACTCTCTTTTAGCTCTGTTTTTTTCTCTCTACCAACTCCTGAGGGAAATATCTGGCTCTTTAGTTGCTAAATGCTCCACTATGTTCACCAGATAGTCTACAGCTACCTGTGTCTGTTTGGTGTTTGGTGCTCAGCAGGTAGTGTACAGAGGCTTTTTAGAGCTTTTCCTCTGAAAACAGCTGCCTGCTGCGGTTGAAAACGACCCTATGAGAGCGCTGAGAGTGAACTAAAACAGCCGGACAGCTAAACAACGAGCTGAAACTTGCAGTAAAGCTCTGTAAAGCTAAGGGGAGCTGCAGAGTCGCTGATAGATCTCTGTAGGTTCATCACTATAAGTCACGCCCAACACATTACAGTCAAACAATTATAAAAAATATTGATTTTTTGATAGCCGCTTAAAGCCATTGAGTTCTGCTAGCTTAATGTTGTAGCAAACTGAGCTAATTCTCCTTTTTCCTGTGTATTTCATTTGTGTAGGAGCTGGAGCATGTGGTGGTGTTCACATGGAGGTTCAGCTTTACTATTTTGTCAGAATAAATTGAGATAAACTCAAATGAAAATGAGATGTGTAAAGTGAGAAACGTGGGAAATAACAATGAAATACTGGGTTATACTTGCTAATCCTATGGATGACTGTGGATTTCGGCCCCCATCACTTACAATGAAAGCACATTTGCAGGGGATCACAGAGGAAAACCTCTTTCACTGTTCATACGGATACCTGACTGTTGTTTTAAGACAATTGCGAACCTATCCTCTAAAAAAAAAGGTCAGTTTCCAACAGACTTACAGTGTATGTAATGTCGATTTTTGATTTTTTCATTGTGCTACATCAACACTTGCCTTCCACAAAACACACTGAGCTAAACCATATTATTTCAGTACACTATTATTATCATTATTATTATTTTTTCAGTCTCTTCATGGGGGCTCTGAGACACAAAAATGGGCTAGTGGGTTTCTGTGGCTCTCGGAGTGTAGCTGAGCTGAATGACTCATCCAGAGCTGAACTACAGTTGAATGAACATCAGGCAGCTCATTCCAGCGAGCAGCGATCATCTGGACAGGTCTGACAGGTCTTCTCAGAGGAGGACTGTCTAAAAATACACCCTATTTGTGCGATTCGATGATGACACTGACAAGTGCTGCACCGTCTCGCTATTTATCCCCTCCTCTTCCTCTTTTTGCCTCTCCTCCTCTCTCTTTTGATCATGCGACAAGCCCTTCAACCAATATCTAACGCTTGCCTTAATCCAGCTGCAAATAGAGTAACGCTGAGCTGCTGAAGAACTAGATAAGAAATAAGAACAGAGGCGTTGTTCCCCCTTAAATATTTGAGATCGGATGGCTTTAGAAAGTGTTAAATAAATATTTGAGATTGGATGGCTTTAGAAAGTGTTAAATTGTATTTTCACAAAAGGTGTTTTAAAAACTCTTAATAGTATAGTATATAGAGTCAAGTATATTAGTTACTTTTCTGTATGTTTTCATTCGTATTCGACTCTGACTCCCCTCTCTGTTTAGACTACTTGGTTCCTTCCAGCTAGAAAGCTCTACATGGTATCAGTGACGCTTGTAGAGCAGTCCTGTAGACTCGTTGTTAAAGACAAAATGAAATAAAAAATCAATTTTCCCAGTTTTAATCCCATGTCCTGGGGTTAATTGTTCAGTTATCGCTCATTATGCCAATTGTAGTATTTTTACTTCCTGTCAAATGTTTTCAAATGTTTGAAGACTCATCTTGAACTCAGGGGCGTGAACAAAACTGTATCCAATCAAACATTAGCTTAATGCACCCATCATATAAAACCATCTTTGACCGCTTGTGGGTTGCAGAAACTGCAGAACAGAGGAAAGTGTGTGTCATATCAGTGAAGAAAAACTTCAGTATTCATTCATTTCTCCCTCATCCTCCTCCTGATCTAACAGGGCAGATAAGGGAGGTCTGTGTAGAAGCAAACAGTCCTTTACAGCTCAGTTTCTTTCTGCAGCTTTGACTTTAACCGCAGTGTGAGTTATGGATAACCAGCTGCATAAAGCTTCAGAATTTCCCTGTTTTAAAGTGACTTTAGCATCAGTGGTTTTAATTGTCACCCACAACTAATTAACATTAGCATTAACATTGTCCTTTTCTATTATTAGAAGCTAAATTATTGTTTTTGTCAAAACAAATTGAAATGCGTGTTATAAAACAGGGGATGGATATAAAGAGATTTTTCACAAAGAGTAAATAGTGTCAGTAAAATAGCAGCTAAATGCTTGTGAGCTTTCTTTACTTAACATTAAATAATCAAAGCTGCATGGCTAGCTAACCAGCTAATTAGATATAGCTAAATATAATGTTAATAAGTGACATTCAACTATAGTAATAAAGTTACAAATAGGAGTCGGTTTTATCATAAACATAGAAGCCAAAGCAGATAATTACTGGTAATAATTTGGTTTGGTGTGAAACTGAGAAACTAAGAAAGTGACTCACTTGAAGTTGTTGTTGTTGGCCGGGGGTAGTTTCTCGCAGGCATTGAGGAGAGCCTGAAGTCTCTTGTCTTGGTCTTGAATGCTGCAGGACCACAGAAAAGATGCGTTAAATTTCAGGATGATAACATATGAAGGTCTGTACTGATAACAACGAAATTATACTGAAAAGATACACACTTGGAGGCCTGGATCCAGTCATTGTAGAGTTCAAAGGTCATTAACGGCTCAGGGAGCTCCCGCAGGTAGGACTTCAAAGCACCTGGTGAGAACAAAATCATAAGATAAGATAGCATGTAGGCATTTATGTGCAGTATCTGTGCAAATATAATGCAGATGTAACTGCGTGAGCTTCAAGTTCATAGCATTGTGACGTTAAATATGGGGTTACAAGGGGAAAAACGGTTATGTACTATTTCGAGCCCTTGCAGCCTCTTGCACTCGAGCACTTGCCAGGTGACGTCAATTAAGTCCTTGAGGGTTCAGGGCTTAGGCCTTAGGGGGGACATGGGGATTGAGCCAAAGAAAAGAAAGAAAGAAAAGAAAGAAAGAAGGAAGAAAGGAATAAATAAGGAAAGAAAGTAAAGGAAGCTGGATGATGATAAATGAGGCGAAACCAGCTGTGAACTGATGAGCACTTCAGCAGCTCAATACAGAATCAATTCAATGGGATATACTGTGTTTGATTCAAGCCTCCATATCACAAGAGAAGAAGAACAAACAGCAGCTGCACTCAGAAGACTGATGCAGGCCTGTATATATATGTATATATATATCTTACTGTATATGTCAGTGATTGTATTGTTTTATATGTCAGACTCAGACCTTATATTTGTGTCTCATTTACCAGTTAGATTGTCTCAGTGCTTCCCTATAGCGACCAATATCTTACTGGTGATCAGACTGGAGACCAAACAGCCAAACACTCTGTCAGGGTGAACAATTGTGCAGGTAAACTTGAGAGCGTACTAAGCAGTGATGTTGAGAGCAGGAGAGACGTGTTTACATGCACACAAGAAACCAGGTTCTTCATTCTTGGAAGCATGGTATGCTGCGTACCAGCAAGCTCTGGTTGTGGGGCCCTGGGGCAAAAGTTTGATCCCTATTGACCCCTATCATATTGGTAGTACTCTAGAGCTGAAATGATTAGTTGATTGGCAACAATTTTGATAACTGATTAATTGTTAATCTTTGATTTTTTTAAGGCAAAGTTGCCCAAAAGTCATTGGTAGTTCATTGGTGGTTCAGTATATTTTCTAGTTTTCACAGTTTTCCATTATAACAAACTCAACATCTTTGTGTTTTTGACTCTTAGTCAGACAAAATGAGTCATCTGAATATGGTAACTTGGGCTTCAGGGACTCATGATCAGCATTTTTCACTATTTTCTGACATTTTATACACTTAACAATCAGTTGATTATTAAAGAAATAAATTCTCATAAAAAAGAAGGGGAGCTGTGAAATTAAAAAAGGCAAATACAAATAAAGAACACAGAGAAGGCTTGGACCAGCAGCTAATTAGTGCTCTCACTTTTTTGCATTTCACAGCCCTTTTCCCTTGTGAGTATTTTCATTGACCCGTCTGGGAAGCCCTTTTCCCCTGTCTTCCATTGATTAAAGAAAATAATTGTCAAACCTATTGATAGTAAAAAAATAATAGTTGGTTGCAGCCTTACAGTGCCTCTCATGGTGGAATAATATGACCTGTTCCTCAGTTTTCTGTTTGCAAGTTGATAAAACACAATTTTACAACAAATGAGTTCAATATAAACTAAAGTAATTAAAGTCTTAAAACTTTTGACACAGAGTCCCTCTTCAACAGCAGGACCATAAAATGGAGGATTCTAGCAAATTTTCAATTAATCAAATTATGTAGACACAAATGATCCGGAGAAAAGCTATGAGTCTGGGGCAACAAATACATTTCCCAGTGGTACCTGTGCCGTGACTGTGCAGAAAATGTCTCATCACGTGCTTAGAAATTATACAGACCCAGATATCTAGTACAACAAGCAGTTCAAAACAAATAGAAAACTATTTCTGAGCTCTGTTTGATCAGGACTGGTGGGTGGCAGTGTAATTTTCCAGTGCTGAGGAGGAAAACGACAGCTGACTGGGTTTCTCTCTGACTTGTCTTCTTCTCTCTCTGGTCTGCTGCATTCATTTCCCTCAGGGATGCGTGGGATGGATGACAAACAAACCAAGTCAGGGCATCCCTCACTGGGAGACAGCTTGGAGGCTGCTGTTGTTCTGTCTGAGCGTGTACGTATACATGTCTGCCTGTCTAGATCTGTGTATATACACAGACATGGAGTGTGTGATTGGATTAAATAAACATATTAAATGATAAGGCTGGTGATTTTCTATATTTTTATATATTTATATCTGTGCAGAGCAAAACCAACAATGAATTGACCTACTTACAAGTATTGTGTTTGTATCTAAAGCCTGATATATCTTATTCCTCTGTGCCGTAGACCTCTGTTGTTGTCCAAAAACTATTAAAAACACGTCAATAAGCCACACCTCTGCACTGGGTGACATGTTCCTTCATCATGAAAAGTTTGGTCGCGTTAGTTTGTTTAGAAACAGCTCCAGAGACTAATGACAGCGATGACGTTTTCAGTCTCTGGAGAGAAGTTCCTTGTGCAGAAGACGCGGTTCTGTTTACAGCTTTACTTGCTTGTTGTGCTACATATCACAACCTCTTGACTTTGTACTAAAGTTCTTTGAGAAATTTACAAAGTCAAGAGGTTGTGTTCCCGTGCATGTACAGTAGCGTTTGCCTTAGGCAGCATTCAGACCGACATTAACTCTGCGTGTTGGGGGTGCCAACACAAAGAGCTCCAGCAAAACACTGCAGGGTCGTCCAGCGAAAAAGTTGAACCAGGCTCAACTTTTGCTGCAATGCAACATGACATCATCCGGCAAATAAGATTTATGCAAGTGCATATTGGTGGATTACTTTGTAACTTGAGCACTGTATCCGAATGTATCTCACACTTTCCAGAGTTGTAAAATCCTGCCTGTGAGTTTTACAAACTGCTGTGTGGTATTTTGGTGTCTGAAAAGCCATCTGTAGCTTCAACTGGACTTCCTGGATTGTATTTACTTTAAACAACACACTTCCCTCAATGCAACCCCTTGATTTGTTTCAACACAGAGCTGTTTCCAGTCTGAATGCAGCCTTACAAGGAACTACTCTCCGGAGACTGAAAACATGATTGCTGTTATCAGTCTTTGGAGCCGTTTCTAAACAAACTACCATTCCCAAACTCTTCAGGGTGATGGAACATGTCACCTAGTGCAGCAGAGTGGCTCATTGATGTGTTTTTAATTATTTTTGGACAACAGAGGTCTATACCACAGTAATCTCTATAAACAGATATCTGCATACAAATGCAGAATCTGTAGGCGATTTTGGTTTGTAGTCTGAGTAGTATTGACCAATCACGTTAGAGCGAGCTTTGGTTGCATGCAGGTAAACAGTCAATGTGGAGAGCAAAAGAGGCAGAACACATTGGCTGAAATGCAATCTTGGAACCCATCGGCTATCGTCTGACGACAATTTCGCTTTTTATTAGCTTTTTTTTAATTTATCTGCATTCATATGCATATATCTGTTTATACAGATTAGCCGAAATGTTGTCTGGACCATCTTAAGTTACTAATCGGACTGTAAACAACAACCAGTGCACGGAAGAGGAAGTCTTGGCCCAGATATCCGTTATCCAGATATCTGTTGCCTTCAGAGGCTAAATCGTCATCAGAGAGCCGATGGGTTCAAAGATTAACGGCACAGAGGAATAAGATATATCTGACTTTGGATACACACACAATACTTGTTAGTAGATCAATTCATTGTTGGTTTGGCTCTGTACATGAGATTCACTCACAATAAGAAAAATATAGAAAATCACCAGGCTTATCCTTTAAATGTAGGGAAGTATGTTAAACCCACAGAAGATGCTCCTCTACAGTAGTTTGCTATATTTATGGAGCTGCTTTTGATTGAAGCTGATGGAAGATGAACCCCTGCACGCCCCCACCCCCAACCACGATCGCTGACCCCCAACCCAGTGGGACCAGCACACAAATTAGATTTCCTATTGGCGCTAACCCAGTTTAATCTGGAATCATCAGAGAGGGATACGGCATTGACTCGGGATTCATCTTAACGCTCTCTCTGGTCACTCCACATGCTCCAGTGAACACAGCTGATTGACTGACTTTAATTTGATGTTTAATAATGAAACATATTGTTCCTGATGGATGAAAATATTGTATCTCCAGACTTTTGTGCGTTTCATGTTCAGCTGAAATATTACCATCTCCATAAATTACTCTGACATTTTTTTTTTTTTTTTGAAATGCACGGTTTTCAAGCTAAAAATATTTTCCACAGCTCCTGAAATGTTTTGGAGTTTTTCATCTGACAACAGCATTATCCTGCAGTCAGTAAAGATGCAGCATCCTTAAAAACATATCAACAACAGCATCATAAAAGCTTTGTAGTCAGTCACGGTTCTGATTTAAACGCGAGTCAGTGACAAGCAACAGAAAGCAACAAAGATAATAGAGTTTGTTTTTTGGTGCAGCCTGTGCAGAAGATGAAGAATCATTTTGACAATAATCCCAGTTATATTTGGAGTTTATCACTATGCATTTTGGCAAAGTTTATTGAATATCTCTACTAAAAAAGACAGAGAAGCAAAACGTTCTGCTTGTTTTGATTCTGATGTTCTTGTAGCAGCAACTGAATCCTAATCAAGTATAAAGTAATCTTTTAACTCTCATGTGTCGCACTTACATAACACTTTCAAATTAACCTCCAGCAAGAAAATTAACTGCTGAGCTTGACGTATGACAACAGCAGAATCAGTAATATGTGAGGATTTACTGAGGGGCAAACACAAGTTGTGAAAAACATCTTTAAAATATAATGTAACAGAGAGATCTCTTCAATGCGGAGTGACTGCCAGATCATTTGGCAGCTTAATTACGATGTTCATTCCCATAAATTGTTTTTTTCCCCTTCGTGTGGAAGTGAAGGTGGGAGAACAGATGTCTCAGTAATACACAGACGTGAGGGAGCAAGCCAGAAATGTGCAGAAATTAGATTCCTAAAGCGAAATGGGTGCCAACTCATGAGTCTACCCCTGTGAGGAGAGTTTCAGTTTCTAGATGATGGTTATTAGTTGTCATGGCAACAGATTAGGTTGCATGCTCACCTGCGATGGCATGTGGGTCCGCGGAGTACTCCTGAACGTCTAACACCCCACAGTCTAAAGACGCCTTCAGCTTCTTCAGTTTGGAGGCTGACGGAGCGATTCTGAACAAACCCTGAGACACAAAACATGACGACACGAGTCAGAGCTCACGATGACAGTCAGGAGTTCAATGAAAAGATTGAAATAAAAAGAGATAATTGATTACTGATACATAAGAGGGCAGTCAAGGGAGAAATTAATGAAAAAGTACAGACAAATACAGTATCTTACTCAAGGATATGACAATGTTTCAACCAAGAAAACACCATTTGTGGTCAAAATGTCATATTTTATGTGCAGATAATCGCTACTTGCCAGCTGCAAAGAATTAAAGTATGTGC
The DNA here is from genome assembly GCF_963924715.1 of Thunnus thynnus. Taxonomy (NCBI): domain Eukaryota; kingdom Metazoa; phylum Chordata; class Actinopteri; order Scombriformes; family Scombridae; genus Thunnus; species Thunnus thynnus. Next base: position 5,695,116 of record NC_089536.1, on the reverse strand, counting down.
ATGTACTTATTTTCTGAACAGGACATGACAGAAAAGATGTTAGTCAGCAAAATAAATACAAAATTTAATGTGTATTTTTATTCAATTTATAACTGTAAAATTCCCCAAAATAGATGCTATTTACATCAAACAAAGACAAGGTGGTAAAGGATAGTGGATGTTTTGTTTTTGGTAGAAATGAAATTACAGTATAAGATTATGGGCACTCCAGTGATTTAGTTTTGCACTTCTGTAAAGTTAGAGACTCACAAGAGACAGATTTTAAAAAAAAGAGTAGTAAAAATCAAAGCCGCTGAGATGTGGGTCAGTCTCCAAAACCACTGAATCCTACATTTCCCATAATGCAACCAAAAGCATAATTTATCCACTCCACACCTCCAGTTTGTGATGCAGGCTCTCTGTGAATTTTATGATATAAATTTACAGTCTGCTAAATGTAAAGTAGGGATTTCTGGCACAATGTCACCGAAGTGCACGGAGAAGGAAAGAAGTCTGAAGCAACACTTGTAGTATAAAGAATATATTTTTGATCACAGATAATAGATCAAGACATAACAAAGTTGTTCTTTATACTACAAGTGTTGCTGGAGTTTTGCCCCTTTCATAAAATCCTCGTCTCCAAGCCTCCAAAAATAACTCTGATGACATCACTATGAGGTCTTCAGGGTTATTTCTATTTTCAGACTTGCTCCTCTGAGCAACAGAAGACACTGTTTGTTTTTTTCACAGGTCGAGTAGAGCTTCTTATTAAAATGTATACAGATAACGTCAATGAACTGATCTCACATCACGCTCATCAAACACAGCAAATGTCAACAGATAAAGCCTACTGTCAATATATATACATAACTCTTATTTCTGATCAATTTCCCTTTTTAAGTTAATTTAATTTGATACGATTATTTATTTAAAAAAATATATACATCTTTATTATAGTATATTTATGTATATTCCAAAATGTTGGGCAAAAATATCAATTAAACACTGCATTTCTAGTTCTTTACTTAGACTAACAGTTAGAACACGTAGTCTAACGAGCCAGTTTCATCACAATATCTTAATGTTAATTACCAGAACCATTAAATGTACTGTATAGCCTACATAATGCATGCAACAGGGTGGTTGCAGCTGTGCCCAATAATTATAGGGTTGGAGGTTTGATTCCCAGCAGTCTTTGAGCAAAACTGACCCAATGTGTGCTTATGAGGCGAGGAAAAAAATGTAAGTTGCTTTGGACAAAAGCATCTGCCGAATCAGTTTCATGTACATATAAAGAGCACTGACTTAGTTTCAGTTTGTTTGATTTTTTGGTTGAAGAACAAAGTAAAAACTCGATTGAACCTCAACCTACGTCCTCATTGATACATATCACATTCACAAAACCTATGAGACATTGAACTCGACTGCTAATGAATGAACAGCAGCAGTTCTGGCACCAAAAGGATCAATTTGTGTTTCCTTAAATCAATATCTTTCAGCTGCCAAACATGTTAAATAGGATGGGACCTCTGAGTTCTGCACCACCATGAATTAACTGGATTGTCAGCTTCACGCTGCATTCACACCATATCTGGCAATGTGACACCTTCCCACAGGGTTGTGTGGAGGTGTAGTCATGTTTATTTATGGTTCAGAATGTAATCACCGTGAGACAATCAGAAAATAATGTCTTATTTTTCTGAGTCACTGCTTTGTTTTCACTACCACCGCTCCCTCTCTTCATTCACTCCCTAGTTCGCTCATCCACCGCTGCTCTCTCTCTCTCGTCTTTTTTTACAATGAGTCATGAAGTCAACAGCAAACTTTACTTTTAAAGTTATCAAACTAAGAAAAATGTCCACCCCTCTTCCTAGTAATGTCTTTGTCCTCCCTCATGGCAGAGTACATGGTAAACCAGGTTCTTCTTTCCGTTGGTCTGATCACCGGCTTTCATGATTGGCCTCTGCAGAATTGATTCTAGTTTAACTTCTTCCTGCACGGCCACTGTGGTTTTTTCCCTGCACCCCATGCGGTCCTCACTCCCACAGCCTAAACACACTGCCCCCATTTAAATGAAGTGGAGGACTGACGTTTTTCCCACTTTGCCGGATTTAGAGTGAACGCAGCCTTAGATGTTAAAACTTTCTCTGCACTATTCTGCACAATACCGCAAAATATTATCCATAATGTGCAACAAATATATTAATTAAAATGGAAATGTATAATGATATATTTGTCTTTTTCCTTTAATCTCATAATGATTTGTTGATAGAAACATTCACTGCGCTCTCAGTATTTCTCCGTTAAACAATCGCAACACGCTGAGCAATTAAAGCTGCACAGCTCGCAGGACTGATAACACAAAATTAGGACATTTATTACCATCGCACATTAATTAAACAGCCGAGGATTATTTGTTTCGAGCCTTAAGCAAACTGCTTTGAGGAAACCAAACTGCTGCCTGGGCCTTATTAGATATCATTTCTTTTCAGTAATTTGTTTACTGAGTCTGTTGGTGTCATTTAAAAGCAGTCGGGACAGATGCAGTATGTGTGCGGTGGAGTCTGACCTCCTCCTGCATGCCACACTCCAGCAGCATGGTGACACAGGCCTCGATGGGAAAGGCAATATCCCTCCCGCTGAGCGCTAAGTGCTCCTCTAATGGTTTCCCGTAGCATGGTTTCTCCACCCAGGACTCTGTCAAACACAAACACACACACAGTGTTACACACACACACAACATGCAGAAGCAGCTCTACTTTGAGGATGCTGCTACCTTCCACTTAAAACTAACACTGAAAGTTACCAAAACAAATAGGAAATCTATTTTCTGGGTGACCTTAAAGGCCCTGAAAAACATTTCATTAATCAGCTTCTCACTATGGGTGACAGACACATTATTATCTGCTGAAAGATTTGTGTTTTTTGTTTGTGCTGTTGTCGCTCGTTTAAAGGGAGCGGTGCTCTGTGGGGAAAAAGGTGATGCCACAAATCTTCACAGAACAATCAGAATTAAATAAAAAGAGAGTCACAATCTGACGACAGTTGAATATAAGTAAGTTCCAGACATCGAGCTGCATCTTCCACTTGGTGATGTTGGTGTTTGTGTTTTGAATCTGCATCATCCAGCCTGATAATTACACTTAATTAACGTTTTATTTCAATTAACTCATTCAGCTTGACATCGTGTTCATCATAGCAGATTTCTTGATGGGAAGAGGGGGTGTTTTGTCTTGTTTTTCCCCAATCAGTCGGTAGTGAGTGACATATCTGTACCTGCAGCATCATTTTCAGTCATCAGGGAAGCTGCAGTGGTTGTTGCTGGGAGCAATTATCATTTGTCACAAACATCAAAGAATTATGCAGATTTAAGAGTTTCTGTAAGTCAATTTACAACAAACTGCACAGATCTCATCCATGCTCGTCAACATTTATGTGGTAGTTTTATTTCATGGTCGTAGCTTGCTATGAGGAAGATGATGTCCTAATTCTTAAAATTACGAATTTGTAATTGGTTGATTGTTTCTTTACCTACTGGAAACAGTCGTCAATGACAACAACAGCAGATCTGTTTGAATACTGAACAAATCAGAGATGTGTGTGGCGATTCAGAGCTGGATGTCTCTTATCCACCTACTCTAATATCATTATGTACAGCAGCTAAATAAAGCTTTAATGGTTAGTAATATTACATGATTAATTAATACAGCAAGTCCCGGTAACTAATATCATAAACATTGTTTTTTCCACATCAGATATTCAAACTTGTTGCTCCAAGACAATTTTTTTAATGTATTTTTTGTTCACTGCTGGTGATAATGAAGAGGTGTATAACTCGGTGTACTCATGCAAGTATAATTAGCTGCTGTATTGTTTTACTGTCAGTGTGGTTTTTGTAATTGCAGCAGCAAATTGAAAAAGTTCAACCATCGTCAGCTCAGATGGCAGAGAGCGCTGACGTGACCCGGCTGTCCGTTACACTGCTGTCTGCTGGTTACTTCACTTTTATTGTTGCTTATTAAGTCACAATTATTTAAGGCTTTAGAAAAATATTAAACATGCTTCCAACAACAACAAAAAAACATGTTAGCTGAAGAGGAAACTGGCTAATTTCTCCCAGTTTTTAATAGTACGTACAAGGATTTTGTGCTAATGAGTCAAGAATTACAACTTTCACTTGTAACAGCCAGATTTCAGTCCAGTTCAGATCTGTATTGTCCCTCGAGAGGAAATTTGATTTGCAGTAGAGGGTGAAAACACAAACACAACACACAGATACAGCAAACAACCAAAAGAAAAAAACAATATATCTGTTTGTTAAAAGTATCAAATGATAAAAAATAATACAAGACGTTGAAAACATAATAGACCACTGCTGCAGCTCCATTCTGACTCAACACTTTGTGTCAGTTTGTTTTTAGTGACCACTGTGTTGTAGCTGTAATTCAATCATCTAACTTCCGAAAGCAGAACCCCAAATTATTTACAGGCGATCGTATATGTGTACAAACTAACATGGACATATTGTTGTTGTGATGTGAACTGCAGCAGCACAGCGAGGGGTTGGAGAGGGGACAGTGTGTGTTTGTGTGTGTGTGTGTGTCGTCTCAAACTCACCCTGATGAGCTTTGATCTGGGGCAGAATACTCTGAAGCAGCTCTAACGACTTCCTGTGATACTCTGCCTGGACTTCTATCAACTGGGCGCAGAGACAGAGAGAGAGAAAATGAGACCAGAGAGTCTCTGATGGACCTGCAGACTATTTTTGTTTCTCTTCGCTCATGTCACAGTCTGCAGAGATGTTGTACTTACTGTCTGGAAGTAGCTTGCATAGTCAATTTCTTTGGCCACAAAACTGTACATGTCTGCTGATAATTGATCCTGGAGGGAAAAACAACAACATATATGAGCAACGAGAAAAGATGAAAGAGTTTAATACATCCTTTTATAAGGTAGGTAGGAAGCACAGGTGTAATTAATAAAACAGATGATGGCTGTAAGCTCCTGGGTCCTTTATTGTGCATGCTGGCTCTTTATGTAGCAAAGCCTTTGTGGTTGTTATTAGTTGCACCTGTGAGTTTCCTGCTATGATAATTCAAAACGTCTCCTGAGAAAAATGTCTATAAATAGTAAAAGTGTAGAATATAGTACTAGAAAGCAGCCAGAGAGTGCACACCTCCACTAACGCTGCACCATCCTCTATTTATATTATATTATTTTACATTTTATAAAATATGGGATCCTTTTCTGAACTTTCTATCTGGCTCTTTAGCTGCTAAATACTCCACTATGTTGTTTGGTGCTGAGCAGGTAGTGTACAGTGGGTTTATCAAAGCTTTATGTCCAAGAAAAGCCGCCTGCTATGGCTGGAAATGACACTACGAGAGCAGTGTGAGTGAGCCAGAATAGTAAAGTTTAGGGCTGTAAAACTAAAACAATGAGCTGAAAGATGCTAAATCCTCTGACCTGATCATTCTCTGCGGGTTAATCAAAAATAAGTAACATGATAGTGAGTGAGTAGTAATAGCAGCAGTTTGGATACCCTAAATCTTGAATGACTGAATGATAAAGAAAATACGCTGAATGTGCAGTATTATGGACATAAACTGTTTATTTATTGCAAACAGAAGTGATTACTGACTCGACAGATCTCCATGCGGTTGGCTGCCTCCTCCATCTCTTCCCTGAGGTGGTCGGCCTTGGCTCCCGTTGGCTGCAGGTTACTGGACAATCCTGAAGACTTGGTAGACTGATAAAACCTGGAAATAGTAAATACGTTTTTCAGAATTAATATATGCAATATATATTTTATTTTATGTAGATTTGAGACTTTTAAATGATGAAAAAAATAAAACTGACGAACCAACAGAAGGTTTGACATTTTTATTTGCTTTCAGCAGCTCCAGATTTTTGTTCCTCAGAGAGAAAATCATCAAAACAAAACGAAATCTGACAGCGACTCAAACAAAACGACAAACAAAACAAACTGTTTTTATAAAAGGTGGTGGATCACTTAAGTCTTTGACTGACAAATTCCAACTCTGGACTATCATTATACCCTCATTCATTCAACTTAAGCTATTTTCTCTTTTAATTCTCTCTATCAAACTCTCCTCTTCTCTCTCGCTCTGCCTGTCAGACTTTCTGTCTGAGCGGCCTGAGTGGAGATAATATGTAACGCTGCCAGAGGAGCTCAGCACACAGCGGGATGATGGGAAAACTGTCTCAGATTTGGGTCACTAGAAAAAAAAACAAAAAAAAAACGAACCAACTAACTGGACTGACTGCAGTGAGGAAAATCGTATTTCTCCGTGTCACTGCTCATAATGACACTGAAATGACAGCAAATAAGGTGAGAGAAACGATGGTCCTAAAGTCTGCATTTTAAGAATAACATTTTTATTCAGCATTGATTTCTGTGGTTGCTTGGAATGGATTAATAAAAACACAAGAGAATGAGTCTCAAAGTCAAAAATGCAGAAAGTTCAGCTGCTTTTGAGCTACACCTTCTTTCACCTTTAATTACAGGTATTTTTCACTTGTTTTGAATGTATATTCATTCTTTGTACATCTAAAAATCTGTGTAAGTTTGAGCTACAATCATGATATAATTTATGGGGAAGTTCACCAATTTTACCCAACAAGATCAGTTTACCAGTCAGCAAGATTATCGCTCAGGCTGTGAAAACATCGGCTTGGACTCGGTTTAGACTGCAAATATTAACAGGAAGCCTGCATGAAGCCTTGTTTATGCTTCATGCAGTAAAGGTGCATGTGCCAAAAGTGACGTCATCGCCCCTCTTGTGTGGAGCACGTAAGCTCTGCAAGTTGTCACGATGCGTGGTCGTGCACCTTTCCAATTTTTGGGATTAAGCGCCTACTGTGTGCTCGGGGCTTTTCATTTCCAGATGGTACACAGTACCAAGTACAAAGGTAGACCGGCTGAACAGGTACACCTGCGCAAACATCTGTATGACCCTTAGTTGCGAAACCACAGGTCATGGAAATTCATGGAAAGAGAAGCAACAATCTCTTCTTGTGTCGCTTTGTTGTGTTCTTAAGTCATAAAAACAAGAAGTTTTCCTCAGCATTGAGTAGCGTTTTGGAGAATACTGCAACAGAGGACACGTTGAGCATAAAAGCCTCTGTGTGCAAACAAATCTAAACAAACTGGGGATGTATTTGTCTTCTTCCAGTCACTTGCTACTTGCTACTTGTCTTGCCTCACTTGTAAGTTGCTTTGAACAAAAGCATCTTCCGAATGACTAAATGTAATGTAAATGTAAGTGAAAGAGGGAGACGTTTTCAAGGCAGGGAGGGTCTAATGAAAAGACTATGTTGAGTTGCATTATGGGAAGTGTAGGATCCAGTATTTGACCCGTTCTAGGCACTTAAAATCTGAATATCTCTGCCTCTGGTGCAACACATTTGATGATAGTTTGACCGTTAATCTGTTTCTTGCAAGAAGCCCGACGTCATGGAAGAATCTGAAGCCATAAGCGGTAATGTCAAACCTATAATCAACCTTTGGGTGCAGCTCTACAGTGAGCAAACCTTCATAATGTTAGAAATGCTGCACAAAATCTTGAGCAAAATGAAAATCTCTCTTTAGCATAAATTGTTCATGATTCATACAATGTAACTGAGATTGAATCGCTTGGTGGTCTGTGGTATTTGAACCCTGGGAGGCTGTGAAGATTGAGTCTAACAGCATGATGTGCTCAGTGTGAAAGCTTATACTGAGGAGCACTGCTGTGTACTTCCAACCAAACCTTTCTACTGATAAAGGTCTATTCCTGATATAAATAATACATATACTTTATTAAGCATGTACATTTTACTAACGGGGGAAAAAAGACTTTTTTAAAGAGAACTTTTGGTTTATTTAATATTTCCTCCCCTCTTATTGCTTCTAATAAATATTTCAATTACTTTTCTGATTGCTTTCTGTCTGGATTTATCCTCACTGTTTGTATATGTAAGTCTATGAGAAAATGACCCTACTTCTCACTTGATTTATCACCTCAGTAACCACTTTACTAATGAGTTTATGGTCTCAATCGCTAGTTTCAAGTCTTCTTCAATACAGCATATAGCCAATAGCCAACAGAGCAGGGTATGCTCTAGGGCGTGGCAACCATGTGATTGACATGTAGCTACCATAGCGACAACATTGATTACGTAATTTAACCATGGCGTAACCCCAGATTCACAGAGCCGTAGCCTTAGCTGTCGTTATTTCAGTGTGTTTTCAGTTCATGAAAGTTAATTGTAACATTTTGGTCACCTAAAAAGTTCAGTTCACTTGTTCAGTGTTTGGTTGAACTAAAAGACCCTCTAATGAGTTGGATGTTCAGTTTTTCCGGTAGGTACATTTTGTTTTAATGGTTTTAAGCCTGTTTTTTGCTAGTGAAAATTAGCATTAGCATTATCACAATTAACCATAGACTGTAAATGCACCATGCTAACCGAGCTAGCAGCTAGCAGCTAGCAGCCAGGGTCAGCTCAACCCTCTCGTACAAATATGGTCACTTCTGGCTCCAAAAACCCAAGATGGCAACAGTCATACTAGTAGTTTCGTCATAGTGGCAGCAGTACACTGTCATACTTTTGTATTTGGACAGTTTGAACTACAATTCTGTTTGAATTTCCCGCTTGAACTTGCATGAAAAAACTTTGGGATGCTCAGTTTCATTTATGAACTCTGAGTTTCCCTTTTGACAAAACCTTTGACCAAAGACCAAAAGTTTTGTCTTTATTATTAAATACTTGCATTTTTCTCTACATACTTGATTCTTTTGGCCTTTTTGCACCTCAGCATTGCTAAGTGTGCTGATAAATGTCTGAAGTACATGTATGACACGTTAGTTGATGAATAAATGAACAATGAATATCAGCACAGAGCATGATATGACCTATGAATTAAAGCAAACAGCATGAATAGTATTCTACGCTATCTGTTTTGATTTATCCTCAGTGTTTGTAAAATGTTTTTATCTGTGGAGTTTATTTTGTATTTTGACCTTGGGAACCACATTTCTTATTAACATTTCCATTTTGTACTTGGATGAAAAAACACAGTATTCTCTATTTTATTTATGCGCTCTGTCTTTCCCTTTTGTCAAAACTTTGCCCCGATGAAGGTCGAGTGACCATAAATTTGTCTTTGTTATTGAATAATTGTATTTTTTCTCTTCATATTTGATTCTTTTTTTCCTTTTTGCTCTTTAGCATTGAGTGTGCTGCTAAATTTACAGAATACATGGCAAACTTTTTAAAAAATGTCCTCTAAATATGTAAACATTAACTTACCAACAAAGATTTGCTGCCATATAGGAAACTATTTACCTATTCTTTAATAATATCAGCACTTAGGATGACATGACATATAAAGCAAAAGGAAACATCTGGCTGTAGGTGAGGTTTTCACACTTTATCCAGGCAGACATGGTTAAAACCTCCCTGCGTGCAATCGAATCCCATTAACATTCAGTGGGAAGCTTCAGGACCAGTCCATTCACAGGGGATGGGATTTCTGTTTCTCACAAACACACACACACATACACACATGCAGTAACACACTTACCGTGTGCGCGCAGAGTCCATGTCCAGGACCAGTTTTGCTAAATGTTTCCTTTGTTTCTGGATATTTGGGATTTCCACCTGAGAAGACAGAGTTTAACTTCAGTCTGTTGTCTGTTGGTGTGAAAGAGGGCGAGAAACAGACTCTGTATTGTCGAAGGCTTTGCACCTGTTGTAGCAAAACTGTACTAATTACCTGGTCTCATGAAGATTAGTTTACCGGCTAATTAACAGACTAATCAGAATGAGTCCCATGTTTATCCCATACTAAACACATGTAGAAGTAGCCCTGTGAGAATCTAGATTCCTTATTTAAATCAATTTTTGGCAATTTCTATCCCCTTATTTCTTCAATATCCTCATTTTTGAGCAGTCAGTGGCTACTTGAAAACATTTTCTGCATGTAATTATCCTTAACAACTTCCAATCTAATAAATTAAATCACTAGGAGTGCAGTTTGGTGCCTTTTTCTAATCAAGCATTATAATTTGTTGTTGCTATTAACTTCACTGGAGTCCATTAATTACACAGGGCTTCACACAGCGTTGTTTACGTACCTCCGCAAGGTCGTACAGAGGCTCGATGACGTCTCTCTCGATGGTGACTTCGAACAAGATGAGCTCCTGAGCAAGTCTGTCCTGCGTCTCGCCGCAGAGCTTCAGCATCTTCCTGCAACAGACAACGGGACCGAACAACACGAGTGAACACACAGAAGAGAATGCGTCACGATGTGAAATGTAGGTCTCTGAGGCAGCCGCAGTTCTCCAGGGGTGTTTCTACACTTCTTTTCTGATATTTATGCACAAAGCCCTGTAGTAAATAAACTAAATATGATGCATATACTGTATGAGTCAATACAGCGAGATGATGCAATACACTGAAACTCACTACAGGAGGAAGGCAGTAGCATCAATATAGCTTGACAACTGACAGGTTTTATTGTAAAATGCTTCATTTCCTGTATTTTTCAATTTCAGTAACCTGAAACCAAAAGAAAAACACTCAGATGATTTTATCTGCAGAAGATATCGCAGTGGCAAAGGAGTCAATAATGACAATATTATTCCATTGACTGTTTTTTCTGTCATTCAGACGTCAACATTGAGCTCTTGAGAAATAAATTTTTAAAGCTCTCCTCAGATAAAAAAAATATGTTTTTCTTCTCGTTCCTTCAGTCGGATGTTTGAGCTTCATTTAGCAGAATGATGTACGTGCAGAGTTTGTTCTCACGTTCATCTGCTGAAGGTGGAAAGTTTCTCTGAACTCAACTAAAATCTGAGTTTATGAGCGTGTTTTGTGACATCACAGCTAGTTTGGAGCTAATCGTGGTCCAGTATACAACTTACACAAGTGTGATGTGGAAACTTGAAATGAGAATGGACTACAGTGCAGTAGGAGACATCTTGTGTCCAGTAGTTGTAATTCTGAAACTAAAAATGTTTGCATAATAATAGATTCTGGATTTTCCAATGAGGGAGAAGGATTAGATGTATTTTTATGAACTTTTATCAAGTTAGCTGAACGTTTTTTTGTGGAAAAGTCATCTCAGACACCAATTATTATTCCAAGCAGAGTATTTTTATGTCTTAAAACATATCTGGAAGGGATCTATAATCTTATTAAGGCGTTCCTGATTAAATAAAAGGTACAAAAAAAAAGTAAAGAATACTAGAAGTAAAATAGAAGATGTTTACATCTTACAGTGGAGGATAAGGTTTGTCCTCATCTGACTGTATCTCTGGACATGAATGGAAAATCAGCTCTAGGTGATACAAACATTCCTTTCCATGTCAGCACTTTTGGAAAGAAAACACTGCCAGTGCTACAGGTAATCAATGATTATATAGATTACTGTGTGTGTGTGTGTGTGTGTGTGTGTGTGTGTGTGTGTGTGTGCGCTCACCCTAGTAGAGACTCGTCGCCGAGCACCGCCGCCCCCTCCACCATACATTGTGCTAGTGTTGTGAGAGGAAGCTTTTTCTAAACAGGAACGAGCACAAACACACAAACAATCGATGAATCAGCCGCGACGGCTCCTGAATGTGTCACTCAACACTGAAAACTGTGATAAACAAATGAAATGAATCACACACAAACTGTAACACACATAAATACACAGAACATTTGATTTCAGTGCAGGATCGCAAATCATCAACTTGTTAAATGTTTGCTATGATTCAGGAGATAAGAGTTATAATTAAGTTTCATATCTATTTATTTATTCATCAGTTATTTAACTAACCAATCTTCTTCTTCTATTGTTCTCACCACAGCTTCTTTCCCAGCATGGTTTTAATCACCGTGTGAGCTGTGAGTTTATTCATGTAGGAGGTTACTGTAATAGTCATGTTTATGTTACTGCATGGTTTCTTTAATGTGCTTTAATGTGAGTGTGAACATATTTGTTACTTTTCTGTTTCAAACCCACCTCCTGACAGGAAGTTGGATCACCTGACCAGCTTGTTTGAGCTACACTGCTGCACAATGAATAGTTGATATTTGAGCGATTTGTGTGCATCAGCTTCTCTGCAAACCTCAGCGACGTACAGCTACTTACTGATATTTTTGCACTGTTAAAGCTCCAGCCATATATATCGTATACATACTTTATATTATACATACAGCATACAGCTGTTAGCTTCAGAGATCTAGTCAGAACTCTAGAAGGCGGCGGATGATTTTAAACAGGAAGAAACGCTTGTTTTAAGGTCAGACAGCTCACTTAGTTACTGTGTACGTTTTTCATGACTCTGTGATCAATACTTTAGTGATCAGCTCCGCGTGTAGTTTCAGTGAGCTGTGCAAACTGATGGCTTTGGGTGGAAAATGCATTGTGTCTTACGTTACATTTATAATTTTTTTAGAAGAAAGAAAAATCCAACAGGTGTGCAGAGTCTCTTATCATGATCCTGCCGGCAGAAATATTCTATTATCTCCATTATCTTTCAAAGTTACTGTTGTTTTAGTAACAAATTCCTTCTTTTTATTACGATCCTTCCACTGCAGCTGAACAGGAAAACACTGTCCATCGGGACACAATGAGGGAGTTTTTACTAAAAAAGATTTTAACTGTGGCAGAAATCCACTTTATTTGACTAACTCAGATGGCTGAAGCCTCATATTATCTTCAGATAAACTTTTAAATACATTTTTGTTCAAAACGAGGACAACAGATTTTGTCTCCCATATGTTCTAACAGGATCTTCCGTTGGTCAGTAACAGGAGGAATGATTACAGCGAGTAAAAACTGTTTCAATGTTCATTTGGGAACTTGACTGTTGTTTTAAGACAAACAGAAAATTTGAATCACTGAAAATGCTTCAAATCAGGTCAGACTATCTACATGTGGTCAGTTATCTGTGGGAATGAGACAGAGATGAAATCAATGAAATAGACCCAAAGAGCAAACAGCAGCTGTGTTTTCAGATGGATCGTAGGCCTGAGTCTGGGTTGCTTCTCACCGAGGGTGACCTGACAGACTTCTTGTCCACATCCACGCCCTGCTGGCCCTGCAGACAGGCGGTCAACTTCTTGTGTGTGCTGTGGGAAACCTGCTTGACCAGCTCCAGACGTTTCTCCACCTGACATACACAGAAAGAAAGAAAGAAAAAAACAGTGGACAAGCTTCGGTGAGAAGTGGAATACACACTCATACTGTATATTGTGTAACTGACAACACATTCCCACTCATCCACAGATAACGTTAGTTTCAGGAGGACCTGGCTGGCAGTTACAGACATGCATATGAGGCACTTAAAGCCTCAAGCATGAACAAAATCTGATTAAAAAAATACAGATGCTGCAGCTTTCTGTCAGAGCTGCTTGTCTCTAAAAATACTGCAAAATATGGTCTACTCAGCTGTATACAGGACCATTACCTGTCCAACTTAATGCTTCTCACTTCATTATTAAATGTTCCACTCCGTGGAACTGGTGTCGCTGCCACTGAGGGCGTCATTAATCAGATCAATTACATCGCTGCCCCGAGTCAATCAGTGGGGACGTTCAGCCTTTTGTCTCGCAAAAGAGGTTCAATTACAGCACCTATTAACTTGGCCTGAAGGCAGTTCAGAAAGCCATTTGAAAAAGTAATTTTATGATTCTGAGACTAAGATACTGAGGGACGGCATGCACACAAACACACTCAAAAAAAAAAGATTCATTAGTACCTGTAATAGATCTTCACTTAAAACTTCTGTTTTTTCAGCCCTGTTGAGAAATAAAGAAAAAAGAGGCTGTTAGGGTTCAGTGGGGAAATGTTAAATTACATAACTTGTTACTGTGGGAACTGAGCAACATACTCCTCAATCAATGTAATGACATCATTTGCTGAATTTCATTTCTGTGCACATTAATATTAATATTTCAGATGCAGCCTGGAGCTAATGGTCTAACAGGAATGTTTCACAGGACTGATACAGAGGAAACGCACAACTACAAGTTCTCAGGTTGTAAATCTGACAGAAAATGCTGCCTGAACACATGAATGTAGAAATCAGTCTCTTCTTTACAGTAACAGTGACAAGAGCATCTCCAAAAATGATGATTTTTAATTTTTGTGATGAAATGAAAGATTCCTTTATGAGTCAAGAAATTCTTACATCACTTGAGCCAAAAAACTATTTAAAGATAAAGTAAAGATAAACGTTTTAGTCAATTAAATGAATCAGAGCTGGATAGTAAACACTATACAGTCTCTACTGGCCTCAAATCAAAGACAGTGAAGTTTAAATCCAAAATGATTTTATCTTATAATGTAGAAAATGAAGCAGAGCCGTGACATACAGCATACCAACTGATAATAGAATAACTGCCAGATAATGTAATTACTAGCTTAAGTATGATACAATGTCACTCTACACTGGATGAAAATACGAGAAAGCTTGTTAATTAATTTCCACATAATGTAATAAAACAATTAGATGTTCAACAAGACAAAGAGTTTACAGACACGCTGGCTGCTCTGTGGGGATGAACTCAGACGCAGCAGCGCTTCGAGCTAAACGACAACATCATGGTCACCGGTTTAGCTTACCATGCTAGTATGCTAACAATTGCTAATTAGCACTAAACAAAAAGTACAGCTGAGGCTGATGTGAATGTCATTAGTTTTGCAGGTATTTAGTCAAAAAAACAATATATTGAAAAGTTACAATTCATCCTGAGGGGAAACATGAATGTCTGAACCAAAATTTCATGGTAAACCATAAAATAGTTGTTGAGATATTTCAGTCTGGCTGCTAGCATTTCTAAAAATCATATTACTGTATAAGGCTGGTATTATTTTATATTTTTCTCACTGTAAATAAATCCCATGAAATGAACAAAACCAACAGTGTGTTGGTCTTTGTCTCTCCCGGCTCTGTCTGTGACTCTCAGCATCAAGGTCACAAATATATGGTTTAATTTTTAAAAAAGGCTCAGTAATTTCCTAAAACAGCTGCGCATCGTACTTTTTAACAAACGTTACTCAAACAGGAAGAAAAGGTGCATTTGTTGGGGACTATTTTCAGCGGCGGATTAATACACATTTGGTGTTTTTTGGTGTATTTCCAGCAGCAGGACGGTGTGTTTGTTCATGGTAATGAAGGAACATGTCACCCAGAGCAGCGGTGTGACTCACTGACGTGTGTTTGACAGTTTTTGGACAACAACGAAGGTCTACGGCACAAAGGAAGAAGATATATCAGACTTCGGATACGCACATAACACTTGTAAGAAGATATATTCATTGTTGGTTTGTGTCACTTCGAGGGATTTGTTGACAATCAAAAAAATATAGAATATATATCTGTAGCTTTATACTGGAACCAATGATGAATGAGTGTAGTGTAATAATATCATGTACAATCCAGCATTTACAGAGCTGTTTTTGTTACAGCTGTTCAATTTTCAGTTCCTGCAGGCCATTTTTGAAAAAAAAAACACAACATAAATATTGATTATGAGTCACATCGAGACCTTCAGGCAGGGATACAGAGCGTGAGGTGTTAAAGCAACGTCGATCGCCTCCATCACTGCCTTCACATGGCCACAGATGGAGACTGACAGCTGGACCTGGATCAATGTGGATATTACAACAGGCGAGGCTACAAGGAACTGAAGGTTAATCGTAAAGTACGAGATGCACTCTGGAGGAAAATGTTGCCTGGAGTGTCGATGGCCTTTGAAGAACATTACAGCAACGCTGTAATGTAACTTGGTGCAGAACATCAAGCTACAAAAGTCCACTTGTACAGAAAAAGGATTAAAAAACAACAACAACCTATTCAGACCAGAAGCTGAGATCAACACTCTTCTGCTTCTCAGAGAAAATATGCTGAATACATCACTGGGAGAGTATATATCAAACAAATATATCAATTAAGATTAACATCAGTCTGTTAGATTCAGAGCAGTAGGTAGAGACTTTACTGCCATTTGCTTTATCAGATTAAAAAAGGAACAAATTTACAAGAAATTGGATTAAAAATTTAAAAGAGTCTCAATGTCTGAGAGAGAAATTACATTATTTACAACAATTATTTACAGCACTTCTAATAAAATACTGGAACAGCAGTTTAATTTTGGATTTTTGCCAACACACATAAAATAACGCAATTTTTGACAACATTTATTTAATTATATATGTAAATACTGTATATTTAGTAGATACCTTCAGCCAGATTTACTGTATGAGTCATATACTGTTGTTTACTTATACTGTGCTGTATAATAATGAACATGTTTTAAGCTACTCTGGAGGCATAAACTGTGCTTTAGGACCTCATTATACTGTTATATTTCATTAGATGGTATATTTGACACATTACAGGGTCACTTAAGTGTTTTTTCATTAATAATAATTAACAACAGTATATGACTCATACAGTAAATCTGGCTGAAAGTATCAACTAAATGTCCAAATATACAGAACATACATATATAATTAATTCAATGTTGTCAAAAATTGTGTGAAGGATTTCCTACACTTCCCTATTCATCAATCCCAATAAAGACAGTTATTCAGCTGTACTTGTAGGTTTTACATGGAGTTGGAAATAGTGTAATAACAATAGTGAGTAAGAGAAATGTTTTCAGCCATTATTAAAATTCTGGTCCACCGCTTTACAGTCTGGCAACATTCAACATCCTCGATTCAGAAAAGGAAAAACTCTTTATCGCTCTGTAACACCTTTATGGGTTAAAAACAGTATAAACCTCAAGAAGAGCAACCTCTCCCTGGACAGACATGAAACTGATGTAGTATTAAACGGAAGTAGAAGTAGTATAATTGCAATATGGGGAAACAAAATTAGAATATCAAAGATGGAACTCCATTGATTTTTCCACCACTGCCTGATTAATTCGCTACTTTGGTCCCTTCTTACATTTCCTTCAAGCTCAGCAGATGAAAACCCAGCTCTCAGCTTCTTCTTTCACAGTAAAGAACTATTCAGCTGCCAAAGGTACAGCAGGTTAAACAATTAACACTGCACACGTTCAGTGCAGTACCTGTGAACACAAGCAGACGAGCAAAAACCAACATGAAGCTACAGCTGAGGTTTCTCGAGGTTTCTCTCTCAGACACACTGAAGCGATTCTCTGTCTGCTCTGATTCAGCTCTATAGACACTGATTATACAGCCGGCTGCAATCTGGCCTCTCTTTCCTAAAAGCCTCTTAGCATTAAGATTCTTTTTATTGCAATGTTATCTTCAGTTAAAGTACCTGCGGGAGGTCTGGTTTCATACGAGCCTGTTCAGCTGCAGTCGCAGGAATTCCCCTGAAACCTGTGACGCACCATTTTTTAAACACTGATTTCAAAAATATGTGGTCTAGAAACAGTATCGGTCAATGATTTATACCCTGTCCTGTTTGCTCTGACAATAAGCACAGGAGCCTGTTTGGAAGTCATGCTCTTAGACCTGCAGTATATTTCAGTTTTTGATTCTCTCTGCAGAAAAAAAGCATTGATTTTTTATAAGTTATGACGTTACTCTCTGCTGCCATAAATAATAGAACTGATAGACATATAAGTTCGAGTCACCTGACGTGAATATCTTTGGCCCTGGAGGTACAAACCTCCAGTAAAACAGGTAGAAGAAGTTTTACAGCGGCTCTAAATCTAGAGTAAAGTGGACTGTTGTCAAGTTTATTATGTTGAAACTCTGAGTGACCAACTGCTCGTAAAGTCAGAACAGCTCAGTAAAATAAAAAGATAATAATAAAGTTACCAATTTCTAATACAGCTCCCTTTATAAAGGGTTTAAAAGTTGTAACTAATGGCTTTATTAATTGTTAATAAATCATTTACTAACGCTTTATAAACCAGTTATAAGCCATTTTAACTCATTAGGAAAATCCCTCCAATGATTGTGATCATTTATTAACATTTTATTAATCATTGTTGTAAATTGGTTGTAAATTCCTAATAATTTGTGAGTCAAATTCCCCAAAAAAGCTCTGTAATTTGGAAATAACCAATAATAATAATATTAATAATCAACTGATTCCACTTAATTAGTGGCTGGTGTGATATCTCACCTGAACATGTGTCTACAGTCAAACATGAAATTCAACGTCTATGAATAACAAAGTTTCCAATCATGAATTGATAATAAATCAATATTTACTGTGGTTAAAAATGTGTTTAAAAAGAAAAAAAATCATATAATTTCCCCATAAGAAGTACAAAATTATTTGTAGGAAACTTTCTAGGACTGTTTTGGGAAATATACAGAATGTCTCCATAAGTAGTAAAGGGTTACCACATTTTCAATGGTTTTATTCATCTTTATTAATCATAAGAAACCTGAAAACCCTTTAATATTGACTTACTAACATTTAACATTCCTAAGGAATTTTTACAATGTCACAACCCAAATATTTTTCCTATTAATGGCTTATAACTGATCTATAAAGCATTATTTTATGATTTATCAACCATTGGTGAAGCCACTAGTTATAACTTAAGTTAAGAAAAAGCCATACGATAAAAGCGAGTCTTAAGAAGAGATTTAAAAGAAGATACTGAGTTTACCTGCCTGAGATCTCCAGGCAGGTGATTCACAGCTGAGGGGCTCAACCATCAGTATGACCTGCTGGAGATCTCAAGCAGCCATCAGGTTAATAAGGAGTTAGCAGATCACAGATATAAGCAGGAGCCTGATCATTCAAAGCTTTAAAAACAAGCAGCAAAATCTTAAAATCAATTCTAAAACTCACAGGTAAGCAGTGACGGGCAGCAAGGATTGGTATAATGTGGTCGCTGGCAGCAGCATTTTGTATAAACTGCAGTCTTTGGATGTTTCACCTACTTATACAAGATTAAAGTGTATTGCAATAGTCAAGTCTGGAGGAGATAAAAGCACAGATGACCTTTTCTAAGTCTGCAGAGGAAAGAAATGACCTGATCTTTCTTAGCTGTCTCAGTTGGGCAAAGCAGGACTGCAACACTTTTATATTATAAAACAAACAAAATCTTAATGAAATAAAACATAATTGGAGGCCAAAAATCAAAACTGCCTACATGCTACTGAGTGCAATGACTGATATGATCAAAAATCCACTATAATCCGGAAAACAACATCTTATTCATGGATGTTTTTACAAATGAATCAACAAAATAAACACGCTCAGATCATGAAACCTCAAACATACAACAGTCCTGTCCTTTCTGACTGAGAACAAACACCGAACCAATCAAGTCTGTCTTACCTCACTTGCTGATCAGCACAGACAACACATCCCCTCTGACTGTATCCTGACACAAACAGACTTTAGTCTAAATTAAAAAAAAAAAAAAACACCATATTGCGGTTGGGTGGACTTACAAAGCCGTGCTGTTCCTGCGTGAGGCTCTAGTCCTGCTGATCTGCAGCTTTCTCTTCCACATCCCCCCTGCTAACAGGAGGGAAACCAACTGTTTTCAGGCAGCAGTCGAATGGCAAAAAAACGAGTGAGTAAAGGGGGAAAGTAGAACGACAGAAGGAGGAGAAAAAGAGGCAGTGAGGGGGAGGGAAAACTGAAGAATGAGACCTGACTATCTGGTCCTTTCACTCTTTCTCTCATCACCAACCAATCTCTCTATCTCCTTTTGCCTGTAATCACACTTGTCAACAGGTTGGATTGCACAAAAACTGATTTATAGATTGTATGTTGCTGTGTATGACTGCACACACACACGGACACTGCAAAGGAGAAAATAACATAAACCTTAAAGGGGATATAACATGCACATTTTCAGGTCTGTGTTTATATATTCTGGGCTCTACTAGAATATCTTTGCATGATTTACAGTTAAAAAAAACTCCTTATTTATCTTATACTGGCTCTTTATGCAGCCCCTCAGTTCAGCCTCTGTCTGAAACAAGCCGTTTTAGCTCCTGTCTCTTTAAGGCCCCACTCTGTTCTGATTGGTTAGCTTCAGGAAACTCAGCGACGTCAACAAACCATGACAGAAACTGCTGCAAAGTGGGAAGAGTTGTTTCAAGCACCCCTTGGTTCTGTAAGTAAAAATCTCATCTATTTGTCCTATTGATAACATTAGTGACTCACAGTTTGATCCCTTCTATGACTTGGATCAGCATGAAACTCTCCCAGTCAGAACAGCACAGTAAGATGTACAACTGCATTAGAAAATACCTGGTTCTTAAGTAAAAAGTACAAGAGTGTGTACATAAAAATGTTGAGGTAGTAGTTAACTACTCCCAGTGTGTATTTCAGCAAGAAAGAGCCAATCATCAAGCTTAAAATTTGTTTTGGTGTGCCAATAATGGCGAGCAGAAGCTTAAGATTACTGTATTGAGAAAACTGATTTTACAACCTACAGAGTGAATCAGTTTACTTCTAATTTCTGGTTCACTTTTGAGTGAAATCAGCAACTATGGCTGTTTACAACTTCAGCAACAAAGTGTTTTGAATTCATTGTGCTCTGATTCATGTCCATGGTTTCTTCTCTATAGAAATGGCGGCCGAGGCTCATGGGTATTCTTAGTCATCCATCAAAATCGCAGACAAAACCTGATTTCTAAGAAATAAATCTGAAATAATTAAAAAACGGTGGTCATAATATAAATCTATAGGATCGTTACATTAACCGGGAGAGTCCTGAGTTTCTATGTTTATTAATACTGACGAGATTGTTTAAAGAAATATGTGAAATGAGAATACAGAATGGGGATATACACTTCCCAGCTCTATAGTTGTAGGATTTCACTGTTTTTTCTCATTCTTTTCTTGAAATGTCACCTTCTGAAATACATCAGTACATGTTTGAGCTGAAATATGCGAGTGGACAACGCAAACAACACATGGGAAAACCTTAGCAACAACCTTAGCAACCAAAGCTACAGAATGGACGGCCATTAATGGGCATATATGACGAGCCGACATCAGCTTGTTGGCAAGGTACAAAAAAATGTTGCAAATGAATCCTTCAGAGCGGATTGAAGCCCTGAATTTTGACTTGCAGGGAGAATTTCTACATATGTTCACCTCAAGTTTAACATCCAACATCATAACAGAATATAAATGACAGAAAACCACAAAAAGTACGACATGTCACCTTTAAAACAAAAAAGTAGCTTGTTAAAGTTAAAGTTCAACTTTATTTGTCCCTAAAGGGCAACTGGTTTTGTACTATCCTGTCATCCCCCTACATAAAGTATGACCAGCATAGCATGACAATCAAAATACATCAGTGAATCAGCGGCAACAACATAATCATAAATCAACATTAACATCATCCTACAAGTAGGCCTTCATACTCATGATGGGTAAGCTATCTCCTTTTCCCTGAGTTGAGGAGGGTGATGGCTGTTGGGATGTTTGTATCTGTTTGTCTTGACTGAGAAGGAATCTGAAGTGGGTGCCGGAGGGTCTGGATTGAAATTCCTGATGAAGAGGATGGGTGCAGTCAGACAGGATGTAATTTGCACCACCTGGCTGTTAACAGACAGGCTACTCTACTGGACACCCGTAATTTTGCTGCTTGTATTCATTATTTTAGCTATTGCATTCTTCAGTTTGATATATTTAGACTGTCATACCAACAGCAGAGGGAAAGTTTTTGCACCAATTTAAAAAAATAATCAACCACAGCCCAGATAGCAAAATTACTGTGGCCAAGAGCCGGCCCCAACTAAACACTTTCAGCACTTTCATCCGGCCCACATACTGCGTGGAATGATGGCACCAGATCTGGGCTACAAGCAAGGCATAGCAATGCTGTATGTCAACCAAGAACAAACCAGATAAACCAGTACCAGCACACATCCAGCGAGAGCACTGCATCTTTACCAAAAAAGGCCCACATTTAATTTGGGATGTTTGGGCCATGTTTGCTATTTTACATGTGGGACATTTCAGGCTCACATCCATTTTGTCCGGGCCAGAAGAAGGCCAGCAGTGCTGCGTCATTGCCTGAATTGGCCCACTTCCGTGTGCTATCTGAAGGGCCATGACCTCATTCATCATCATGAAGGAGAATGAATATAACTGAGTCATCTGCAAACTTCAGGATTTATTGGTTCTCAAACTGGCCCCAACAGTCATCTGTATACAGAATATGAAGGAGAGGTGAGAGGACACGGCCCTGGAGTGAACCCGTAGATGAGCTCCCCTGACGCGCACTCATTCACCCTCCTGTGTGGACAGGAAGTCAAGGATCCAACCAGCCAAACTAGAGTCAACACTAAAGTAGTTAGAGAGTTTATACCCCAACAGGTGGGGTTCAATGGTGGTGAAAGCTGATGAAAAATCAATAAATAACAGCTTGGCATGAGTTTTATTGCCCTCCAGGTGTTTGAATAAAAGGTCAAGCAAGGTGACAGTAGCGCCCCGCCCAGCCCTGTAGCCAAACTGAAACAGATCAAGAAGGTGTTGAGTTTTGTCCAGAAGTTCCTGTTTTATCAGTTTCTCAAAGGACTTCATGACCAAGGAGGTCAGAGCAACTGGCCTTTAGTCATTCAGGATTTTGTGGTTGTTCTTGGCAACTGGAATAAACTGTTTCCATAATTTTGGAACCTTCTGCTGGCTGATTAACAACATAGAGATGTAATTAAAAATGGGACCTCGTTGCTCTGCACAACAGGTGAGCGGGTGGCTCCCAATGTTATCTGGGCCAGCTGCTATATCTTTTATATAACAGGAGACATTATTGACAACAACCTTAAAAACTATTTCATCGATCTACTTGAACATTGCATGAAGTTCTTTAACAATAGGGAAATGATAAAAAAAAAGGTGGACAAACAAAGAGAAGCACCTAGCTGCTGGTCGCTGCATGAGCTTGTGCCCTTAATTGCTTGATCCTGACCTTTTTAAACCCTGTAACATTTCTCTTTCACCTTCACCTCCCTCCAGTTCGTTCTCATTGGCTGGATTATTATTGATCCGGCTGAAGTGCAACAGCTGGAAGCAGGAGGACAAAAGGAGAGGTCTTTTCTTTCTCTTCCTCCATCCTCCTCAGCTGGTGTCCGTGCTGCTTTGAGCCTCACAATGCAGCTCCATGTCTGGGTCTCTTGTCCTTTTTACTACACACTCCAATTCTAATGCAGCTGTCTGAGCAATTGTGTGCTTTTGTTTGCTTATTGAAGGAAAACTCCACCAAAAATCCTGTTAGCTTGGAGAGTGGCACTGAAAGGTTACTGGCTTGATGCTTAACGGATGCTGACGGCTGTAGTTAGCTGTAATAAATTTTATTACATCTTTTGCATAAGCATGTGTCATAGCCAGATTGGTTTTCTTGCGGCTTGCTTAACAGTTTTACTACAACCATCAAAATAGCAACATGTGTTAGCTCTTTTTTCCTTCAGAGCAGTGTGCAGCTAATACAACAAAACACTGGATATATTATATTAGTGTATGTGCTAAAAGGATGTATTTGAAAATTTGAAGACGTACAGTAGCTTTGATGTCCGCCATGTGGGCTTTGATTGACAGCTGTGATTGACAGTTGGCTCACCTGCTGCTCTCCCCACCTCTGGGACCTGCACAGAGTTGGACTATTGTCACAATATTTCAATAAGTTAATGTTACTTTATTATGATACCATTATGATACAATTAGAAAAATTTAGCTCAAGTAGCTAGTTCAAGTGTGCACTGAGGCTTTGGTCTGAGGTAGCGGGCGTGTTTCCAGAGCGTGAAAGGCAACAACCTGCACTCCTTATTTGGAAGGTCGTGACTCCAAACGGAAAAGACGAAACCGACCATAAGCTGCAACTCTTGGCTTCAAAATGGCTTCAATGCAAATCAACGGGTCACCTCACACCTCACTACATCCATCTTTATATACAGGATATGGACCTACCAACCATCAGACCAACACTGACATTAGGGTGACCAGACGTTCCGAATTACAAATAATTGTCCCAAATCCTGAATCCCATCCTGTTTGTCCCAAAAATCAGACAAACCAACGTTTTGATTAGTTATAACCTCATAAAACATTAATACGGATTGTTGTGGAACATTATTTTGGTGTCGCCCACAGACGGGCAGTTATATCCGTAGTCTACATGAATTATGGCTGTTGTAGTTTTGTGCAGTAGTGCCGTAATAACATTAAACCATCCTGATGAAATGAATAAAATAAAATGAATTTTATGTAACAGATGATGATTTACACACTGTTACATAAAACACAGTCATTGTTTTTGTTGTCCTAACGACAGACAGTTGACTTCATGAACAAAAATAATACATTTTAGCATTGAGTTTTGACTTTCACGTGTTTTAATGTTCGTTAACACTGAATGTAATGAACTGGAGGCCACGCCCGCCCCCAACTCCCCCTCTTCTCATCTGGTCGCCTTAATTGACATCCAAGTCACAGCAACTTTTTTCTGCTGTGTTTGAATATATTATAACCGCTGAGAATCCAAGTTGACTTTATGCTGTCGTCTTCCACCTTTCAAAGCCTACAGGCTGTCAGTATTTGTTACTCGACAGATGAGAAGATGAATAAGTTAGCAACAGTGCTGTATAAGTTTGTGTATGCACTGTGTGGTTTTGTGGGACAGTGACAGTGTGTCTGTTAGCAGAGTCACAGCGGCTCGTTTCTGTATATTGACTTAACCTAATTTATTTCTGACACACTGTGTACAAATCCAGGATTTTTTTTCCTGAGATTTGATGCCAAGTAAATCACTGACAGTCTCACTTTCACTGGATTCATTTCCTCTCTGACAACAAGAAAGTGTTAGCACGATTTACTGGCTCAGTGAATTTAACAACAGGATAATGATGCTCATGCAAACACACACACACACACACACACACACACACACACAATAATGAGCAGGTTAGTAATTAGTCATCATTCCTGGAAGGTGCAGTGTTGTTCTTTCACACACTCAGACACACACAAGTAATCCAAACATGCACACGAAGCAAAGGACATATTCTCATTTTCTTTCCTTTGTGACAGCTGTTTAGATTGCAGGCAGGCACACACACACACACACACACACACACACACACACACACATACACATATCTCTTTCCAGGCATGGTATGACAAAGCTGAAGGTTTAATGCAAACAAAACAAACTGCCTCTCAGCTGCTACAGTGAAAATCACCCAGACAATTAAAATTCAAAGAATGCTTGCTGACTTTTTCTTGACCTCACACATCCTGTATGTATTATATTTGCAAATGTACCTGCATAATACAGTATATAAAGTCTACACAGGAAGCAGATTATTCGAATGTCTTCAGTTTGAACTGTCATGTCCTCAATTACCAGCAGGAGGCAAGATTCGATAATACTTTGACCACACATCTCCCTGTGGGAAATGAATGTATTATTAACTGTATATTAAAGCTAAAGCTGCAGCAAAATGTACCTGCAGTGCTGCTGCATGCATCCTGCATCCTAGACAAAGTGTATTCAATGTCTACCAGAGGTAGAGAGCACATATTGTACAAAATGTTCTCTCTTGTCTTTCAGATTCTCTGCAGGTAGTGCTGAGGAGAAAACTGGAGGACAAAGACAAGTGGAGATGGAAAAATGGCAGAATAGATGTTCAAATTTGGTTCATAGACGATGTAAAAACAGACATTTGGAACGAGAAAATAGGTATAATTAAAGTAAAAGAGTGCTCGGTCTGTTTCAAGTGCAGTATACTGAAGATTCAGGGATCCTTAAGGTTACACTGAAGATGAAGAAACTTCATTGCACTCTTTGAAAGAGCAGGGACAGAAAGTATATTTAATTTAATCGAACATATTGTAGGTTTAACATTCTGACCAATTACAAAATCATCAGCGCGTAGATAATAAAAACTGAATACATGTGGTTCTTTATATTGACAATAAAACCAAATATTCTGGTACATAATGAAATGACAAACTGATACAAAGAGGAGCCACTTTGACAACAATGTCAAAATAAAAAGATTGACCACACACACAGATGCAAAAGGAGCAAAAGCAAAAGCTTTTCAGTCAAAGGATGATCTTTTTATGAAATGTGTGTGTTCAAGTCTGTCTTAAAACAACAGCCAGGTGCCAAAATGAACATTGAAATAGGTTTATCTTGCTGTAAGTGATGGAGGACAAAATCCACAGTCTTCCTTCTGTGTAAAAATGTATTTAAAAGTTTATCTGAAGCTAATATGAAGCTTCAAATGAGTCAAATCAAGTAGATATCTTTCAACGTTACAGTCTTTTTAGTGCCAAAGTCCCTCTTTTTGTTACTATACTTCCACTGCAGCTTAACAGGGAAACACAAAGAGGGAACATGATGCTAAAAAGACTAAATGTGTCAGATATCCACTTGATATGACTAACTCAAACTGCTGAAGCCTCATATAAGCTTCACATCAACTTTTAAATGCATTTTTGCACTAAATGACTGTGCATTTTTTTGGTTGGGTTTTTTCTCCCCCTGAGAAAACATGTATGCCGCTAACATTTCCTCGTGTTTGGCCCTGCCTCTGAGTGCACGTGTGAGGAGAAGAGAGGGTCAGCTGTTGTGTTGTGCTGACATTTCCACTCGGGGGAACGCAGCGTGACGGGGGTAACAGCTGAGGAAGGGAGAGGCTGACAAACACATGGCTTATATTTTGGAAAAAGATAAAAATCTAAAAGGGGAC
This sequence comes from Thunnus thynnus, assembly GCF_963924715.1. Taxonomy (NCBI): domain Eukaryota; kingdom Metazoa; phylum Chordata; class Actinopteri; order Scombriformes; family Scombridae; genus Thunnus; species Thunnus thynnus. The sequence goes on along the minus strand of NC_089536.1, from coordinate 5,668,472 downwards.
GCTTGCAAGAAAGGACCCACAGGGTGGACGAAATGACGACTAAATACTCAGAAAAGATGGACAGAGGGCGAAAGCTTCTTACATCTCTCTCTCCATCTAAACCTCAGTGTGACTCGCCCTCCTCTCCTCTCTCTGCAGCCTTTGGTAAATTGTTTGACACATGAAGGGCGTTACAGCATCCTGAACCAAAGCCTCAGCAGCACACTCTGTGTTTTACTGCAGCATCAGCTTCTGTCGTCAGAGCTGGGATTCCCACTGGCACAAGAGAAAAGAGAAGGAGGAGACGAGGCGAGGCTGGTGATGAAGAATACAGAAGCAGGAGGAGAGAAGATGATAGGAGCATGAAAGATAACAGATGTGTAAAAAGGGGGTTTCACAGCGATAAATCTTTGGAGATGGAGTGAGAGAGACTGAGAATACAGATTGTTCTCTTGTATAATGACTCAACTCTTTGATTTTTCTCCTTCTTTGGTCGAGGAACTTTGACAGAAGACCAAACACATTTTCTGCCCTATACTTGATCAATAAAGATCATAGACATTAATATTTGTTGAATATTCTTTTTGCTACTGCAATGAAATTCATGACTGCACACTAATTTAATGAACTCAAAAACTTCCACAGAAGAAATCACAAAGAGAATAAAGCAAGTGACAAAACTATTTAAAAATTCTCAGTTGAATCATGATGTTTCTTTCTCTCGATCACAAACATGAGCTTTGGCTGAGTACAGAGAAAAAGCTCATTAACCAGACAACATCCAAATGTTTCACTTTAGCCGTCATTGACTCAACATTAATTATCTACAGCTTAGGGCTGTAGTCTGCTGGTCGATTAGTTGGTCGATATGCTCTCGTCCGACTAAATTCTCATTGGTCGAATAATCTCCGTGTTATTTTCATAAGGAGAAAAGTGCGACATCAACAGCTTTCAAGGAGTAATCCATTATTTCCTGCAGCGGGAGGGACAGACTAACAAATTACCTGTGAAAACAACGGGGGTGTATTCAAAACACCCCCGTTGTTTTCACAACTTTGAACTCGCCCAACCTAATGGAGACTGCTGGGTATAACTGTACTCAACGTTTACTGAACGTTTACTGAATCTGTGTTTCTCCATAATGACTCAACGAGAACCCCTGCCAGGCCAAAAAGTCTTTTTTTTTATATTTGATATCCGAATGAACATCCATTCATTCGGATATCAAATATCGACAGCGTTTGAGAGTCTCTGTGCAGCGCTGTTCCGGTACGTGAGTCAACGTCTGTGTCGTTGCCTGGGAAACCGCGTGGCTCCGTTAGGGAGTATGTTTGCGTAGCGAGTGGGAAAGAGCGAGGGGCAGAGAAGTGACGGTGGATATGAGCGGAGCAGAGGAAAAGGTTAGTAGTAAGTTGTCAGTCTGGCAGTAAATGTACAGTACAGACTACAGTGTGTCAGTTAATAAATGCTAAAAAGTCACGTCTGTTGTTTCCCCAAATGCTGGAAAAGTAAAGGGGGTTAGCTCCAGAGTTAGCAACAATGGGTTAGCATAACCTGAAGATGCTAAACAGAGAAATACAGAACAGAGAAAAAAAAACAGCCCTACTACAGCTGATATCATCTTCCATCTGTGATATTTGTCATCTTAACCGACAAAAGCCACATTGGCTAAAAATTAGAAGTCTTCTAACGTTACCTAAATGTTTTCAACATTGCTCTTTGCTAATAAAAAGCTTTAAGCTTCCTGCACAAGCATTTGTTCACTTTGAATTCATGTATACCTGGGTACATGTAAGTAAAAGTGCGTTTTTATCATATGTGGTTAACCTTGTACAATTTTTTTTTTTCCTGAAATAAAAAAAAACATTTATTTTTTGTGTCAGATCTTAACAAATCTGGTTATTTTTACTGTATGAACCTGGAACAACAAACAAAATGGAACCAGCTACCGGATCACAATTTAAAAGCTTCAACATTTAAACACTTTGAGTAAAATTTTTAAATTTCCAACGTTGGCGGCTCTCAGTCATAGCAAAAAGAACCCGCAGCAGACAACACTGCATGCTGAGGGGCTTTAAATATCCGACCTTCTTATGTTATAACATGAGCTGTAGCTGTGTTCTTATTCAGAACAAGAAGTACAAAGTACAAGTCAGCACTCATGAATCATTTGTGGCCTTGAAATAAAAATAAATAGAAGAGTATAAGGCTCTGGTATGAACAGCAAAAGCATAATAGTGCATGTATGTTTTATGGAGGAAAAGCAGGACAAACAAGATTAAACTAAAACAGTGATTGAATATATCTGTATGAAACAATGGAAACATAATCTCACCATGAAAGATCTGCATTTCTCTACTTATGCAGGGGTCGTGAACAGGTTGACCTTTGGTAAATCTGCATTCCAGTGACGTTTGAAGGGTCAGAGGTCAAAAACAGCACATCTATAGTAAGCTCTGGGGTTGTAAAAGCTTTTATATTGTGATGGTACATTGTTTCTTCACTTTATTTTACCATTTTACAACCTTAATTACAACATCATATTAAAATCTGCTCCCTCTAGTTGTTACTGAAGCTGAGCCAGAGCATGAAATAATAATAAAAAGATGTAGAAATATCAAAAATCCATCTGACAGCCATTCAGAGGAGTAAAAGTACAATCTAACAATAGAAACAGCACTTATGTTCTAACCAATTTTCTGGTCAACTTTTGGCAGCTTAACACTTGATGTTTTCTCCATTGATTGAACACCAACCAGCGTCACCGTAGTTGCTGCTGTTTGAACAGAAAGAACAAACCCAGTGGAGACAGATTAGTTTCATCAGAGAGATGAGAGCTCAGTGCTGCACAGTGGAGCAGATCAGCAGCTTTCTGGCAGTGTTGGAGGCAGAGAGTAGATGTGAAACAACTAACCCAACATGAGATATTCACTTCACAGGAAATTAAGAGCTCTGTTAATATAGTCCTGATGCAGAACCATCATAACACATATTAAAGTCAAAGGCGTTAGCTAGGGAAACTCATGAACTCCTGTTTCAGGACGGGATCACTGGCGCCGGAATAGAGGGACAACAAGACTTTTTGTCCCCCTTCTTTCAGGTCTTATGGTAATAACATGGACTCCATATCTGCTGGACGTGCTAACAGCAGTAGAATATCACCTTAAAATACCTGTATTATATATATAACAGTATTACAGTGTGTTTGCAGCTTGTTTCTGCTGCCAAAGTGGCCCAAAAGAATCACTTATTGCAGGTGTAAATCTCAGGCTGGATATCGTTTGAAATGTTTCTATACCATTACTGATAAACTACACGAGTACTGATACAGAAACATTACTTATTGATACTTTCTCAAGAGGTAAGGCGTTCTTTTTTCATACGATTGTTCTGCCTACATGTCTGATATCGATATTTTACTTAGAAACATATAAAAATGTTATTCTATAAAACCTTTTTTTCATTTAACAAACACCAAAGTTCTGTTGTCTAAACACAAACAGCTGTACAAGAACTATTCCGCAATAAAATACTGTCTGCCAAATTTAGTGAGAAAAGAGAAGTGAAAAGATTATAAATCTGGTCAGATATTCTTTCATAACTTTTGTTATGTGAGAGTTGTTGATATGATTGCAGAAAACTACAGCTTGTAATGTTACTATTCATTAGTTATTTAGTCATTCATCCTAACAAATTTCATACCATTTATTTCCAAGAAAAAAAGAAAAGAACAGTCTGAGAAACAGAACAAACAGTCTGAGCCTCTATTGTTTTTTTTTTTTGTCTCAGTTGCACCATTTTTCGTTCCGTGCTCACCTGTCTGCCAGCTACATGAGCGCCGATCAATACGGCAGCAATCATGTGAGGCTGACAGCGCCTGCACAAGTCAGCTTTAACATCTTTGTTACATGTCTGCAGACTGGTCATTTAACTGTCAGGAGAAGCAGCAGAAGGAGGAGAAAAGAGCGTTATGTGTTGTAATATCACAAATCCAGCAGGATATTCAGGTAAACTGAATATTAATTCAGTCCATCTAATGCAGGGAAATCGGTGTATGATGAGGGGAAAAAACAGTTCAAGGACAGAAAAATCCCCCAGGAGAAATTGTTCCAGGTGAAGTCAGATTACCCAGCATGCTTCTCTTTCTCTCCTCTCTCTCTCTCTCTCTCTCTCCCTCCGCCGCTAACTGTGGGGGTGGGGGTTGCTATGGCAGCAGGTGTTGCAGCGACGGAGCGGACGGACGGATCAAACGCCGTAGTGGAGACGGCGTGCGAAGACGAATGAAGCGCCGGAGTAAAGCGGAGTCATTCTTCTAACGGGAGGCTGAGGTGCAGCGCCGGTGGCCGAGCTGTCATTTGTCACAACAGCAGAACCACCCAAGATGAGATCCGTATCTCTCCCACACACACACACACACACACACACACACACACACACACACACACACACCTTCTTTTGGTTTCAAGGTCATCTGCTCCAATCCAGCGACTGTGGGAGTGGGGGTGGAATAAGAAATCATCATGAAGCCTTTAAACAAGATCCTGGTAAACTGAAGTCTCAGTAAAATGTAAATCCGTGGATCAGAATGCGATCACGTGCACATGAATAATAATGTTGTCAGTGTTTCTTCCTTTGCAGATGAAATAAATAAAACGTCTTTTTAACCTCATTTTATTATTCAACACTTTTATTGAAATATAAAACAGCACACAGGACAGATGTTTCATATCGCCTCCCTCCTCCTGAGTATTCTGAATGAGATCCTCGGACTGTCTGCTGGTCTTGACTCTGCTCTAACTTTAAATAAACACAGAGGTGGATAGAAAAACCACCAAACAAACTGCAGGCTGTCATTGGCAAAGAATGAAATTGATGAACGATAAATCATTGCAGCATCTCCGTGTGGAAACAGGTGGAAATATGCCGACAGTCGTTTTGGGCCGCTGCAGGCAGCCACTGAAAAAGCCACTGTACACTACCTGCTAGCTACAGTTAGCTGTAGACTAGCCGGTGAACATAGTGGAGCATTTAACAGCTAAAGAGCCAGATATTTCCCTCAGGAGTTGGTAGAGAGCAAAAACAGAGCTGAAAGAGAGTGAATATTGGACTTACATTCACCAGACGGACAGAAACACGACTCCAAATGACTGATAATGTTGCTCCGTAACTGCTGGATGTGAAAATAATCAACTGTTGGTTGAGAAGTTCAACATATCAACTTAAAAGGTGATGATATGTCAGTGTTGTGTTCACTACTTGCAGCTGAAATTCCCTTTTTGCAGCCATGAAATCATTTGCAAATATATTATTAATTGTTAAAAGTTAAAATAAACTATTATTGAACAGAAGATGAAAAATATTCTTTGGAGAAACTTCAGAAATGCTCCTTTAGCTGTCGAACCTCTGAGTGGGCGGTCCGGTGTATGAGTTTGATTGACAGTTGCAGGGACACTGAAACACAGTGTAAACACACTTGTGGGTCACTAGTGAAGGACAGACAACATTTTGTTAGCAGTGAAGAGAAGGAACCGCAACATTTAGCATCTGAACTGACATTTGCAGGCAGGTTTTTTAGCTGTTCAAGCTGCTGCAGTTAATTAGCGATCCATCTACAAACTGATGATAGCAGTGCACTTTTCTGGCTCGCTCAACAAGACGAGACATGAAGACATAAGCTAGGAAGCTAATAAGGGTCCACGGTTAGTCAGTGTCACTGTCATCCAGCAGCAGAACAGTGTTGTTTACTGCTTTATGCAAAATTAAATGATTTGATTGTATTTCTGCAAGGAAGCTCTGTCGTAGTAATCTGACAGGCAGGAGGAGCCGTTATGACACCAAAGAAATATAAAATAGTAATTTCTCCCTTTTGAGGTCTTATTCTTTAGAGCACAAGATATTTACAGAGGATTTACAGAGCAGATCAGCATGCCATTGCAGACAAAAACACGCAATTTAATTTGAAATTGGATTTTAAAGACAAACAGTCTAATCCATCTGATAAAAAAATATAACTCATTTGTGCATCCCTGCCGGGCAAATGACCAATCACAATCATTTCCAGAGTGGACTGATTCGTTTCATGGTGTCCTATAAAAAAAACAAAAAAAAAGCATCTTGTTTGAATTTGTGCGTCTGACAAAGGGAAGAGGAATTGTGAATTGTGCATCTGATGGTTTATATTACGACACCTAATGTTTGGCTTTAAATGCCAAATCTGTAACCGCTAAATAAATATTCCATCTGTGCCTGTTTGCTCCGTTCCAACACATGACAGTATTCGGCCTTGTGCTATTTACAGCGGACCACCTTGATTCTGATGTCAGGGAGGCGCTCACGCTGCATAGTAAACAGCCACAACACAACCGCCGTACAGATAACACAAAACAGCCCCGAGCTAAAGCTGCTCCAAAAAGCACAACCTATCAAAATGCCGCTCACAGCCAAAAGTTTCAGGTCCAGCTCTGCAGAGAGTTCGCTGTTTTTCTCAAGGAGCACTAAATCCCCCGGCTTTTCTCCTCTGAATACAATGAAATGGCCTGACTCATTCCAGATTCACCCAGAGCGCCTCGGCCCTGCTGCCCCTCGCTATTAACAAGGCGACAAAACAGAGCAAAGCCTGGAAAAATAAAAATCAACCGCAGGAGGTTTTTTTTACACTTCTTTAAAGCTTCCAAAGATTCACTTCTCACCTCCGGGGAAATAAAGATGTTGTTGCCTTAAAAATAACACTCAACACTTCTTTAAATGGCTGTTTGGAATATTTTTAACCAGATCCAGCTTTTAGGAAGCATTGAGACCTGATTTCAGGGTTTTTACACTTAAGTTTTGATTAAAATGTCTGATTTAAATGTTTCTTTAAAAACTGGGAACTGCTCAGGCAGCTCAGACTGAAACTTTAATGCTTTATGCTTTGATGGTATCAATATTTCAGTACAGCTAAAAATACAGCCGTCTCAACATATTGTAAGAGCGGGTGTGTGCACTGAAGTAGAGCTGCTACTAACGATTACTGTCATTAACGAACTATCTGACAGTTATCTTATCGATTCATTGATTTGTTTTGTCTATAAAATGTCAGACACCAAGTTGACACCTTCAACCTTCAACCAATAAAACTCAGAATATTCAATTTACAGTGATGTAAAAACTGCAGCAGATTGTCACACCGGAGAAACTGGAACAAGCAAATGTTTCTTGAAAAATACCTCAATGAATCGAGTTGCAGTAAAAATAGTATCTGTCGATCAACAAATCAATTCATCAGATTGTTTCAGCTTTACTTTGAAGTCTAAATATGTGCATTAAACTGGAGACTAGGGCTACAACTGATGGTTATTGTGATTATCGATTGATCAATTTACTGTTTTGTCAATAAAATGTCAGAAAATAGTGGAAAATATCTGTTGTGACGTCTTCAAATGTCTTCTTTTGTCCAACCAACAGCCCAAAATCCAAATATATTCACTTTACCATCATGTATGACACAGAAAAGATTCAAATTCTCACAATTGAGAAGTTGCAACCAGCAAATATTTGTCTTTTTTCCTTAAAAAAATGACTAATTGTTGCAACTCTATCAGATATATTACAAAGTAAATGATAATAATAATAATAAAACTTTATTTATAGCACATTTCATTACAAAAAGATGGAGTACAACGTGTTTCACAAAACAGAAATAGGAACATTAAAAGCATAAAAATGTATTTAAAAGGATTTAAAATGACAATTATTACTATCAGTGAGGTCATATACTATATATACTACATTAGAGCTGCAACGATTAGTCGATTGATTAGTCGATCAGCAGAAAAATGATCAGCAACTACTTTGACAATCAAATAAGCCTGGCAGCCTTCAATTCTATATTTACTACTAAAACACACACACACATGGACACACAGACACACATAGACACACAGATAAACATAGACACACAGACACACACACACACAATCATGATGCTCATGTGAGACTGCAGTAACCAGCGTTGCCTGTGTGGTCGCCGCTGCCGCCATGACTAAACTCTCTCTGTCTCAGGCTGTCGACTGTCTCCTTACACAACAACAGAGCAGGAGAACTCACACACACACACACACACACACACACACACACACACACACACACACACACACACACACACACACACACACACACACACAGATGAGCCTTCCTCGTGTCGACATCCGACCCTGTGGCTTTGTTTTCACGTCTTTACACAGCTGGTCTGAACAAGACTGATGGTGTTTCTTGACGCCAGAGACCCTGAAACATGTTGAAATGGACGTTCTGAGGACAACAACCCAAGATTCACTGACTGGACACCTGTGAGCTGCTGCTTTTCTCACAAATACACAAATCCCATTCATTTCTTCTTCTGCTGTTGTGTACTCACTAGAACAGGACGTTCCAAACAGCAGTGGGATTTATGTCACGGTTGTCTCTGCGGTTGAGAGCGCCAAACATCTACAGTATAATGTACCGCTTGTGCTTCTCTTCAGAACAGTGTTTTTGGCTTTTGACCCTTTAAAAAGAAGCAACATGAGTCCCGTCATTACACATTATGTCCTTAATGTGGACGTAAGTTCAGCAGTTCAACCGAAGAGGGATTTTTCCTTCTCAGACTTTAAACATGAAGAAATTACAGAGGTCTAGAGAGGTCAAAGCATCTCGTATTTACAAAGAAAAGCACACATTTAAGAAAAGTAAGACTGTGACACAGATTTTTAACATATTAACAATATGTGACTCCTCAGTTGGGTTGAATATTAAACCTTAATACCTTTTTGGTAGCAACTGAAATCTGCTCTTATCATATAAAGTATGAAAAACTGTCATATTAACAGTTGGCATTGACTGCTTGGTCAGATTCTGACTATTATTTGCTTATTTACTGGCAGAAAATGTTGAAATAAACACCAACAAGTTATAAGTTATGAGATATGAGAATTAGATGCTATAAGCCGTTTCTTCCTGTTTGATTATTTTCTGACAGTATTCTTCTAAGATCTAAATAATTACTTGTTATTTAATTGAGGGAAATTTCTTGTACAGCTGATTTAGTTTGTTTAACATTAAAAAACTGGGAAATCTAAGACTCAAACTAAGAACAAATTATATTGTTTAGTATCGTTATCTACCTCGTTATTTCATTTAACTCCATTATTCAGTTACTTGCTGTGTTAATGTCTGTTTAGGTGAATATATTTGTCTAGTTTTGACCCCGACCAATCAGTAGGCAGTGACCTGAAGCTACAGGAGCATAACTTTGTTCAATGATAATTGAACAAAAATCTGTCAAGTCAAGAAGTTTAATTTTTGTAACTTGCACTTGAAGATCTCCATTCTTATCCCACCTACAAGTCTCTGATTGGTTCAGTTTGTTTTTCCAACCAGCTGGTGTTTCATCCAAATGCAGCAACAAGTTTTAACTGGAATTTACAGTAAATCTGCAAAAGAAAACAGGAGTTAAAGCAGTTTATCATCCACCACCACTGTGATACAAATAGCAAACAGGTGGTGATACAACATTCTCCAGTCTGGTGCCGTTAAACTATTACAGAAGACAAGATGATGTCATTAAAACAGCAAATGATGTTTGTGGAAAATATGATGGAAGTATGATATTTCTGTTTGTTTTTGCATGTATTCATTTCATCACATCCAAACAGATCTTTGGAAAGCTCGAGGTTTGATGTTTAAGTCACGCGCTTCACGTACGTCATCATTTATTTCCTACATCTGTTTCCACTGATCTTTATCACATGTTTCTGTTCAACTTTACACCGATATTTCCTCCTCAGCCCAGCAGGAAAAAAAAAAAAGTCTATTTCAACTTTTTTTTCCAATTTTCATCAGATTTTAGATTTTTTTTTTTTTTAAAGCACAAATTATAAATGCACATAAAAACAAGTGGACACTTAATGAACACCAGATCTATTTGAATCGCTTAGAAAATCAAAGACGTGGGCAGTGATTTAAAGGCCTGGATTCTTCTACCTCTCACATTAATCTTGGGACAAATCGGTCCCTGTCACCGAGGTCGGGAACCACCGCAGTAAAGTACGACACAACTTGAAATTTAAAGATTCAGGAGACAGTGTTTGCATCAGTCGGCCAGCGCAGGTGAAACCTCGCCGGTCTGCTGTTAAACGTCGATATATATGTTAACAAATTCTGCAGGTGCTTTCCCAGAGAAAAAGAGAACATCTGGTGAAGTGGCTGTTCTTCATCAAGCTACAGACATGTTGTGTTTATCCTCCTCCTCCTCCTCCCCTCCCCACCCCGCTCTCACTCTCTCCTCAACAGGAGTTGGGTCGCAGCCAGCGATGGGGTGTACGAGGGTCTCACATATTTTGGCAGGCGGTCCGATGCTCTGACGCCGTGTGTTTTTCCTGCTCATTCACCCTCCCTCCCTCTTGTTTTTTATCTCCCTCCAGCTCCGTTTCTCCCTCTCCTCTCCTCTCCTCTCCTCTCCTCTCCTCCTCTCTCCTCTCTCCTCCTCCTTACATCTCCCTACATTTTTTTGCCGCTTCTGTCTAAGCCTCTCGTCACTCGCTGTCAACCTTCCCGCCTCAGTGAGGAAACACACAGCGTTCTGGCAGCCAAGCTAAGGACAGCTCATTGGACTCCTCTCTGCAGGAGTATTGGGACGGGGAAGGCTTCTCTCCTGCCAAGTTCTCATCATACTCAACAATTGCAGAGGATGACTAATAACTGAGAAGACGGGCTGAGGAGACAAACACCCAGAAAGTTAGAAAAATGCACAGAGGGTGAGAAATTTCTCTAAAAAAAAAACAAAACAAAAAAAAAAATTTATATTCACGTTGGCATCGCCGTAGCCGTGAAATAACTCAAGCAGGTGACAGGCGGGAGGAGACGATATGGAGCGAAGCCCAGGAGTTGTGACAGCATTGTCAAACTGACGCTGGGTTTCTAGTTTTAAATGTTTTGTTGTTCATGCCGCTGAAGGCTCACGATGACAGTGATCTGTGACGGCTGATGGAGTTGTGCAGACTCATCTCTCTTTCTTTCTCTCTCTTTCTGTTCTCTCACATCTTTAGACTTTCTCGTCTCTGGAAAGTGAGGTTAGGCTGTCGTCGTGGATACCGTTGACCTCGTTCACCTCCCCCCTTTTCAGTCGGGCTGTGCAGACAGTGCTTCGCCGCTCACATCACTGCTTTAGCCTCGGTGCCTTCTTGGGAAGTGACATTTCACCAGGGAATTCATTTCTGAGGGGTTCAGACGAACAAGCACACCCTGATCCAAGACGCCGCAGAGGCCCGTTTCACCGAATTTGCAACGGGGCGAGCTGTGATTTGCAACATGAGACCCTTTTCCTCTCGCTCGACTTGTTTCACTACTCAAAACAAACACAATACTTCTGACCTAAGCACCGGATTGCAGGAGTCTGGCAAGGTTATCGGAAAATTTGCGAACAACAATCATAAGTGAAATCGGTGTGTAAACAAATCTCGCAATTGCTTTTTGGAAACTGACCATCTCACATTTGAGTTGCTCAGAGGTTCAAATGGTTTTTTTAGGGGAAGACTGTTGAAAAAACAGATTCACTAAATGGTAGCAAATGTTATCAGCAGCTTACTAGTTGGAACAAACAACATCACAAAAACGAGCTACAGTTTATTGCAGCGATAGTGATTAAAACGATTAACTCAGTTATTATTTCATTATGTTTTGGTTACTAGTGGTGGCAGTGAGCACTGCAGCTGGCGAGGGAGGAGACGATCCTACGCCATCTTTGATCTACAACTAAATTTAACCTTCAAATTAAGGCTGGGCAATATAGATATATCAATATAATATATCGATATCGTGATACGAGACTGTATCGTAATATCGTGATATGACATAAGTGTTGTCTTTTCCTGGTTTTAAAGGCTGCATTACAGTAAAGTGATTATAAACACATTACTGATGATTATTGATCAAAAATGCAGAAAAAAAGCACCTGTAGTCAATCTATATCAAGGTATTTGGTCAAAAATATCATGATATTTTTTTACACACACTTCAGGTCTTCAGACACTTGTTGTATATACAGATTACATAAAATGGAGCTAAAAAATTAGCTTAAAAAAATATTGCTTGTAAACTTGTCAGAATTAAGTACAACTGTAAATTTTTTCTCATTTACTTGCTTTTTTCCAGGAAGTGTTTGTCCTCTGATCACTGTCGTACTCGTTAACAAATTTTACTTCTGATCCACAAAACAATAATCCTCATAATTGGTTGCTTCTTCATTTTCAGTTACTCTCATCAAAAACCTCTGATATCAAAGACAGTTGTGCTCTACAGTGTGTCTGACATGTTACTGTGACAGTTCACTAGCAAAAAGAAACCTTTTCATCTTTTTGTGTAACAAAAGTGACACAACATGAGGCCAAACAGGAAAACATCACTCTCTATTACCTGCTACCTGCACCATGAAAACAACAAAAACACCAGAATTCTTCATATTTTTGGAGAAAAACGTCACAGAAATTATGCATTTTCAACCATTTTAACATTTTGATGTTAGAAATTTGTTAAAATTGAACAGTTTGAGAAATAGAAGAGACTTCAGTGAATAAATTGTTGGAATATTATGACTTTATAACCACCTGACATGTTTTATTCCACCTTAAAAGTCTCTGAGAAAACCATCTGATGACACACAATTAGTCAAATATTCATAAATACAAATGATTAAAAGTTCACTCTGTAACTGTTTCTGTCTCTTGAACATATGTGACTGTCAGTTATGTTCAACTCGACATATGTACACATGAATAATGAAGTGACACACATGGATCCGCACACACACACACACAAAACAAACAAACGTCACGTGTCTCCCACAGCGGGGAGGAGACAGCAGGCGTGAATCCAGGCATTACTGCAACACTGATGTCACTTTTCACTGTCAGATCCAATTAAATAGTCCAACAGCTGTTTCCAGCTCAGACAGACAGTCAGACTGATGTGAGGAGCGCTGAAGTCCAGATCTCTGGGAAGGTTACTGACAAAAATCTCTGACCTCAAGAGGACGTGGAGAGACATTTAATGAGCCACAAACAGGAGAAAAACTCTTATTCATGAGCTTCTCCTCAACTTTTCTCTCTAAAAGACACAATGATGAAGTATAATTCTGGTTTATTCTTTCACAGTTTCATTCAATAAGTCAATAATTTAGGCAGATTATCTAAACCGGTTTATTTAGAGGTAAAACTGACAGTTAGAGCTGTTTTAAGTGCAGCAGGTGGAACCATGAAATGACAGTTTGGGAAAAAATGTTACTGTTCACTTCTGTTTTCTCTTCCAAATACGTTTGACTAATCGTCTGATCATCTGACCTCTTCTTTACCCGTAATATTTCTTTCTTTAGTGATGTCACCGTGTTTCCGAGATCTCAGGAAGTAACTTGTCGAGTACAATGTTGTTTCTACTGATCGGAATGATAATCGAAACACTTAAGGTAATAAAACAGAAGTGAGAGATGCTGGTTACAGGAACTGAAGCTGAGATTTTTCAGTCTTTTTAGTCCTCAGATGCTCCACTGACGTTGTTAACGTCTGACCTCAAACACTCTTGATGAAGCACTTGTCTGTTAATAATCATAACTCTGTCACCTTTAACGCAAAGTAAGGAAATAACAGTGTATCGATGGCTGAAAAATGCACTTTTTTGAGAAAACTAAAAAAAAACTTTTTGTTTTCTTGCAGAATGCTATTTGTTTTTAATGTACCCAATATATAATACAATGTGTTTGGACTATATTACTATATTATGTGTTAACAATACCATAATAACCCTACAAACATGTAAACAATAACACATAATATAGTAATATAGTCCAAAAACAGCATGTTATGTATTGGGTATCCTTAACAAATAGCATGCAAGAATGAACAAGTTTTCATTAAAAAGTGCATTTTTCAGATAGAAGATTTGTATGTTTCAATAAAACCTAAATGAATGACAGGTATGTGAACACCAACTCTACAGGTCTCAATAATAAGTTGAGTGACTATGACTTTTCCTGACGTGTCGACAACCTTGAATATTTATGTCAATTAACAGTAAGGCTGCAACTAACGATTATTTTCATTATCGATTAATGTCCTGATATTTACTTGATTAATTGTTTAGTCTATAAAATGTTCCTCTGAGTACAAACTCTTTAAATGTCTTGTTTAAAGATATACAGATATACAAAAATCCAAAGATATACAATTTACAATAATATAAAACAGAGAAAAGCAGCAAATTCTCACCTTTGTGAAACTGGAACCGACTAATTTTGGGCATTTTTACTTGAAAAATAACAACAATTAATCAATAATCAAAATAGTTACTGATATACTGTATAAAAGTCACACTTTAACAATAGAGATGAGTAGTTTTCACTTCTCATTTGCTTCTATAGAAAGTTAATGAAGTGAGTTGCAATTTGCTTGTGACGCCACTTACACTTCACTTGAATTAAACTTATATTTCAAAATATCCATTAAAAAAATGTGTCTTCAGAGGCAAAAACCACACGTTTCAGCTTCAAACTGAGCTTTGAAATCCTCCTCCTCTACGTATGATGATGCTCTTCTCGCCACAAGGAAACAACAAGTCTCATTTACTGTAAAAACCTCAGAGTCATGTGTCGCCTACAGTACTGAGACACACAGGAGGCAGTGAGACTCCGGGAGAGTTTCACGCATTCCAGCACTCTGAGAAAAAAACACAGTAATTCAGAGCGAGCGTCATTTCTACGAGTGATGACGCCACGATCTGGTGTCTGAAAATCATCATATTATAAAACTACCACAGCACCCACCAACTTTTTATTTTTACATCACTGGTTAATCAAACGCGTACATCTGTTTTGTATTCTCGTTAGGCTGGTGTGGTTTTGCTGTACATGACTTGCTGTCAACAGACTTTAAAATATGATTTGATTTGTAACAGGCATTAAGTGATATTTGTCCTGGTAGAGCACTGATTACACGGAGGGGGTAACATAATGTGCTTCACAGCCAAAAGTATGTGGACGCCTGCGCATTATACCCACATATGATTGTTGGACGTCTCATTCCAAAACCATTAATCTGCTGCTATAACTCTTCTGGTTTCAAGCTTTCCACAAGATTTTAGAACCTGGCTGCCGGGATTTGTTCCCATTCAGCCACAAGAGCATCAGTGGAAAGTAAAACCACTAATCCCAACGGGTCCCAAACTGGGAAAACCATTTCTTTATGGACCAGGGTTTGTGCACAGGGGTATTGTCATGTTGAAACAGGAAAGAGTCTTTCTCCAACGTGTTGACACAAAGTTGAAAGCACATTATGGTCTGAACTGCTGTTATATGTTGTACTGAAGCATTAATTTGAACCAACCAAACCACAAGAAACAGCCTCAGACCAATGAAAGTATCTGGAAAAGCAGCGTCCACGTGCTTTTGGTCATGTAGTGGGAAGATGCTAGTTTTTAATAGTCATATGGTAATATTAATATGCTCTGGTGCTCCTTAATCTTTCAAACTGTGATCAATGTAGAAATGATATATTAAGTTACAGTTGAAAACAAAAGTTCTCTTGATGGAAAATGAAAAACTGAGGAGAACACAACAC
Organism: Thunnus thynnus; assembly: GCF_963924715.1. Lineage (NCBI taxonomy): Eukaryota > Metazoa > Chordata > Actinopteri > Scombriformes > Scombridae > Thunnus > Thunnus thynnus. The sequence continues at coordinate 5,652,873 of NC_089536.1, read as the reverse complement.
CCACTATGACGTATCATGCACATTTACAGGTGTATATTTATATTCTGGAGCTCTACTGGAAAGTTTTTGCATGATTTACAGATCAAAAACCTCCTTACTTATCTTATACTGACTCTTTATGCTCCTCGGTTCAGCCTCTGTCTGAAACAGGCTGTTTTATCTCCTGTCTCTTTAAGGCCCCCCTCCTGATGAGCCAACAAACAGTCGTCACATTTAGCTTATTTTTATTGTTCTTTACTTGAAACGGAAACTTTTCAAATACATCCGTACGTGTTCGTGCCTGAATCCGATCTGAAATATATGGTTGAAACCCTGGTTTTTGACTTGCAGGGAGCATTTTCGCTGCTTACTTTCACCTCAAGATTTGAAACTTGAAGTGGAATATGAGGAATATATTAACAATAAACATTATAACAGCCTAAAAATAGCTGCAAATCACAAAAAGCATGTTAAGTCTCATTTAAAGAAGCCATAAAATTGACTGAGAGCATTTCCACTGTAACCTACATATTCTCCATCCTCCTCTGTAAACGATCGCGGGCCTGGTAACCAACAAAAATAGATCTGAAGACACACACACACAAAAACATAACGACACACATAAAAAATAAGAACAGGCTTTGATACACAGCGCTACACACACCCTGCACCTCCCATCTGATGGCGCAGACATATGTACTGTATAAAGTATGTTTAGCATACTCTGATGTGTCCTCGTGTGCATCTGGTTAATGGCTGCCTTGGGAAATCCTCCACTCTCATACAGCACTGAGTCTCTGTCAACAGCAGCAGCAGCTACACACACACACACACACACACACACACACAAATACACGCGTGTAGAATATATACACACACACACACACAGGCGTACACCGTCACACCCAGTCACAAACACACACCGCTTGGATCTAATTTTAGGCGACTCAAAAGATTTACGAGACTCCTCGAGGGACCGAGCAGCAGTACGGCCGGTTCGTATGATTATGATATAGCGCAGTATCAGTACGTGCGTGTGATGACTTTGCCAATGCTGCGGGATGTTTAAAGAGGCCTCGTTCAAGGCAGTTTTCTCCACTAGCTCGTTATGTCATGTTTATTCTTATCTTACTGTACTATCTTATAATCCTTAAAGCCGCTATGATCAATATTTTAAATGAAGAATCGATGAAATGTGTACATGAGAGGTGCTCTGCTGCTCTACTTAGCTCTTCAAAGCATTTCAGCATCTTTCAGTCTTTTAAAGCATACTCTACTACAGATATTGACACAGGAGCAGGTTCATTATTTTCCATTTACTGCAGAGAGAACAACAACAGCAACGGAAACATGAGCTCGGAGTAACTGAATCGGTTTATCAGGTGAAACAAGCGTTCATCAGTTGCTTTAAGAGGCACATAATGAGAGTCGTTACATGTTGTGGTATGTCGTGACTTCACCGTGGCTTCTATTAACTACATGTTTATCAGAAAAGTGACAGGCGAGAGCGACACACTCGTAAACGTGCGAGATGACTACCAGGCAACATTCCTGCTGGGGGAATGTGGTTTTACACCCTGTGCTGATGGAGAGGACGAACAGATAACATAGCGAGGCGTCGAAGTGTATGACAGCTAAGATGAATATGTGTGTGTGTGTATATTCTGTGTGTGTGTGTGGGCGCCCTTAGCGTTATCCTGTCATACATTGATTTAGTTTAACACCCACGGCGCACATGAAACAGCAGGTGGAACTCTTGTCTCACGTCCTCGTCCAGTGACACAGGTAGAAACTCCTGATGTCACATCGCTGTTAGCCGCTGTTCCTCTTACTGTTGTGACTCAGTTTAATCTCTCATTGAGGATTTTCTTTCATCTGTCTCTCTGAGAAAGTGAGACGTGCTCCTGGGCTTAACTTTCCATTTTCTGACATAAATAGAAGTACAGTAAGTATCTACTACAGAACTTAACTGCTATAAAGGATTTGAGTCCTTTGTGATTTTAATTTTTAGCCACCGAAGCAGCATATGGAAGCTAATATCTCATCAGCCTCAGCTGTACTTGTGTTTGTTTGGTTAAACAATATTAAACTACATACCTGCTAAACCTAAGCATATTAATTAGCATGTTAGCATGCGGACAGACAAGTACAGCCTCACAGAGCCACTAACATGTCTATAGATTCTTGTGATAGTAAAAATGAATGGAATGAGTGTGTGTGATGTGAAAGGTTTTGCTTTTTAACCCACAGAGAATTATCATCAAACTCTGCAGCTTTACGGAGTCTTTTAGCCCTCTTAAGAACATTGTTTTGGTTGTTTTTGGTGTTTACGGTCAGACAGTCAAAGTTAGCGACTACCTGGTGAAGAATTTAGCAGTTAAGAGAGCCAGATATTTCTCCAGGATTTGGCAGAGAACACCAGAGCTAAACGGAGAGTGAATACTGGACTTACATTTATCAGATGGACAGAGATATGACTCCAGATGAATGATAATGTGGCTCCATGTCTGATGGATTTATAAATAGGCGACTATTTGGTAACACATTTGCTCTACTGCCCCCATATAACAAATAAAGTTACCCAAAACTCAATTAATACAGCCTTAAGATTTTAATTAAGTTTTGCTGAACAACAACACAAGTGGTAACTACAGATTAAAGCTAAATGCTAAAATGTAGTGTAGCACAAGTATAGAAGAGTCATAAGTCACTGACTCACAACAATATCTGTCTAATATTTGCTAACATGAGCTAACATTAGCCGTAGATACTGGTCACATGTCTCCACTTCCTGCCGCTATGCAAAAATGAAGCCAAAACATCTCCTTTCCGGGAGCTGCCATCTTGCTTGTGTGATGTCATTTGGAGCCAAAGTCTGCGCAGTGGAGTCAGGCAGCGAGATGATGCCCTCTCAGCCGCCCTGCCGCCTGACGGAGGTCTGAGAGCAGCTGTCACCGCTGTCAATCATAACATCAGATCCCCTTTTTATATTGTCAAATAACTAATTAAAAACAAAGTTATAAGACAAAATGAGCACTTGGAGCACTGGCTCATGTCTCATCCACTAACATGAGAGGGGCGACATTTATGACCTGTACTGCTGCCAACCACCTTTAGGAAGCTGTCATGTCGTCCATCTTTATATACAGTCGATGGTCATACCAGACCAATGTGCTGCACTGAACAAGGATGCATTTTATTGCTTTTGAATTCATCCTTTTATTTGTTATATAATAAATGTGCTTTTCTTTCAAAAGTTAGTCTCACTTCAAACGTTAGCGTTCATTGATGATGTTTTACCTGCAACAGTCTTGAGCTTGTCTGAAATAATGTTAATTAAATTCCACTAAAAACCGAAATATCAAACAATCAACAATACTAGAACATATTAGAACAGTAGCACCTCTCCCTAATCAAATGAAGTAAATCACACAACGTACTGTTGAGTGAGGTTATACTGTAGGGCTGGATTTTTTGCAATTTGCATTATTATCATTTTTAATTTATTACCTTTGGCACAGAAACTGGACATTCCGGTTTTGGCTCTTCATAACACACCACCCACTGGGCTAGGCTAAGATGTAAAGATAAACCAGATGTTATCTAAGTCATGTCACACGCAGCACACAACTCCTAAGCTTAACGCGTGTACAGAATATTAAGCGAAGCGCTCTCACGTTGAACCGCAAAGGCCGAGTGTATTTCAAAGCATTTTCTGTCCCTTCATCTCCACCTCATCACCTCATGAAGTAGATTTCATGGGTTCGGTCCTTCAGGGATCATGAGTTTCACGTGGATTCGTCTTCATGAAAAGAGGTGTGACTAAAACATTTTGTGTTCTCAGCATGCAGCACTAACGAATGAGGTAACTGTGTCTTCATGTTTTTTTCACACACTGCCTCTTTTTCTTACACTAGAACACACACATACGAGCACAGCGTGTCTTTCCTTTTCATTTTTTGTTCACTTATCCCCTCTCTCTCTCTCTCTCTCTCTCTCTCTCTCTCTCTCTGCATTTTACTGACACAAGCACTCACTCATTTTTCTTTCATTTTAAGAAACCCCACAACGCCTGATGAAATAAAACAAAGGAGAATTTGTTGCAGATGAAGCAACACCTTGCCTGAGGCTCTTCTGAACTCCTCTGGGTTTCCTTGGACCTGTTACTGTGAGCTCCACAGACACACAGCCCTAATAAAGCATAACCATTAAAACCAGGGAGATATTTATGGCGTTCCCCGCAAGGCCTCGCTTTCTCGTTGCGACCCACATTCCACATTCTGTAACGGTGAAATATTCATCGCTGTTGTCGCTGCTGATCAGGAGAGGAGCCTCAAACAACAAGCGTATGTTGTGTTTGGCAATGATGCATCAGGCGACACTGTATCTGAATATTTTAGCAGACAGACAACAACGTGTCTGTTATGCTCCTCTGGATCTCCCTTCACCCATACTCAATTTTCAGCTTTCAGATTGGCGCTGAACATGCATGTTTTACGCTGATACACATCTAATCATGAGCCAGAAAAGGTCAGTGATGCAGAAAGAAGAAGAAACAAGAGGATGGAGGACAGAAGGAGGTGAAAAAAAGGGAAGGAGAGAAAAGGTGAGAAAAATTCAACCAAACATAATCCTTCGGTCGCTACGCTTCATCTACTGTGCCGGGCACGTTCTGTGTTTTCAAAATGTCAGCTGTGATTTCATCAGGCATCGAAAGGCTCTCCGACTGGGCACCAGATGCCTTTAGAGGAGAAGCCCTCAGGCATTACACAGCATACCCTGGTCCCTCATCTGTCTACAAACACACACACACACACACACTCACACACACACACTCACACATTGGCTTTGTGCAGCACTGGAACAACATGAGACGAAGCCAGAGGTGAGGCTACATAGGCAGCCAACTCTCACTCCCAGCTCGTCACGTACCGAAGCTTGGTCAGGACCCCTTGGCGTCACTTTTTAACAAGCTGGGCAGCCCTTCACCATCATTTTTCAGCATGCAGGGTAGTCCGACAGACTTCTATAGAGCTCCCACAATGTCTGAAATAGGCGCCATGAGACTGATGACGTCTATATAAAGTGACAAATTTCCATATTCGGAGGTGGCGGGTTGGTTGGATGGTTAGATAAACAGATGGCAGGAGACTACTGTTCGCTTCCCGTTTCCGACTGCAGTTTTTAATCACAAGTGGGGACAGTTTTTAAAGGTGCAGTGTGTAGAATTTAGTGGCAGCTAGCGGAACAAACTTGGCATATAATATTCATAAGTATGTTTTAATTAGTGTATAATCACCTGAAAACAAGAATCATTGTGTTTTCGTTACCTTAGAATGAGCCCTTTATATCTACAGAGGGAGTGGGTCCTCTTCCACGGAGGCCGCCATGTTGCATCGCCATGTTTCTACAGTAGCTCAGAACAGACAAACCAAACACTGACTCTAGAAAGGGCCTTTTGCGTTTTTTGCGAGACTCACGGCCACACTTGGAAGAGGAGGGGGAGGGGAGGGATATTCAGTTTGTCGCAATCAGTAACCTCACCACTAGATGCCACTAAATCCTACACACTGATCCTTTAACCACGAGTCGGGACAGTTTTAAACCAAACCGTGATCTTTCTCTAACTCTAACCAAGTGTTTTTTTGTGTTTAACCATAAAACACAGTTATATTTAAGAGTGACTGCTGTGATACTGCATGTTGAAAAATGCCGCTAAAGGGGTACCAAGTGCGTTAAAAAGTAGACACCAATGGTTCCTGACTAAGCTTCTGTATGTGATGAGTTAGGAGTGAAAACATGGTGACACAGGAACTGTTACTGTTCTGCAGATCGGCACAAATGCAAAGCTGATGGAGAGAGAGAGAAATGGAGAGAGACTGTATTACAGTCTTAGGAGGAAAACTTTGAAGACTAACACACCATAGCAAGTCTGTTTCACCACCTGCACTGGGAAGAGCCCCTGCTATGTTATTATGGAGCATATGCTGCTCTACTCAGCTGAAAGTCATTCAGGGAGCTTCGCTACAGGGGGATTTGAAAACAAGTGTTTCCAAGCCATCCATCTTCATAAAACAGTGGCACCTTATTACTAAAAATGTGACTGAATGTGGCAGTTTTTAAAGGGAAATTCCAGTATTTTTTCCTCATAACTGTGGCCATTCTGACCATAAGTCATGCTAAATGCTCTGTAAACCTCTGTATTGTTAATGCACTAATCCCAAATCCTGTTATGCTTCTCTATAGATACCTGATACTTTCTGATATATGATGTTATATTTGTGTCTTAACTACAACGAGCACTGTGCTTTACTGTCTTGTCTTTGACTGATGTTCAATTATAGCGTCTTTTTACAAGAATATTAACGTTAAATACAAATATTATTCAGAAACGTTGTCAGTACATTTTTTTAGCCCTGAATCATGTTCACAGGTATTCTCTTCAGCCCCAACAACCTCCATCATGGGAGACTCAAGATGGCCGACTGCAACCTGCGAGGAGGATCACGTAACTGACACGGGTAGCCAAGCTAGCACTTCAGCTAGTGAGCTAATCTACTATCAACCATCTAGTTCAGCAGTCATGGATGAACTAGTCAATGTGTTATTTATAGACTGATTTGATGAGTTTTTAAATAAAACATATCACGGACACATTATAGTAGGAAATTACTGTTAGAAATTAAATTTGTTGTGTTTTTTCTACGTTGGCATTGAAGTGTGTCCTCTTTGAGATCTGATATTTTGCTGAACAGACTTTCTGTTCAGATCTAATTTTCTTAAATTTGACGTAATACATAAACTGGAGTAATACTGAAGGGATCCTTAAATGTGCTTATTTTGGAGAGAAGATAGCTGCCACAAATGTTTAGTTAGTTTCTCGTCACATCAACGTCTGTAAATGTTTTGCATTGTTCCAAGCACAATTGGTGAGTGCAAAGTTAACAGGATGCATAGTCAGAACGGTTAAAATTATAAGAATAAGACCTACAGGGTTGAAAAATAATTGACCTTGATATCTTTTTGGAGATATTGAACGTTACGCAATAGCTAGTTTATCTAAAATGAATATCTGGTGCTTCTAACTGCCTAACTGACTTCCGTCTGCGAGAGTTCCCACACTGTAGTGAAGCCTACATGTGCAAGAAAGCGTGTCACAACAAAAGCACACTGCAAGCTGAGGTCTTCTCTGCGCTTTTATCAAAAGGATTCCTGATCTCGGACAGTATGTTGATGATTGTGAGCATGAAAAATTAGCTATGAAAGCCAGATGAAAGAGAAATGTTCCTCTAATCTGCCAGAACATCAAGCAATGCTTTCTGAAATATGCTTCTCTGAAACCGGCCGGCTCACAGGGTGTTTGATATTTTTCACACGAACAGATAGATAGTAGCGCTGCTAACATTCCCCAAACTGAAAATATCCTCATATCTGACTGTAACCTGCCACTGAACTGTCAGTGTTCAGTTGCATGTAACTGTACCTCTAGGTAGTACTCTTGTTTACCTACATATGTATTGTTAACACCAGTTTAATATTCTCAGTCATGTGTGAGAGTGTGAGTGAAATGCACTGATTTTATCTAATTTTAGCTTTAAAATGTGAATGTGCGGTAACCTTTCTTGTTCAGAGTTACGGAACTAATTGCTATTTACAGTGTTACATAAATGACATTTTCTATTATCTGTGTTCATCACAGCCTCAGTGAGCAGCATGGGATGTCGCAGCTCTAAACACGCAGCAGGAATCCATCCTGAGATGTTAAATCAAGACGAAAGGAGACGGACTTGACGGAGAGGGAAGCCTGGCTGTGATTCATCACCTGCATCATGTAGCTCCAGGCTGCCTGGACACTGACACTGTCTGGTGAGAATGACCCAGAGGCTTAAAGATGCAGTTCAGGCATTATTTTAAGTTTGTTTACATGCTTATACATTCTAAAAGAGCTCAATAACCACTTATCATCACCTTTCAAGTTGATATGTTGAACTTGTTAGCAAACAGTTGATTATTTTCCACATCCGGCAGTTACAGAGCAACATTATCATCCATTTGGAGTCGTGTTTCTGTCCATTTGGTGAATGTAAGTCCAATATTCACTCTCTGTTAGCTCTGTTTTTGCTTTCTACCAACTCCTGAGGGAAATATCCGGCTCTTTAGCTGCTAAATGCTCCACTGTGTTCACCAGCTAGTCTACAGCTAACTGTGTTTGTTTGCTGTTTGGTGCTGAGCAGGTAGCGTACAGAAGGTTTTTTAGAAAACAGCTGCCTGCTGTGGCCCAAAACGACACTATGAGAGCGCTGAGAATGAACCAAAACAGTAAAGTTGCAGCCAGACAGCTAAACAATGAGCTGAAACTCACTTGGCACACCCAACACATTACACACTGACAGATCAGATCATTATTATTATAAAAAATATCAAATTTAGCCACTTTAAAGGGGCACTTCACAAGTTTTATAAAAGTATGTATATGTAGTTGTAGTAGAGCTCCAACTATTAGTTGATCAATCAATTAGTCGATGGACAGAATATTATTCAACACCTGTTTTGATAACTGATTCATCATTTTAGTCATTTTTGAAGGAAAAATCCCCAAAATCTACTGGTTCCACCTCCTTAAATGTGAAGATTTGCTGCTTTTCTTTGTCATAAATGACAGTAAAGTAAATATTTTGAGGTCCTTGAGCCTAAAATTATATCAGGCATTATTTACTATTTTCTGACTAAGCAACAATTCAATTAATCGGAAAAAAATAGCATATTAATCAATAATGAAAATAATCACTAAATTGTAATATGATTTTTTTCCCTAAGAAAACATGCAATGCTCTTTGTAGCTAACTTCCAAGCACCAGTTGGCACATACAGTAACCCCTCTGATAAGACTTCTGAGTCAAACAGATAAATATAACTTGTCAAGATCTGTGACGGTGTGTTTAATTTATTCAGTAAACTTGAAACTATTTAATCTGGATTTCAACAGAGATCCCTTCAGCTCCTGCTTCTCAAAATGTGCAGCTGTTGTGACCGACAGGTTGAGTAGATGTGAGAAAAGCAGGAAACCAAAAACAGAGAAACCCACTTAGCCAGTCAACAAACTGGGTCAGAGCTTTGTTAAGTGTGTCACAGCTGCCTGAAACCCTCACACATCGATATTTAGATATAACAGACGGCTGAACAAGACGCCACAGAAAATGAGTAAACATCATGAAAAAGAACAGGATTTATTTGTAATTAGAGCTGCGAAGTTTAGACGATCAACAGAAAATTAATCATATTTTATGCAAAAATACCAAATATTAGATGGTTTCAAGTTCTCAACTTTGCTTTTTGATTGATTATTGGGAGACTTTGTTCAATGATTATGAATTGATTAATTATTTTGAGTCTTCTTCAAGAAGAAATGCCAACATTTTCTGATTCCAGCTTCTCAAATGTAAATATTTTTTGGTTTCTTTTGTCTTCTATATTAGTAAACTGAATATATTTGGGTTATGGACATTTGAGGACATCACCTTGGGTTTTGGGAAACAGGAATCATCATTCTTTACCATTTAAGGGCCTTTTTTTGGCCAAACGACTAATCGATTAATCAAGACAATAATGGGCAGATTAACTGATCATTAAAATAATCATTAGTTGCAACCCTATTTGTGATTGAAAGTATTTCCTACATACATTTCTCCATCAATCATCATCATTGTCATTAAACCTGTAATTATTACAGTAAACATGAGTCACATGTGCAAAATGTACAAGATAAACACACTAGTAAACAAGCAATTATGAAATATAATTGCACAGTATACAATCAATTTAGTTCTTTTCAGACAAGCTCCATACTAACCATCATACTGTAGCACTGAATAGCCTTCTGATAAACACTAACGTCCCACTCAGTCATCACAAGCAGCAGCCTCGGGGTCATCCTACATCAATAATGACTGAACGCCTCAGTGATGCAGCCGTCATGTACACAAGAGGACCTTGAAGCAAACTTATGATGACACAAAGAGACGGTAAATCAGCTCAACAGCCGCTGTCACAGTTACAAAAGGATGACAAAGAGCAGTATGGACTGACATGAGACCTGTATGCATGATAAACAGCATGTACAGTATCTATAAGCCAGCAGCTACACAGGCATCAGTGAACCAGAGATTTGTCATTACTGAAGGGAAAAAGAGGGTCTACGGGCTTTTTACTGAGAATAATGAGGAATGAGTCTCATTACACAGCAGAGTGTCTTTATCACAGACATGGATTAGTCTTTAACTTTGTTCACTTCACTAAGAACTGCAGAAAAAAAGGATTTACTGCAGCATCTGTGCAGATTTCTGAAGGGATGTTTTGAAGATTGAAGCATTCTGAAATTTAGCTTCAGTTTTGGTTTATTACTTTCTGGTTTACTGTCAACTGCCTGAAGTAAAAAAAAAAATAATAATCCTGATTTTAGCCAAAAAGTGAGGCCTGTTGTAGAGGCTGTCCTTTGTGCATATTTTAAAAAGGCTTTCATTTTGGTTTTATAATCCCATTTGGTTTTTTTGTTCTTTTTAACATGGTGGCTTTTCTTTTATATTCATGTACAGTGGAAACTGCTTATAGTGATCAATTCCCTCCGGGTCAAATTGATCACTATAAGCTGATGATTATTATAACAGATTTTTTTTTTCTTTTTCTTAATTTCTCATGCAGATTACCATCTAATTGACATTTGTATATTTATTACATGAATATAAAGTAATGAAACAGGCAGCTTTGCTATTTTTTCAATGCTTCTTGTTTCGCTGCTGCATCTCTTTGGCTCGTTTTTTTGGCAGTTTGTCATAAGCTTCATTGAAAGAAAATGACTTTTTCCTTTTCATTTTCCCGTCATGATCTCAATGTGTACGTGTCACCAGCCTCAGGTCACCAGCCGGAAGCAGACGGGTTGTGTGTTGTGCGTTTAGGCTGCGGGGGTGGGAGCCGCAGGGGCGCCGCAGCGAGAAAGTTGAACCAGAATCAACTTTTGGAGAAACACAACCTGTCACGCTGCACAACCCTGCCATGAGGGAAGTCAAAAACATTATTAGGAGGAGAGCGAGCTAGAAAGTGGCTGAGGAGAGCGAGCAGTGGTAGCGAGAAAGCTGGTGAATGAGAGGAAGAAAATGTTATTTTCTAATTGTTTCAAGGTGGTTACAAATAAACATGTCCACATCCCACACCCCCACACAACCCTGCAGAGGTGTGCCGCAACACCTGATAATGGTGCCGCAACCACTAAATACACATCATACGTGTATTATGGGATTGAGGTAAAAAGAAAATATAATTACCATAGTTCAATTTTTTTCCATATGTTTTCATGTATGAAATGACCCAAAACGAACACTGCAGCGGACTATTGATTAGGAATGATTCTGTCACCATGCTATCTTGAATTTTTTAGCACAGCTCTGTTTTTAGTAAGTGTGACAGTCTTAAATAACTGTCAATCAAACACACACACACTGCCAAACACCTGCCTACTGAAACCTGAACTACTTGTGGAGAAATGTTTATGATTTTGTGTGGGGGGTTTTTCTCCTCACATCAGTAGAGTCGAGGTGTTTCCTGAAGCCGGCCATGTATTATAGGAGTTCCCTTTATGACTCAGCTGCTGAGTCATAAAAAGCACCAAACCACTTCTTTGTGTTTTAATTCATCCTTCTCTGTAGGTGCAGTATGTGGGATTTAAATTACATAACACCCAACTATGTAATAACCATTATAAACCTCTGTTCAGCAATATTTTCTGCGTTAATGTTAAAGAGAAAAGCTTGTGATGTGAAGGAGTCTCTAGTGCTGCTAATCCCACTGTGAGTCAACACCCCCATCTGCAGATTTCTGCAGCATTCAGTCACTTTAAGATCAACACTTCAGGTGGTTTTAATTAGTTCTAGTTGCTTAGTCGGTCTGACCAACGCTACAAAAACACAGTGACTCAACTTCTAATGATGTGAAACAAAAAAGAAGCAAACCAGATGCAGTAATTTTATGGTATTTTCACCTGATAAGTGACTCACTGAAACAATCAATCAATCAATGCCAAAAGCTTAATTTCAAATCTTCAATGTTCATCTCTGTACTTGTGTCATATATTCAGTTATTTCTACCATTAGGATCCAAACATTTTCCACCATTTGGGTCTAAGAACAATCTTTCCTCATTCTTGCCGCTGCCAAGCAAAAGCTGATCTCCTTTCATATCCTAAATGTCAGAGACACAGAGTCAAATGAATATCCAAGTCTCAAGAAGAAGCGGGATGGCGGCTAACTGCACCCCTGTTGTGCGATGGCTCGTTACAGAGGCATCATGATATCAGCGGTGACATCTTTATGTGCAACTGTGCCGTCTTATCACAGAGCTGCTCTGCTGATTGCTCTCAAGACAAAAATGTATTTTTTGAAGCGAGGGCAAGTGGAGTGCATGGAGCTAAAATAAGAGGCATCTTGTCAACACTGGGAACACAAACAACTCACGCAGAGGGGTGTCGATGAGGGGTGTTGCACAGTCTCAGCGCTGTCTGAGGTTACCTTTTCCTGCAAAAGCACACTGATTTACTCCTGGGAGGATTTAGTCATCAGATGTGTGATGAAATAACCTGGATCACACTTTATCTGCTTGCATGTCGGTTGTCAAACCGTATTTGAAACCGTTACTTTGTGCACTGGTTCGGACCTGAAGGTTCACAGCAGGAACCTCGTCTATGGCTTTGCTGCAGTGCTTTAAAGCAGGGTGGTGCGAAAAAATGTGTGATTCATCGCACTTCAGCACACTCCCAAAGAATATCTGGCCAGCATGGTTCTTTCAGAGTTTATTCACATGGAAACCAACCAAACTAAGAATGTGTTTTGATGTAGGACAGAACAATTTACTGACAAAAATATATAATAAATGCTTTTTTAAAATCACTTAAAACTACTCTTTGACTTCTTGAGGGCATACAGATCTGTTTAAAACCATCTCCGTTGAGAATTTACTGATATTATCTAAATCTCTCCTCTGTTGTCTGACTTTAAATGACCCATGAAATTGTGTCTGTACTTTCTTAATGTGATGTATGTCTTGAGGATCAAGGATAATGGGACAGGACATACTGTAAGATAGTGAAGGATCATTTTAAAGTGTGAACCAGAGGGAAGCAGTTAAAAGCTCCAGAAAAAAAGTTAGTGAGTGCAGGTTGAGGGTCAGTTTGTATGATTACATCAGAAATCAAGTGTTTATCAGCCCTCTTCTGGTGGAGTGAAAAGTCAGATTAATACAAGGATAATTTTTAATATTTTGACACAGTCAAGCGCAGCCCCAACCAATCCAACGTCGGAAAAGTGTGAGGAGAAGGGGTTTCTGAAGCTATCTAACAAGCAGTATGCTGGCCTCTTAAGAAGTTCCAGGACATTCAAATCCTAGTCTTGGTATCTCTAAAGGTTTGGTTTTGTCCATTAGCGTCCCCCAAATCCTAACATTTTCTACAACAGATGTTAGGAAACTTCACCAGACTAGGGTGCTGATATTGGATGATTATGCAAAACTCTTAATAATGTTCAGCAACATTTTTACATCCAATTCCAACATGTTTCAACTTCCATTTTATACAATATCTGTGCATGGAAGCTGTGGTGTTGTTTAGTTTAAGGAAAGATCGTGGTTATGGCAGCTACACTAAGCTAACTAAGCTAAGCTAAGGTTAAAGAAAGTTTGTAGTCACCGTTAATAAAAGGTACTACACACTTACTGATGTTTGTCTTCTAAGCACTTATCTGTACAGGTTTACAGCTGATGTGGCTTGATAACAAAACAATATTTAATCTTCACTTGTAAGGCTATTAAATACAGTTATCTATGTTTCATGTCTATAATGAAAGCATAGCAACAGTTTCACTACTATACAGACAATACGACAATCACTGGAAATTAATTAAGCAGTGATGCAGGTGAGTAAGTAATGTGACAGTAATGTGACAGTCAGACTTAAAGAGTTTAAAGGTAAAGCTCATCCACATCCAGACTAATTTCTGAGTTTGTCCCACTTTTTATAGTTTACTGGTTGACTCAGTGAACTTCCAAACAAGCAGCAGAATCTTTTCATCTATTCCATTTAATATGAGAACAATTAGCTCTGTTAACCCAGTACAGGCCAAAAATAACACTTTATTGTGGACAACTGCAATGGTTTGGGCTGAAAAGCTTAGTTAGCACATTAGCAGCTTTGCTGTTGTTTACGAGGTGTGCAGACTAAAGACATTTACGTGCCCCTGCAGAGAAGGAAAGACTGATTTTCGATTGTTAAAAGGGAAAAGATTAACAGCTTTGCCAAACCTGAACAAGCATTAATAAGCATTTAACATTATTTTAACTGCTAGTGTGTTTGTGATACGACAATTAGAGAATCTCAGAGGTGTAAAATAAATAAAGAGGTGTGAAACAGAGAAAGCCAAATGTCTACAGTCAGAATTACCTCAGACACACTCAGCCTCCGTCATCATTACACCTGGTTAAGTCAGCTACACTATCAGTATGTTGACATCATCACCTCAGCAGCTCCCGGAGCAAATGACTCAACTGTTGCCATGGAATTCCTGCATAGAAACGAGGCTGTGTGGGGCCGAGGCTTATTAAAGTGATCTACGGCTGAGGAGCGCCGGAGGTCCCTGACGGAGTTAATGCTGGGGGGAGGAATGCATGCTGGGGGGTGAAGGTAAGAAACGGAGAGGGAAGTTTCTCCAGCTTTCCTCCGTTCCCCTCAGGTAGACTCAAACTGTCTCACTCATCCAAGACTCATCATCAGACAGTCATTCGTATCGGCATCTTGTGTTTTCTCAGAATTAATATTCACTAAATTATCCAGTTTGCTAAACCCCTAACCCTGACTGTTGTTCGGGGTGAGAGTGGAGGGTAGTGTCTAGTGCTGCAACAATTAATCGATCAGTCAATCGATACACAAACACAAACAGACTCAACGAACTGATTCAGAGGGTCGGCTCAGTCCTCGGGGTGGAGCTGGACCCTCTGCGTGTAGAGGAGGATGCTGTCAAAACTCCTCTCCATCATGGACGACGTCTCCCGCCCTCGACACAGTGTTCTGGTTAGCCAGAGGAGCACAGTCAGCCAGAGACTCAGAATGACTGAGTGCTCCACTGAACCCCCCAGGAGGTCCTTCCTTCCTTCCTGTGATCCAGATATACAATTTCTCCCCTCTCTGCTAAAGTTGTACAACTTCCACAATCTACTGCCACTACTACATTACATTTAAATGACTGTAAATCACTTACTCTGCACATCTCCATCAGTACTCTGCTGTTAAACTACTGTTACTGTTACTGTTGACCCACGTTATACTTTTCATTCAGTTAACTTTGCACATTACGATTAATTTACTTGCACATTTTTGCTTTTTTTGTCCATACTGTGATTCCACCTCACACATTATTTTTTGCACATTTGCATTTGTACATTTTTATATTCTCTTACTGTGTATTTATCATTATTACTATTTTACTTTTATAGTAGTTTTTACCTCTTTATTTACTTACTTCCTGTTTCCTAACTGTGTGTTGAGCGATTGTAACAAAGCAATTTCCCTGCAGGGATCAATAAAGTTTTTCTGATTCAGATTAATTGGCAAATATTTTGATAATCTTATAGTTTTAGTCCTTTTTTAAACAAAAATGCCAAACATTTTCTGGTTCCAGCTTCTAATATGTTACGATTTGCTGTTTTTCTTTGTCATATAACATTGAATTGAATATCTTAAGGACCACATGCACATTTTCAGGTGTATCTTTATGTCATGAGGCTCAACTGGAATATCTTAAGGCTAAGTAATTTCCTAAAATAGCTTGTCACTGTAGTTTTTTAGTAAACATTACTCAAACAGGAATAATTTGTGTATTTGTTGGGGACTATTTTTAGCAGTGGATTAATACACACTGGAGTATTTCTGGCAGCAGGACGGTGTACGTGGGATTGAGCCAAAATAAACTACAGTGTTTGTGTTCATGGTAATAAAGGAACATCTCACCCAGTGCGACGGTGTGGCTCGTTGATGTGTTTTTAATAGTTTTTGGACAAGATTAGAAGAAAAATACTTTTATTAGGATCGATTCATTGTTGGTTTTGGTCTTTTCATGAGATTTGTTATAATAACAATAATTTATCCTTTAACAGTGATGCCAACAAAACACTTTATTCATCAAAGTAACAACACAAATGCAGACAGACTCCCCCCCCCCTTTATGGTGAAGTTGTCCTCTTCACCCCTGCCCCTCGCCTCACACCGCAGGCTTGTGAGGCTGTGACAGTGACACCTGAGCTCCGAGGGCTTGACTTCCCATTAAAGTTTAACAGACATAGATAGGAGTGGTGGCAACAAAGCAACAGGTACAGTAGAAGGTAGATCGGCTGCTTTCTGGCCGCACCTTCAAACAGCTGGCCGGAGTGTTTTTCTTCTGATTGGACACGAAGCAAGCAGACAGACTTTTGTACAAGGATTGTTTAGTGAAGGAATTTGGGATTTGTGCCTTTATTTATTTCTTATACTTAAATTTTTTATTGGGTTTTTAGATCTGGACATAACAGCATGAGAACACATACAATCTAACACTATAAACAAATAGTTGTCTAGGAGAACTTAGACATGTATAAACTTTCTCTTTTCCAGTTCAGTTACTTGTTCGGCATCATGTTTCATGTAAAAGATCCACTTTTCTCAGTTCTTGTCAAAAATATTTCCTTCAAGTCTCAGCAAGTAGGTCAACTTTTGCATCGGATAGATAGATCTTTCCCTGGAGGATCAGCTTTATGCCATTTTCTTGTTATAGCTTTTCTGTTTTCTGCCAGATATCTATCTTATCTTTGCAAGCCTCCTCAATGTTCCCTAGGTACATCTCAGCACAGTTGTTTGGGATGACATATCCCATCATGTCTTTAATAGTCTTAAGGCTTTAGTTTAGTGCAGCTCCAGAAAACATGAGTATAGTTGGCCTCCAGGTCGCAACAGAGCCTCCAACATGGTTGCTGGCTGGTTGGCTGTCTGCTTTTGATGTGGGGTGTTATGAAGAACCAAGTTATATTCTTCCAACCAAACTCTATCCATATTTGTGACTTAGTGGTAGCACACTGTGAGCATTCGTGCTTTTATATTTTACCACAAGTGAGATTTACATGTTTGCAAGTCATGACAATCAGTGTTGATTGTTTCGAACATAGATGACATGCAAAATAATTCCTCCAACCACCAGGCAACTTTTTCACCGCTATGAGGCTCATACTGTTATTTTAGAGATAAATTATCCCATGAAGATAAACCTCCAAACTTCCATTTTAATGAAATCAGCCCAAGCTACATCTTCGCAACAGTATGATGTAATTTGTGCAATATTTGCATTTGCTTTGTCTTTGAACTGTCTATTGAATTGATCTGTGTTTGACTGAAATAATAAACCCTGAAAATGAAAACAAAGCCTGCTGCATCATTTTCCTGTGTCTGAGATGGCTCAACTCAATGACTCTCCGCTGAGAGGCTGCACATAAAGTACGAGGCCAAAGTCTCTCACTGCGGGGAGTGAAAAATCTCTCTGAAGACGGATATGTTGAGGCGGAGGGGAGTAACAAGAGTGGAGTAACAAATCTTTCCCATTAGAGTGGGTAACGAATGAGTCTGGCTCTTAGAAAGCCAGCAACACAAGATAATGTGTAAATGACGAGGACGGCTTCTCTACTCCATCAACTGAACTCCTAATTTCAGTTTGCTCTCTTTTTAAAGGTGCAGTGCGTAGGATTTAGTAGCATCCAGCTGTGAGGTTGCAGATTGCAACAAATTGAATACCCCTCGGTGGCCATTCTGGGCTACAGTAGAAACATGGCGGCCTCCGTGGAAGAAGACCCACTCCCTATTTAGATATAAAGGGCTCGTTCTAAGTTGATGAAAACACAATGCTTCTTATTTTCAGGTGATTATACACTAATTAAAACATACTTATGAATATTATATTACATTTCTGCCAAGTCTGTTCTGCTAGATGCCACTAAATTCTACCTTTAAAGGATAGGTTTGGGTATTTTCAAGTCTGTCCTGCTGATGTGCCAATATGTGCATGGAAATTGGTTTTGGTCACTGTGCTCTGTATGCTGGCCTTGAAGCTATTTCATCCTGGAACACGACTACACTGTAAAATATGGTGGACCAAATCCACCACATGCATTGCAAAGCTCAGCTGAAGTTACTATGATGCTTCAGCAGTCTGAGTTAGCTAAACCGGGTCAGTATAACCTAAAGTTACAGTCTGTCTAGTAGGAAATTCCCTCTTTTTGTTTCCACAGAATGAAGTTATGTGGTGGAGGGATACATTTTGTTAGTCATGTGTACGTTTGATGATGTTGCACAGCTGATAGTTGGAGTATTTTTGTAGTCTGTGTTTTTGGATACAAATATTTTGTTAGCAGCCTGCTCCAGCTCTGTGTTTAGAGCATTTTGGTGTCGATCTCCAGCTATTCTTCTTGTGCTCCAGACTTCAATTTGCTCCCACCTCTGCGCCTATATAAGACATGAATATGGTTCATATCTGTGTTTATCTGGTGTGTTCTGAAAGAAACAAGCAACGAGATAATGTGCTCCAGAGATTTCCTTTGAGAGATCCTGAATGGAGCAGGTTGTGACTAAAACTGTCAGTGTAAAAGTATGAATAAATACACAGCATGTGGTTATATCTTTAACATGTGAGTAAAATGCCATTTCCTGCAACAAATCTACACACGACTACTAGAAGATATCCCTCCGCTGCAGCTTGGAAAGTAACATTCTGAAGGAGAAAAAGAGAGGGAATTTTGGAAGATACCAACTTGACCCATTTCCACATACATAAAGGTAAAGGCAGTATTGTATTAAGACAGACTTGAAAAAACCGGAACCCATCCTTTAACTGTGCTGCCTCCAACATGCTTGGAGAGTTCAAACAGATCAACAGCGTCTCCTCGATCTGCACTCCATCACAGTTTAGAAATGTTTACCCATGGCTGCCTCAGACTGTCCCTCATCAACACGAGCACTCCGGGATGTTGACGCGATGTGTTTTCTCTGGGACTTCACTTGGCAGCTCGGCTACACTCGGCCTGACAGCTCCGAATGAGACATCAGCGTGCCTGCATCAGACGCGACCACTTGAGTGGAATTCATATTCCATAGCAAGCTCCCAATTAGTGTCCATTACAACAGAGAAAATACTGCAAGAGCTCTGGGAGTGTTATTCCCCCGCCCGTGATGTCATTTCCTGTCATGTTCAGGCTCCGCTCGCATGTTGATGAAGCACTCGGGTTTCAGCTGAGGGTATTTAATGGTCTACAGAGGCTGCAGGCTGTTTTTGAAAGCGAGGTGGGACTCGGACACTGTTGAGCTAATGTTTCCAGGACAGCTCAGTTTGACACACAGGATAGGTGGAGTGTGTGGTTGTAGCCGGGTGGGTAACGTCAGTGTCAACAGAACTGAAGGATCCAGGTTGCCATGGCAACACGGGTGTGTCGCAGGACGCCATGCGGTCAAACACACACACACACACAGGACTTGTGGGCTGCAGCCAACTTGTTTTCTGTCTATATTCATTTGTGCTGACATCAAATACACTATGTGGCTGCTCTTGTTTAGGCTCCTTAGTTACAATGAAGGGAAATCTTAGTGGACCTGCAATGATGCAATGATTAGTCAATTAATTGATCAACAGCAAACTAATAATGGGCATCTATGTGCTGGTTTTAGATTCTCAAATGTGAGAATTTGAAGCTTTTCTTTGTCATTCATGATAGTAAACTGAATATCTTTTGATATTGGACAGCTGATTAGACAAAACATGAGGATGACACCATGGGCTTTACGAAATTATAACAAGCATTTTTCACTATTTCCTGTTTTTTCAACCCGATTAATTGTTTCATTGAGAACATAATCCACAGTTTATAGTATATCATTTAGACAATATTTTAGACAATTGTGCGCATCCAAGTGTGTGGCAATAGTTTGGGATTTCAATGAACAGCCCCAAAACCCAAATATATTCAGTTAAAATGATATAAAACCAAGAAAAGTAGCAAATCCTAACATTTGAGAACTGTTGAATGATTGATGAACCGACAAACGTTTCTAGCCCAAATGTGAACATCAACATGTGAAGACTAACACATGATGGACAAGATGATAAAGTGTGTTGTCTCATTCTTTCCATGTGCAGGAAATGGACAAAGTAACAGTAACTATATTTAAAATATATAACAATTCGATCCAATATTTCCATATTTGTTGAGACTGAGTTGAGAGGTTGGTGATTAAATTGGTCATTTTGAGGCTATTTCTATTGCTGTTTATTGGATTTGACTGTGATGCTGCTTGCCTTTGTCCTTTCTTTTACCTTAACGATAAATTATAATCAGAGGAGTAAATCTCTTACATACATCTTGAACAGATAAACACGCCATCGGACAAACGTGAGCCAACAGAGACGATCCACTAAGACGCTTTATTCTGATTTTTAAAATCTGTTCTGCGTCTGTAGGTCAAAGCCAGCCAATGAGTTAAGAACAATGAGTAAAAGCGCTGGCAAAAGGATCTGCTATGAGTAACGAAGAGCGTTATGAAAGAGACACACCCGACAGCAGTGTCATCAGGTTCATCTGAAGCCTCGTACAACTTGCAACATCTCAGCTGGAGTGAGTAGTTGATGAATGTGCAAATGAAAAAGAGGCTTTTGTCAAACTTTCCTGCTTATTTCCGGGTAAAAGATGAGGATGAAGAATAAAAGACATTTTTAAAGTCCAACTGAAAGCACATTTAGTCAAAAACTTCACTTTTCAGCCAAAAATAATGTGAATATGTTTTTAAATATATTTCCAGGTCTATATTTATATTCTGGTGCTCTACTGGAATATCTTTGCATGATTTACTTTTCAAAAACTCTTCATTTATCTCATACTGGCTCTTTACACAGCCCCTCAATTCAGCCTCTGTCTGAAACAGGACGTTTTAGCTCCTGTCTCTTTAAGGCCCGCCTCCCCATGAGCCCACTCTGTTCTGATTGGCTAGCTTCAGGAGGCTTCCTCTGGCTCCGAAAGCTACGTAAACAAACAGTCTGTGGGCAAACAATCTGATGTCATCACGAGGAGGAAGTAGAGGTAACATTGCAAACAAAGCGCTCATGGCAGGCTGAATTCCTGGCTTTTTTTTAACCTGAAAGTGTCACTTTTACATACGTACACCTCTAGATTTGGAGCTTTGACCATATTTAACATAGACATCAAACATTATAACAGTGTATAAATGACAGAAAATCACAAATAGTATGATATGACCCCTTTAATAGTTTTTTTATTATTAGAATAAAGAAAAACAGTCGTGTCAGAGATTAGTTTGATTGACATTTAGCTGGCAGGCTACCGGTGTTACATCATACTGAACGGAGACAAAGTAAACAAACTGCTGTAGCTACAAGTCATGGACAGACTGTGTCAGTGTGTGTTGGATTTTGATGACTAACCAACTAACCAGACCAAAGTGAGGTAGGTATGTTTACATGTTTAATGTGCTGCAGCTGAATTAGCCATCTAGCCTGCTAACTGATGTTAGCTGCACACTTTTCCCCAGTGAATGTTTGTTTGGCAGCTCATTCAACAAGTTAAGTTAGACAAGAAGTAGACTTTAGCAGGAAAACTAACGTGGGTTGTTGTTCAGAGTCTGTGGCTCTTGTTTCGTGTAGCAGGATGCAATCAGGCTCAGTGTGACCGTCTGCTCTGACTGTGGTAGAAGATTTGATTTGCTGTGTCAAACTCCAGCAACATAAGCAGATGGCGGAACGGTATTTAATCGAAATAATGTGAAACCCTTTTTGTTTCTGATTTTTTCTCAAAGGAGAACACAGGACAAGTGATTAACAGAGCAGATATGTAGCTACAGCAGACAAAAAAAAGGCAGTTTAATTTCAGTTGGACTTTAAAAGGCCGTTTTAAAAGTGTAAAACCTCCCTCCCTGCTTGTAAACCGGCTGATTGATTGATTTCCCAACTTCGTAAAGAAGTAAAACTATTTTCTAAACGGCATGTTGTCATCAGCAGCAGTAAGAACTGAGGAGGTTGGGCGTCTGTCTGTCTGTCGTCTCCTCTGTGGCTCAACAACAACCCGAAGCAGCGTCTCCATCATCGCACTCCAGTGACTTCGATAACGCTCCACTGGCGACGACATGTCCCTTAGTGATTTCCTTGGATTCACCCACAAACCTGATGTCCCAGAAGAACACTGACAGTGAGAAATGTGTCTGTGAGGCTTTTTTTTTTTTATTCCTCTCTTAGACCTTAACCCTAAACGTCTACTGCTGATCTGCAGGATCATAAACCACATTAAGTCATTAAATTTGAAACATGATTCATTTGTATGAGCTTCAGTGTTGCGCAAGGTGAATATATAATCACACACCTCAGCCTTAGTGTCAGCTATTTTTGTCATCGTCTCCTCTTTTTATGCTAATTACCTTCAGGGCAGAACTGTCACAACTGTCATTTCAGAAGAGGTGCTGCGCTTTCATAAAGTTAAGTTTACACTGGAGAGACTGCAAAGGACGTCAACAACGAGAGGAGGGTGAGGAATGAGGGAGACAGAGGAGGTAAATGAGTGTGTGAGGCAAGCAGAGGAAGAAGAATCAGTGTCGATTTTGAGATGGCTGGAGAAGAAGAGGAGAGGTGGAAAAGTCTTTTTGTGAAGAGGTGAGTAAATTACAGTTCAGGCTGCTCAGTTAACAGAACTGATCAAATCATGAGGGAAATGTCCTAAAACCATTATGTACTTTAAAGTCTGTCATAACCTAGACTGTTTATTTCAGACTCACCACTTTTTTTAACAACAAAATTACACAATACACTTTCCATCTTTTCCATCTTCTAAATAATACAGACTGGTGTTTATTTCTTGAGGAAGCAATCTTTGGCTGAGCATAAATAGTGCAGACACCAGCATGCAAAGACTATATTTACAAGAGTTCATTTTTGTTATTTGGCAAACTCATAGAAAGAAAGTAAATTAATTAAACCTGAGTAAATTTGGCCAATATAGCTGGTTAAATCTGCAGCCGCCGACTGCATGGAAGTTATGATTAAAAAAGTTGTGACTCACTCTTTCAGATCATGTTTTTAGTATAAAAATGCTTAATAGTTCAGCTTAAAGTTTACTTATTATGATTTTTACTAAATGCATGGCTGAATCCAATTTAATTCAACTGAGAATTGCTACAAAAACCAAAAGGTCAACCAATTAATCAGCTCACAGTCCAGACCTGAGGTCCAAAATATCAAAGTAGCGTTAAAGACAAACACGTCAGAGGTGAGCGAGGACGTGGGATGAAATATCAAGCACTGAAGTATCTTTAAAGGCGCCGCACGTCCACACAGGTGTTTTCACTCGGCTGAAACTGAAGTTGGGTGGAGTTACGCTACTAATAAGAATGATAAAGATGTCGTTTGTGCAATTAAGAAACAGGAGAGTGAGGGAGATGTCAGTTTAGTAAAGTCTGTATACATGAGGTCTAATCAGCCAAAATAATTACAATCACCTGTGTGGGTTTATCGTGGATGTGCAGAGCCTTTAAAATATTTATATTTGTCATATTCATCTTTATCTGACAGTTAATTATGATATAGATTTTAGGTCATATTGTCATTTTGGGAAATATTCTTATTTGCTGTCTTTCAGAGAGTGAAACTGTTATCAATCTCAAGTCTGTGCATTAATGAGCTGGAGTCAGTTAGCTTAGCTTAGCATAAAGACTGGAAGCTTGGCTTTGTTCAAAGTTCAATAACATGCCTGCCAACATCTCTTATGTTGTCTTATTGATAGTTTGGGTAATCCACACATGACAAAAGTATAAAAAAAACAAGAAAACAGCTGGGTGCAGAGACTTTATGCAGCCTCCTGACATATAAGACTGCTACTAAATAAATCGTTTGGTCTAAAAAATGCCAGAAAATTGAAAAATGTCTGTCACAGTTTCTTTAAAATCAAATTCTGAAGTAATTCACTGTCCAAAATCCAAACATATTGAATTTACTATCACACAAGACCAAGAACAGCAGCAATTCCTCACAAATGACAAGCTGGAACTGGGGAATATTTGGCATTTTTGCTTTAAAAATGACTTTTAGTTGCTGATTATTTTTCATTCCACTGACTGATGGATTAATTGATTAGTCGTTGCAGCTCTGTCCTGAAGGCTTGTTGTCAGAGTGAGGTTGCCGGGTGCCATCATGTCTCTACAGAAACCAAAACCAAATCCTGTGCTCTCGGTATTTACATCTCTTTTCATGTATGGATTAAATATATGAAAAAAAATATGTTAATAAGTGAGCTTAACAGGTGCTGTTTCCATGTTTGCCTCCAGTCTTTATGCTAAGCTAAACTAATCACATACTGACTGCAGCTCTGTGCTCAACACACAGACATGAAATTGACTTTGGTCTTCTCATCTCACTCTCTAAAAAAATCAAGTTTAACTATTCCTATAAGGCTGCTAACATCCCTCACAGACTCATATTTACAGTGAAACCAGCAGCTACCAACTGCTCGCTGGAATTCATCATTAACACACTCTCATCATGATTAATGAGGAAGAGTGGGACAGGTAGATGAGCCTCATATATTCATGCACACACACATATACCACTGAGCCCTTGTGTACATATCCACTGGAGGACAGTAATGCTTCTAATGATCTAATAAAACCTCTCCCTCCCAGCGCGAATCAACACCTCCGAGGAGCCCGGAGAGATGCAACACTTCACGCTGTAAACATAATGTCATCCGTGTCAGGTCCTGTTCCTGTCTCTTCTTTTACCCTTTAACCCCCGAGCAGCTTGTGGCGGCCGTGCAGAGACCGGGCCACCATTAATAGTGACCTGAATTATTTCATTTTGCTCCCAGGACCGCACGTTCCCACCGTGTTTAGTGTCTAAAGCAGCCTCGCTATGAATACTAATTATTCTCCAAATAAAGGGCAATCAATTATCAAATCCTGAAGATGTTGGAACACACACATACTCGACGCATAATACAAGCAAGACTACACGCACCGTGTTTGACAAATGAGTTCATTATCTTTCAGCTGAATGGCCCGGCAGCCGAGGAGGATAAAAAACAGATCAGCATAATTTATGTTTGCCTCTATGGAGCCATTTGTACTAATCCAAAGTTTATATATACTGTATATACAAGATGGGAGCTCTTTATTTGAACCAAACAGGTTGCCAAATGTAGAATTTCTCTTTGAGAACAAAACACTGAAGTTCAGCGATGACAAACTATTCATCAATGAATAGTTCTGGTCATTGTTTAAGCAAAAATGCCAAATATTTGATGCTTTCAGAGTGTGAAATTTGAGAATTTGCAGCTTTTCTTTGTCTTATATTATCGTAAATTCAACTTCTTGGGGACAAAAAGTCACTTTGGACTCTAGGAATTTGTCATTTTTCACAGTTTCTTTATGTTTTACAGATCAAAACAATTCAACAAAAAAATAAGAGGAAGATTAACTGATAATGAAAATAACTGTTATTGTTAGTTGCAGCCTTTGTCACAACAACCAACACAAATAGCTGCGAGAGACTATAAAGCTCTGCAGAGTCACATACAAGTAGTCATGTGATCCATCGTTAACACATCTATTAATTTTGTGTAGAGAGTGATGCTGCTCTCACTGGGCTCCCCTGTATGAATGAATTACTTAACATAAAGTTTAGTTTTTATCTTTATTTCTGCGTCATGTCAAACATTTGGTCCATATCCAACATTAATAGGGATGAAAAGGCACCGCTATTTACAGAATATGCATCTTCTGGTTAAATATATACAAAGAATATAAAGAAGCATGTGGAAAAATAAACTGTGAACAGAAACAAACTGTTACATTTCTACAGTTTATCTTGATAAAAGGCTTTTTTTTCTCTTCTCTCAGGTTTTCTACAAGTAACTAATTTATCTGTTGTTTGTCTTTGTGCATCATCCATAGTTACAAAATCAATATCTATTTTTATTTTACTAAACAAAGCGTTGTGCGGTTCTATCATTCAGACCGCAAACTGAACAAATCTGCTAAATATCGTCCAGTTTGAACAGTAAGTGGTAAAATAGCAGATCTCAGCTGAGCACAATCAATATAAATATTGATTAAATCTGCATTAAAGTAATCACAGTGAGCACTTCATGTGTCATATGTCTTGTTATGACTCAAGTCTGCAAAGGCTCAGTCAGTCCGGTTTAGATTTGTTTCATAATCATTGAACAAAATCTCCCGAGAATCAAACAAAACATTTACAATAAAACTATATTTGTATTAAGAGTTGTACATTTGATTACAATATTCTCCACTTTTCTCTCACTGTTTATTTCTCTTTTGCCGTCAGTTGTTTTCAGTTTTGCTGCTGAATTTTTCAGTTCTGACAAATTGGTCAATTAGTTTTGGTCGATGGTCTGAAAGTGCAACAACAAGCAATACAACTTCAAATTAATTCACCTCACCGACTCTTTCTTTCTCTCACAACTAGCACTCCTTCATTCTACAGCTGGAAGTAACAACTACTTTCATTAATGATTAAATCTGTTGATCATATTCTTGATAAATTACTTTTTTGGTCTAAGAAATGCCAGAAAATTGTGAAATAGTTGAGATCACTGTTTCCCAGAGCCAAAGCTGACGTCCGGAACTCAAAGATATTCAGTTTATTGTCACAGACGACTAAAGAAACCAGAAAATATTCACATTTAAGGAGCTGGAATCAGAAAATTTGGACATTTTCTTCTTAAGAAATGAATCAAAATGATTAATCGATTATCAAAATAGTTAAATTTAGATTTATTTACTCGTTGGCAACTAATCAATTAATTGGCTAATCATTGCAGCTCTACTTAATTCTTATTAAGTTTTGCTTGGTTATTATTAGTAATTATAAACAATCATATAGAAATATTGTCCAATGAATAATAATTATTTTTTGTTTGATTATTGGGAGATTTTGTTCAATGATTATCAAACAAATCTACCTAAAACTGTCAAAACATCGTGAAAGAACTTATCACAAAACAACAGATATGCTTATCAAAGTACAACATATTAAAGCTGATTAATCAATTCAGTCGATTTTGAGAAAAGCAGCAACAATTCTGATATTCGATTAGTTGTTTCAGTCGCTTTTCAAGCAAAGAAGCCAAACGTTTGATGGTTTCAGCTCATTAAATGTGAAGATTTGCTGCTTTTCTTTGTAACACAGGATATTAAAGACAAATATATTTGAGTTTTGGACTGTTGGGCAGGAAAACAAGGAATTTGAAGACGTCACTTAGACTTTCAATCTCACACAGAATCTGCACTTTGTTGCTTTAATCATGGATCTCAGCATCAAACCGCTCTGCTTCCTGCTCCGAGCAGCAGCCTCTTGCCCGACAGATTAAACCTTGTCACAGACAGGAGCAGATGTCTGTGAGCATGTCCGGGCCACCGCAGGGCAACACATCCTATGTTCCTCCCTCCTGCTGATAAGACGTTGAATAAAAACCTAACAAGCGTGGCCGGTTTACACAAATTCTTCCTCAGGTCTCATTGAAGTGAAGCAGAAAGTAACAACCGGCCGGAAAATGCCGTCAAGGACCAAAGAAAAACAGGAGCGTTGGAAATAAAGCCACAAGAATTCATCAATCAGAAAGTTACTGATTGTTCCTGCAGCCCAGAATATGACGGGAGGGAAAAGAATAATGCATGAAACGAATAACCAAAAATAATGAAGCCATTAAGGGAAGGCCTGTTTTGTGGCTATGAAAAAACATGCAATTTACCGCGCTCTCTTCAATCACCAAAGCTGTAACAGACTGACAGTCGATAATGGTTTTAGGGACTGAAATGAAATGTGTTTGAGCAAATACAAACAATACTTTCTGGGATCTTGTCGCCTGCAGCTTGAATGCTACACAACGACAATAAGAAACCATTTCCAAGCCTGTTGACGGAGATTATAAATCCATTTTCTAGCATCTCTGTAATTGATTTTTTTTTTCTGTTTTCAGTCTTATCTCACCTTGACATTCCTCAGCTTCCTTTGCTGGACCTGGATTCACATCTATTTTCTACTTTTATTAAGAAATCTCGTCTGTCTGCAAACCAACAAGAAAAAAAACGACCGGTCTCCTTCATTTATCACCAACACAGAAAAAAGTGAACAAGAAGATGAGTTAAAACGAGACGCGGTCAGACATGAGTACTGCAGCATTTTTAGTTTTTTTTAATTGTATAGCACTTTTCATACAGTAGTTGTAACTCAAGATGCTGTACACATAAAAAAAACCATTAAAAATACTTAAAATGCATTGCACCAGATTGTACGAAGGGTCGAGTTAAGATTTAGGCTTTTTTTAATATGTTTTATATTTTATTTCACTTAGCCATAACACAGAAAAATACTTTTAATGCAGTAACTATCAAGTTAATCGTTAATGCTGAGTGTAAATGTGTCTAAAGTTTGCATTCGCTTTTATTTTATTTACCATGAACACATCGGTGCTTCATTTGGAAAAGATGCTAAACACATGTAAGACGCGGAAATAGTCGTCTTGACAGTAAGACGACGCTCAATTCTCACATAACTGACCACATATTGGGAATCTAAATGGTTACTTTCTTGTCTGAAAACTATTAAAACCTAATAAAGTGATGTATTAACAGTCCTGGAGTGCTCTGTTTAATAGTGTGCATGTGAAACACGACTGTGTCCACGGACCTTCCTCACGTTGGCGCTCTCAGTGTCGGCGCCTCCGTGTGAGACGTTTTGGTCGGTAAATGTGTGTTTTAAAACTTATTTCGGGGCTGCTCTCACTCTCAGTCTCACAGAAAGTGAACTGGGCTCGGGGCTTCACCATATAAGAACTGGATGCAGCGTTGGAGGCGGGTCCCTGTTCATTCTTATGAGAGTTACTCAGATAAAACCAAAGAAGCCACTTCCTGCTGTGAAGACATTACCAGGATGAACAAATACTGCACGCACTCTATGGGCAGAGCACACGCAACAGAGATTTCCGAGCTGACTAACTTCCAGTTTATCCCTCAGCTTACTTGAATGGGGATAAAATTACGTGTGATGTGTGACTGTGTGACTGTGTGGCTTGTCTAGACTTTCCAAATGTTTTTGGACTGAATGGATCAAAGTCGGATAGTGAAATGAGTCATATCATGAGGATTGTGATGCTCAAAAAAATGTCTCATCATTTTTACAGCCGCTCCTTTTTTCCCATGATTGTATGCAGGAAAAAATGCTTTTTGGGCCCCCGTCAGACCAGGAGGTTGTAATTACACAGTTTGGCCACTATGTCAATTAGGTGCACTTCCTGGAGGTTTGGGCTGCATGACGATAGACAGACATGACATGACTGTAGAGGAGCTGTAAACGCCCCCTGATGACATAATAGAAAACTGTTTGCACTGAATCATTTTGAAAGAGCGACAGCCAATGGGAAAACTCCAACACTGGGCCGTCTGACCAATGGTGTAACTTCATCACTCACTCAGTCAGTCAGTGACATTCGGGGTTAGAGGGCTGGTCAGCGGCCAGTCCGGCCAAATACGCTGCAGAAGACGTGACAGAGCCAAAAGAGGATTAGATCTGTCCCCTTCCTGCCATAACCTCGCTGTGCTCACAGAGAGTTACACATTTTCATTCAGTCACACAGTTTACGCAGCATTACACAGGATTAATGGTGCAGGCTGACTGTTTTGGAGATGAATTTAACTGTGTCTGAACCTCTCTTGACCTATATCCTTAACTGGAGCAATGCGGCAATGTCGTCCTGGGGGGAGATGCTTCATTAGTTTGAGGATGCTCATGTGTGTTTTCTTCACAGGCTAATAGAGGAACATTTTAGAAGCTCCAGCTGTCATTGTAATGGTACAGAAATGCAAAATAAATTTAATAAACTTCCATTTTATTCCATTTTTCACAATCCAAATCAAATCCCTGGACCAAAATGTGAGTGGAACAAATACACATGTGAGTGAGTTAAGTAAATACACTGAGAAAAACAAAACAACTGAATGAAATTCAATTAGATATACTGATTACTGAAATTAGATTTAGAGACATTTGTACCAGAGTCAATATATTTAGAAATGAACATGGAACAAGAAGTATGCAGAACCAGATTTCCTCACATATATTGAAAATGGGTTGTTAATAAATCACAATGATGGATGTACAATAAATAGAAATCTATAGAAATCTTTTGTGAGTATTTTGACTCGCTGTATTGAAAATGTTTGGTATTTTTTTCTGTTGGGGCAAAATCTGTGATAAAAACTGTGAAAAGTGAGATGAATCACACATGATGAGCATTTTACTCTTCCTCTTTTGGTTGTTGCTTTAAGGCAAACTGTCGTTGTTGTCAGGTGCAGAAAATCTAAAAATGACTCAAAGATGCCAAAATTCTCATAACTCAGGACAAATCCAGAGTTTGGTGCACCCAAAGCTGAGTTTGAATCATACAGCACATGCATCAGTGCCAAAGCAAACTGATTATAGGTATATAATTATAGATATATCATTTTTGTATTGTGAATCATACCAAACGAAAGAAGGTCACAAAAAGGTTGTGAGTAGCAGTAACAGGGGCTGTCTGTAATTGATCTCAAAAAACATGTAATTAAAGTATTTATGAATTCTCGTGATACATTACTGACATCGTTAATATAGAATGAAAAATCCAACTGGTTGCAAATCAGCTCCAAATCATTTCTATTATGGAAAAAAACCTTGAAACTATGACAAAATGACCCTACTGGCAACAAGTGGCTATTACAGGCTAACAGTAAACGCTACAACCATGTGCATAGGTTTGCAACTAAACATTGATTTAATGTTAGATTAATCTACCGATTATTTTCTTTATAAGTCAATTAATCATTTAGACTACAAAAAGTTAGAAAAAGGTGAAAAAATGGAATTGACAATTTCTCTGTCGCCATGGTGATGTCTTCAAACAGCTTGTTTTGTCAGACTTAGATAGAAGATATTTAATTAACTGTCATATATGAAACAGAAAAATGTCAAAGCTTCACTTTTGAGAAGCTGGAACCATCAAATGTTTGGCTTATTCTCTTTAAAAAATAACTGAAATGATTTATCAATTATCAGAATAGCTGCCAATTAATTTTCTGATGATCAGTTAATCAACCAATCAGCTCTAGTTGTGTTCACAGCAGCACAGGAACAGAGGACTGTCTCAGTAATGTCAGTTACACAGAAATATCTTTCTAGTTTGCTATTAAGAGCCAACATTAGTCAGGCTGAGTTATTATTGTTTATGAGTTCAAAGTTTCATTTTTAAGAGGAAGAACATGTTATTATTTAATTCAGAAGTTACATGGTTTCACTTTAAGGGCTCTTTAAATCATCGACTGTCTTTGCTTGGTGTAGTTTAACAGTCTTCTCTGAATCCAGTAGTGCAGGATTTAAGGTCACAATTAAATGAAGTCTCTGAGCCTTATAACAAACAGGTGATGTGGGCTGCCAAGGTCATGCAGGAGATATCACCAGTTACCTGTGTGGCCAGCAGTCAGGCGTCGTGTTGGAGTTTCTGCCCTCTAAATATGACTAATTGGCCCTGCTGTTCTGCTTCTAAGGATACAGGTTAAAACTCATTACTGGGATGTTCTGCCTCGCTGGGCTCTGGTGCTCCGGCTCTCAAGCAGATGACAGGAAATAAACAAGCACCTGGCCTACCACACACACACACACACACACACACACACCTATCAGACCGTGGTCACTTATGGGGACTTCGCATAGACTTACATTCATTTCCTCGAGACTTTACTTAACCCTAACCATCACCACTACTAGCCTAAACCTAACCTCAACCTAATCCTACCAACCCCAAAATCAGCTTTTTCCCAATTGGGGACACAGCTTTTGTCCTAAGTTCAACAAGCTGTCACCAATTAACTGGTCCTAAATCTGAGATTTGTCCCCAAAAGTAGCCTATGACAGACCACATACACACACACACATTTTTGTTTATTTACTAATAAATGATTGGTTGGCTTTATCTGCTTAAGTGCATTACAGCTTTTTGTCCCTTAGAGCTCCAGTAAGGAACAATCCCAGTCATTTTTATGGGTAAACGTCCTCCGGGTGTTTCTGATACCTCTGCCAAGTCCACACTGCTGGGCATTAGCTGCAGTAATACCTTTTTCATTGATTGTCTGCCTGCAGTCTGAGTGTGGGCGAGCAAGGCGCAAGATAGCTTGACACAAAATCCTCTTGGTGTGCCAGCCTCGTCAGTTACAGCCGACAGCAAAGTAAACAAGCGGCCCAGGTTGTGATGAACTCACAACACCTCAGAAATCCACACTTTATGCATGACAGGCTGCAAATCAACCTGTTTTCTGATCCTCTTTGTTGACTCGCCTGAGAAAAACTCAACAGTGATTCTGTTTGTAGGTTATGCAACAATTACGAAGGGTTTGACAACATTTGATCCAAACTGCCTAGGGCGCAGTGTTGACACACGACATTGACTTTCAGTTACGAGCTAAGGGTGGGGTTGACAAACAGAAGGAGAGACAAAGACTCAACAGCACCTATTGAAAACTGAGCTGCTGCTACACCTCTTCAACTGGAATTCAACGGGATTCCTCTGAAGCACAATCCCATTTAGCCCCGGGGCTCAAAGAAGCTACAACACCAGTGACCTCCTGACAGAAAACTCCCATTCACTTGTGTGTAGTTCTGTAGCAGAGATACAGGGGTTGAGTTGCACTTTGCTTCATGATAAACTGCACGTCGTCAAACTAAGAGAGCCAAAATGGGTTATGTACTTTTTGGTGGATAATTTAGCGAGCCTCAGGTCCTGGCTGAGAGATTAACAAACTCTAGATTTATCTGTAGCATCAAGCCCTGCAGGGAAAAAAAACAGACGCACTGATAACAAATAAATCACATAAACCTAAGCACATTAATCTAAAGTGTTTTCACATTTGCATACTATCTGATGCAGCATCGTGCAGTCAGGATTTAGTAGGATTAATCACTTCTACATTCATCAACCATGACGTGTCACCATGTTTGAACAGTACAGTATGTGAGGCACTAAATACTTGGATTTTAACTTCCAGGATTAAAAAAAAAGCTTTTCGGAAGCTCGACACCAAACACCAAAAGTTATTTTGTCTTTTTTCTTTAGACAATGATCAGTTGTAGCTGGCTTTCCCAGGGGTGTAGCTAGAGATTGTGGACCCCATGTACAGGAGGGGACCCCCCTCCCCACTCAACACACAAATATGTGTCCAAAGCCTCCAAAGACAATGTTGTGCTGTTTGCCAATTTCACTGTAATGACAAAAAATCTGAACTGTAAGTCATGTGAAAGACTTTTGACAGAAATATTCAGTACAAAAGAAGCAGCTGTAAAACTGTTTTAATTTCCAGAGCAACACAGGTATTCAAAAATTACTCTGTTATTCATAATCTGGATATATTTAAAAGCAACTAAGAGCCGCAGCACTGTAGTATTTTCATGTCATTCATGTGTGCAGGTAGTCAAAGAAAGACACTAAAATGCACATGATTTATGGATACTGGAGGAACATAAATAAGCTTTTTTCACCATATAGTACATGCGCTAGTTATTTATAGAAATTACTATTATTTATTGGAATTCCCCAGGTTCAATCCTTGGGCCTCTTTTATTTAGCATTTAAAAGCTATTTAATGACCTGTCATGAATATGCAGATGACACCCAAATTTACCTACATCTGTCAACAAGAGACTAGCAGTCCTATAAGATACTGTCAGCAAGTGCATTGAACAAATTAGTGATTAAATATGACTGAACTTTCTTCAGCTGAATATAAACAAAACTGAAATCATTCTGACTGTCAATTAGTGTTTGCACAAAAGAAGAAAGTGCTTATCATCACTCCCTGTCTTTGAAATCCAAAAACCAAGTCAGATTCTTGGTGTCATTCAGGACTCAAAACTATAACTGTACAGTTAGATGAAAAGATCAATACCAGTCTGTAGTCTCTAGTATCTGTACGCTACATGTTAAGCTAAACCAGGAGATGCTTAGCTTAGCTGAGCTTAGTGAAATAAATTAACAATGTAAAAATTAACGTGTTACTCGTTTGTTTTAATGTTTTTGTTTGTATTGTTATCTTTGGATAGAGCCAAGCTACCTGTTTCCCCCTGTTTCCAGTCTTTATGCTAAGCTAAGCTAACCACCACCTGGCTATAGCACCATATTTCTGCATACAGACTTGAGAGTGGCATCAATGTTGTCATCAAACTCTTAGCAAGAAAGTGACTAAATGTCATCCCCAAAAGTCAAACTATTCCTTTTAAAACATAGTGTCCAGACATACACTTTTATTTTCAGCAGATTAGCTTAAAACAAAAGTCTTTCCTCGAGACAGGAATATTAATGTAGTACTGTTATACTGGAGCATCAGTGTTAGAGCAGCATGTTACTGTTGTAGCTGCTGGAGGTGGAGCTAGTTTCAACTATTTTATATACAGTTAGCTAATTTATGGTTGTGTGTCACCAAGTGGAAACCTCCAGGGCTGAAAAATTAAGCCAACGCGGAAGTGCCAAAAACTGCAGTTCCTCAAATGGCCACTTGAGGCTGGCTCCAAAAGCGAGTCAATCTCCCATTTTAAACTACCCAACTTTACAGCGGAAATAAACATGTTTACAGCCTGGTACAAAAAAGTTGTCTTTTGGCAACAATGTTAGTTAGGTAGCATAACCATGGCGTAACCCCAGATTCATTGAGTATAGGTGTAGCCATAGCCGCCACAGTTACAGTTCAAAAATTAGCATGAGCATTATCACAGTTAACCATAGATTGTAAATGCACCATGCTAACTAAGCTAGCAGCTATCCACTAGCGTTGGGGTCAGCTCCACCCTCTCATCCAAATATAGTCACTTCTGACTTCTCAAAAATCTAAGATGGTGAGGATCAAAATGTAAACTCAAGGCTTCAGAACAAGAGTCTACAAACCAATGGGTGACATCACGGCGACTACGTCCATTATTTTTTTAGTCTATGGTTATCACATCATAAAACATAATTATTTTGTAGAACAAGCACAATGAAAGAACAACGCGTACAAATTTTGCAAGAGTTTGGCAAATATGGGGTAACCATCTAGACACGACCCTAGTTTAGTTCTGTAGTTCCCAACCTAGGGGTCATGGCCCCTCCAACGGGTCAGCAGATAAATCTGAGGGATCATGAGATGATTAATGGGAGAGAAAAAAAGAAAAAACAAAGTTCTGATACACAAATCTGTTTTCAGTTTTTGGACTTTTCCTCTAATCTTTGATTTTGGTGAAATATTGGATCATTTGAACATTTATTGAAATGAAAGCATGTGAGAAGTTTAGAGGGAAAAATCACTATTTGGTGGAGCTGTTAACAACTCATAGACATCTGAAATGTGACCCCGACTACACACTGCTTTATGTAAGATGTCAAGAGCCAAAAAGGTTGGAAACCACTGGTTTCATCTTTAACAATGTGTTGTATTTTAAAAGCTTGTTATATTATCCATTGTGTCAAATCTTCATCTGAAAAGTGACTAAAGCTGTCAAATAAATGTAGTGGAGTAGAAGTATAAAGTGGCATCAAATGGAAATACTCAAGTAAAGTACAAGCACCTCAAGATTATACTTAAATACAGTACTTGAGTAAATGTATTTAGTTACTCTCCACCACTGGATGTCATCACAGACATGTCAGTGGCCCTGGGTGATCCGTGTCCTTACTCCCCCAGCAGGGTGCCCCGGGGCCGCCCTGCGCTTTCATTGGTCAGCGGGCAGCAGCGCTGCGCCTTGGGTACCATGTCCGCTCCCTCCTCATCTGTGTGCGGATACGCTCCTCCCCGCTGAGCCCCCATCAATCACACAACGCTCACACTGCAACCGTGACCTGCGCTGACAGTTAATGCTTTGTGCAAATCAAACCAGCTGAGCAGCAAAAGCCCATCGAGTGAATGACTGAAACGCTGCACGCTGGCAGGCAGATTAACAGGCGACAAACGCATCCACATACACATCCGATGTCACAACCGCAGCTTCTTACCTGCCCACTGTTTGGTTGGCGAGCTGTCTCATTCGGTTGAACTGCTTCTTCATCTTGTGTTTTTCTGCGTTACCACCGGGCGGTAGAGCTTCTCCACATATCTCTCATTGATAGAATAAAGTCGGATCACCGCGCTGGTCTATGGCAGACGAGGAGGTTCAGTCTTTAAACATCCAGTTTGTGCATCGCGGCGGGACAAAAAAAAAGGAGGAGAGAGCCACAGTCGAGTTAATTTCTCCTCATTTTTGCTGATGAGGACGGTGTGTCTCTGTCATCCGCTCCGCTCCGCTGCTCCAGAGATGCTGGACCAATTTCTCTCTCCCTCTCTCTCCCCTAGCACTGACAGCCCGCTGGCGACACGACGCTCTGCACCGGTGCATCATGGGAAACGTAGTCTACTAAGAGTACTTCCCCACCACATAGCCTACATTAATTTGTCCTTAATTAATGTAATTCCCAATTTAAAATTAATTAAAGTGGTTATTAAAGGAAGAGGAGAATACATTAATTTTACATTATTTACACTTTTATTAAAACTACTTTCCCTACTTCTTATTTTAAAGTTATATTAGGAGGCTAATTTTCACTACATTAAATCTGATTTAATTAAATTTATAATTATGGTGTTTAATTATTAATTATAATAAATATAATACTGAATCATAAATATACACTGCATGTATGTATTTATATTATAATTTGCATCTTAACATTATTTATTAAAACTACACTTAATCTCAAAACACTTTTTTTTATGTTTTGTCTTATATATATATATAAATTAGGAGGCTAATTGACTTTGCAATTTAAGAAATAAGTAGTTACAACTTTAAAAAAAATTTAGTTATATATTTACATAATTATTTAGTTCTGCGCATTATTTATTAAAACTGCTTATTTCTAATTATAAGAGTCTGTTAGCAGGTAAATTTTCTTCTTTCTCTTCAAAGCAAGGAAGCGACTGAGTGCATCAAATTTAATTAAATTTACAAAATGTAATTTATTTATATTATTATTTGCATAATAACATTATTTATTAAAACTCCTCTCAAAATATTTTATTTGGAGGCCAATTGTCTTTGCAATTAAAGAAAGAAAGCAATTATGTTGTTGAGGGTTAGGGTTAGGATGAGATGTTGAGATCTTCACATTAGTTACTAAAGTCCTCCTTAATCTCAAAACTACTTCTTTCTTACTTTTAAGGTTTATTAAGAGGCTAGTAGTATTTACAATCAAAGCAAGAAAGCAAGTGAAGACATTAAATGTAATTAATTTTTTGATTTACTTTACAAAAGTGTATTTATTTATATTATTAATTACATCTTCACATTATTTATTAAACCTCCTTTGTCTCAAATTATTAATTTCTCATTTCATGGTTGCTTATTCTCTTCTTTTTCTTCTCTGCCATCAAAGCAAAACAAGCAAACAAACAAACAAACAAACAACTCCCTCGTCGACTGTCCACCTGATCAGACGTCTAATCAGATAAAATAATCAGAAACACCTGTCGGGGTGTGTAAAGGGCCTTTAATCTTTAAACTGACTGCAATTTAAGGTGATCCAGAAGAGATCGTTTAATGTTTTGATTGATGAATGAATAAATTAATGGTAATTTCACAAAATAAACCATTAGTACCCTTGTAAGCCTTGCATAAAAGACATAAAAAATAAAAATTAAAAAATAATATTGCTGCAATGGAGAAATTTAATGGACACAATCATGTGTTTTGGCTAAAATTTCTTATTTTATACCTTTAATGTCCTTGGATTAGAGCAGAGTCGACTCTAACTAAATTAATTTAGCTACCAAACAAAGCCTTCAACTGTTGTGATAAATGTCAGCAGCATCACATGGCTGCCCTACAGTATATTATCAAGTCACATCTGGATTATTTACTGTTTTGCAGGTTTGTTATCTGAAAGGCCTACTTGAAATGTCAAGCATGTTGGTCCAATCAGTCTCCAATAGATGTATTTATAGCCCACAGAAAGAAAATGTCAGCTTGAATATTCATAAAGACGTCGTTAATTAACAATAAAGCTTTAAATGTCCATCATTTTCAGTCTTGATGACATGTTTAAAAGTCCTGTTTAGCTCCATCTTCATGTCCCTGATGTTAAGTGTGAACCACAGCTGGTTGTATGTGTTGCAGGTTTTGGTGCAGATGTGCAGTTTGTGCAGGCAAACAGCATCATCTTGTGGTTGTGAGAGTCAGTGATGTTTGACCTGCAGGAGCTGCAGTGACGCCACCGTCTGTCCCTCTGGAGGGAGGTGAAGATAAAACGTAGCAAATAAAACAATATGACAATGCAGGACATGTGGCACAATTTGTCTAAAACCATCTTTTACAACACAGACAGCTGCAGAAGCCTTGACGAGGCTCCCAAACTGTGACAGATTCAGAGACACTTAGGCAAGGCAGATTTATTTATATCGTACAATTAAACAACAAGGCAATTCAAAGTGTTTCACATAAAACACAAAAGGCATCAAGACAGAATCTAAAAGCAGCACAAGCCCATGTAAAAAGACATTTAAATACAATTAAAAAGTGTTAAATTGGAAATAAAAGAAGCTACAATAAGACAGATAAAACAGGGGAATAAAAGTTACAGTGCAGTTTAAGATATTAACCCTCAAATTTGGTTTAATAAAGGCAGCAGCAAAGAGAAAAGTCTTCAGCTGTGATTTAAAAGATCTTAGAGTTGCAGCAGACCTGCAGGTTTCTGGGAGTTTGTACTAGTTTTCTTCCAGATATGTGGAGCATATCTGGAACAGGTCTTTGAGGGAACAGTTTCAACACATACTTGTGTTAAATGACAACACATTTTGACTTAAAATGTATTGAGATGAAAAGAATAATCAGTGTATAAAAGGACATGTCATTTCTAAGAGTGTACGCATTTGAAAGACTAATTAAAAGAAACCACTAGAGAGTCAAAGCTCACGTATTTATTATTAGTAGTTGTTAATTTGAGTCATGCATATGCAAACACCTCGCCCACACAGACATACAAGATACGAAAGTTTAATGGTGAAGCAGAAAACACTTGTCAGAAGAGAACATAACTTCTTACATAAAACATTTTTAATAAACTTTGAATAAACTTTGTCTCTTTCTCCTACAAATAAAAAGTTTCCCTTTTCTAAAACACAAGTGTTTTTTTAATCATCCAACAAGAAGAAACCAACAGACATGAAGGATGTTATACTTAAAAGTATGACCCTTAAATCATTATATAATAAGCAATAAACCATAAAATTGACTTTAGATTGTGCTCAGTCTCAACTAAACAACAAACAACCTAAACCTTCACTTAATTAACCATGTTTGAGATTAAAAATCTATTTTCCAGGAGAGTCCTGGCCAACAACGGACAGAAAAATAACATGAAACAAAACAATACATAACATGTCGAAGAATCTTAAGTTAAAAACAAAAGCGATTATATTTATTCTTGATTATAAATCATGAATAAAATGTCGACCAAAACCCATAAAGAAGACTGTATCAAGAAACAAACTAAATAGCATCTTTAAAACAACCTAAGAGCTGCCTGAAACCATAAAACAAACAAACAAATAAACAAACAAACTGATTATTATCAGTTTTGTTTCTGGGAGTTTGAGGCTCTAAAGTGTAGTTTACATTTTATATTTTAGAGTTACACAAGTTGGGATTTTTTAATGCAGATACCAATATTTGTGAGACTTTGTACTTTTAAATTTATCAGGAAAAGACAATTTAAGCAGCACATAGCTGAATGAATAAATACAACGTTTCTCAACAATAATTGAATTCCCGGAGGAGGAAGGAGGGAGAAAACTGTTAAACCATCTTGTAGAAAAAGTCTGGAACTAACAAGAATTTTAAATGAGTAAAAAACAACAACAGTATAAACTCACTGAGCACTTTATTAGGAACACAGTCTAATGTAAACCAACACAACAGTTCTGCCATAAATTCTACATTCATGAAGCTTATACATTTTCAGTTTTTGTTGACATCGTCAGAAAGGTGATAATTCTACTTTATGTTTATTATTGATGCTGTAGTGGGTGGTGGTGGTGGACTGGAGTGCATTATATTGAAAAATGTTCCTGATATTTTGCCCCCTACATGCATGTTATACTTACACCACATCAAGTGTTCCTAATAAAGTGCTTGGTGAGTGTATGTATCCTTTATATAACAGTGGAATTTGAAAAATAATAGAAACATTTTTCAGATCTGTTTCTTTGACATATAACCTCAGTATCTATGATGTTCTGGCTGACAATTTTGAGGTACTTGTACTTTACTTGAGTATTTCCATGTGATGCTACTCTATACTTCCACTCCACTACATTTCAGAGGGAAATATTGTACTTTCTACTCCACTACATTTATTTGACAGCTTTAGTTACTTTTCAGATGAAGATTTGACACAATGGATAATATAACAAGCTTTTAAAATACAACACATTGTTAAAGATGAAACCAGTGGTTTCCAACCTTTTTGGCTTTTGACGTCTTACAAAAAGCAGTGTGTAGTCGGGGTCACATTTCAGATGTCTATGAGTTGTTAATAGCTCCACCAAATAGTGATTTTTCCCTCTAAACTTCTCACATGCTTTCATTTCAATAAATGTTCAAATGATCCAATATTTCAACAAAAATCAAAGTGTACAGAAAAAGTCCAAACACTGATCAGATTTTTGAATCAGAACTTTGTTTTTTCTTCTTTCCTCTCCCATTAATCATCTCACGACCCCTCAGATTTATCTGGTGACCCTTTGGAGGGGCCCGACCCCTAGGTTGGGAACCACTGGACTAAACTAGCTAACTGTATATAAAGTAGTGTAAACTAGCTCCACCTCCAGCAGCTACAACAGTAACATGCTGCTCTAACACTGATGCTTCACTATTAATAATCTAATGATGTCATATATAATAATATATCAGTCAGAGGGACCAAACCACTACTTTTATTGCAATTCTTTAACTACATCAAGCTCATAATACTTATGTACTTTTACTGTAGTAGGATTTTTCATGCAGGACTTTTGATTGTTACTGAGTATTTTTACATTACTGTATTGGTACTGTAAGTAAAGGATCTGAATACTTCTTCTTCCTCTGTATAAATGTGTAAATATAAACTCCCCGCTGGGCGGCGCTGATGAGTCACTGTTTGAACCGCAGTAGAAGAAGAAGAAGTGTTGCTGCTCTAGAGTTTACTTGTTGAATGACACTTAAAGCAAAGTTTACAGTGTTTACAGTCATCTTTACGAGCCCTGAGAACAACTCGCCGCACTTCTGCGTGGAGTCGCAACGTCTCTGACCTCCGACTGAGTGTTTCATTGTGAGAAAATGCGGGACCGGACTAAAGAATTAGGAAACGTGAGTTTCAGTTAAACGGCTAACGTTCGCAGCAGCTAACAGGCTAACCTGCTAACTTAGCCAAGTTCACTCCCTCAGTCTAATAACGGTGGTTAAAATCAGCTTTCAACCGCGACAGCTTTGAATTTAAAAGGAAACCTAAACAAGCTACTGAAATAGCAATGTTAAACAGTCTGTGTGTCGGAATGTTAACTCTAGCGGTGTCTTTATTCGCAGTTTCCGTTTCAGCCCCCTGTCTTTAAAGGATATGGCAGGCCGGGACAGGGCAGGGCTGCTGCTGGAGTCTGTTGTTGTTCTTGAAGATGGAAAGATCCCCAAACATGCGGAAACATTCACTGAATTTTCTGTTTGCTTATTTATTATTTTTATTATTATTTCTTTTGGGGGGTCAATCTGACAGCAGAATGCTGAGGCTTCAGATGACGATGAGGAGGGCAAAGCTCTGATGATCAAACCTGGACTCTCTTCAGCCAAAGAGGAGAAGGAGAATGAAGCCTTCTTTAAAAAGGTAAAAATACTCTAAATACTAACTTTAATAAAGTCACAGATCACCTGAAATCAGCTAGTCTGGTCTGAGCTGTGTCAGATTTCTCTGTTATCACCCATTTATTACAAGAAGCTTTTTTAAATTAACTTTTTCAATATATATAAAACATCACGAAACACAAGACCACTTATTACAGTAAATAAATGAAAAATAAGTAACACAACAAACAGAAGAAAACAAAACAAATCTGGGCAAACAGAATTAGCCACAAGTAATAGAAAAGGAAGAAAGAAAAAGCAGTAAACTGTGGAGACAAATGGAAAAAATTAAAAAACAAGAAAACAAATTGTAGGAATCTTAACTTCCTGTTAGGTTCCTTCCATTTATATACGTCAGGAAATAAGACGAAACTTCATGAAACTTTCCTTGGTAATTTTTATTATCAAGTGTGTCTTAAAACAACAGTCAGGTGTTCATATGAACAGTGAAAGAGATTTTCCTCGCTGTAATCATTCCTCCTGTTCATACTGGCTATTAAAAGATCCTTCAAATGTGCTTTCAGTGTAAGTGATGGAGGTAAAAATCCACAGTGTGTCCACACAGTCATTTAAAAGTTGATGTGAAGCTTATATGAGGCTTCAGCAGTCTGAGTTAGTTGAAACACTGTGAAGCTGTCCTTTAACTATCATATTTATGTGCATTTACATTGTTTAACTGAGAAAAGAGTTCATATTCATCCAGTGTTGAGGCTCAAAGTAGAAGAAACAATCTTGTCTGAGACTTTGTGTTTTGTAAACATTGCTCTCTGCTAATCCCAGTCAGGGAATCAGTGTTGTTGCCGTACTGTCTCGTGCATCATGAAGGTGTACGACAAACCTATGTGTTACTGTAGGATATATTGCAAAAAAGGGTTGAAACTAATTATTATTTTAATTATCGATCAGCTCTGTTGACAACATAAAGGAACATCTTGTCTCTTGTCTGCTGTCGCTTTGTTTGATTTCACCGGCTTGGAAATTAAATCACATAACTGGTTCCCTTTTTGACAGGTTGTCACTCCGGTTCTGTTCTTGTGATATAATTTATTTTTACATTCCTGACCTCAGTCCTGTTTTTATATTAACATCATTGCGAGTGTGTGTGTGTGTGTGTGTGTGTGTGTGTGTGTGTGTGTGCGTGTGTGTGTGTGCGTGCGTGCGCTTTAACATGTGAAGTCATGAGTGCAGAGACTTTGTGTGATGTGAACTTTAGATAACCTGAAGTTGATTATTTTGTTAAATAAGTCTATAAAGTGTCAGATAATAGTGAACAA
The DNA here is from genome assembly GCF_963924715.1 of Thunnus thynnus. NCBI lineage: Eukaryota > Metazoa > Chordata > Actinopteri > Scombriformes > Scombridae > Thunnus > Thunnus thynnus. The sequence continues at coordinate 5,609,546 of NC_089536.1, read as the reverse complement.
TGCCCATCACATGTTCCCAAAACCCCAATGTGATGTTTGTGACGTTTCAAATGTTTTGTTTTGTCCAAACCAAAAGAGAATTTCCAGTGTTATACAGACAAAAGCAGCGATTCCTCACATCTGAGCGGCTGTCATCAGCAAATGTTTTCTGTTACTGGTGATTAATCGTCTAATTCAGCTCTTCTGTAACATACGCTGCTCCGTATAAACCTTAAAACTTCTAAACTACAACGTATGTACCCTCCTCAGGCGCAAGAAATTCATGAGGGGCTGCAGAGCCTCAAAAGGATGGTGTCTGACCTTGAGAACAAACAGAAAACTGTGCTGGGTGTGGCGCTGCCAGAGGAGAGTGAGTATGTTCATTTAGACCATCAGCTGGTCCAGACTTGGTTCTGATCATAATACTCATAAATACCTGTCAGACTGGATGACACCTTCTTGTTCTCTTTAATGAGAAAGTGTGTCTGGTTCTGTATAACTGAAACGATTTCAATGATCAAATAAAGATTTATCACAGAAAAGTTTTGACGGTTTTGCCTTCAACAGAGTTCTTTTCTAAAGTTTGCTGTCTCTCCTCACAGAAAACACTCACATTGTCTGATTCAGGGCTGTCGGGTGTTGATGTTAATGCTGTTTTCTTCTTTTGTTAGGTATGAAGAAAGAGCTCCAGACTCTTCGAGAGGAAATAAAAACGATGGCGAGCCAGATCCAAAGAAAACTGAAGAGTTAGTATTGTTGACCTACAGTTAAAACAGAGTTTTCCCCCCAAATAAGTTGAATTATACTCATCAGTTTTCTTTCCACAGGTATTGAACCCAAGAAGGGAGAAGAGGATGGAAAATACATACCCATAAATGTTCGGATGCAACGGACCCAGGTTGAGCCTTAATTGTTGCTTTTATGCTCTAACATCGTAGTCTGGAGTCTTGTAAGATATTAACTTGTGTTTTAACATCACCACCTCTTAAAATATCAGAACTTTAGTAAACTTCAAGCTGCATGAAGCCTTTTTATTCCACCAATAATCAGAATAAGAACTCAGTCAAAGAGGAGAAACTGGAGAATCTGGCTCGTTGTGTCGGAAATTTACTTCAGTTTGAACCGTTGTTGATTAACTTGTTTAACATGTTAATCTGTAAACACTCCTTCAGTCACTTTGTACATTCAGATTATCTAAACTCTTTCCTCACATGCTCAACGTTGGTTGATTTCATATCATGGTGGATTCTGCAGGAGGTTTGCTGAGTGTGGAGCCTGTAAACAAGACCTCTTAAACAATATTTCTTAATTATGGTAACACACTGGTGGAATCACAAGAGATATCATGATTTGGATTAATTTACAGTAATTTTGGAAGTCAGAACAGGTGTTGATAGTTAAAAGTTATGATGATAAATGCTGAGAGAATAGAGCAACACAACTTTACTGTCCACCAGAGTAGAAAACTGCCTTTGTCTCACAAAAAATATAAAAGAAAGATAAGAACATGAAACATTTACAAGAAATAACATACAGAATGAATGAAGTAACAACAAACCTCTGAGATAAGAAACCCTGAAGTGTGAAGTTCACTACAAGTAAAAAACATAGAACATCATGTAAAATACTGCAAAGCAAGATTTGTTTTTTGAGTTAAACATGTCGATGCACTTTAAATAAACTCGGAGACAATTTACATTTGTCAACAGCAAATTTTGTCGTAACACGTAAACAGAGTAACGATCACTTTAATATGACTGGTTGTATTAAAATCAGTGAGCCAGACTGCTTTATGGGAATATTTTGGACATATCTGATTGTAAGGCTGCAACTAACCGTTATTTTCATTATCGATTAATCTGTAAATTATTTTCCTGATTAAATGATTAATCGATTAGTCGTTTGGCCTGAAAAATGTCAGAAATGTCATCATCGGTTTCCCAAAGCTCAAGATGCAACTTCAAATATCTTGTTTTGTCCACAACTCAAAGATATTCAGTTTATTATCATAGAAGACTAAAGAAACCAGAAAATATTCACATTTAAGAAGCTGGAATCAGAGATTTTGATCGTTGTAGCTGTATTAGATTTCAAGTAATGTTGCATCATTGTGATAAAATACTTCATTGGATCAGCCAGAAACAGACATTTTCTTCTGGTTATTGTATCTGAATGTTGAGAAAGTTTACTGTATAGATCGATACTGAGATATAAAATACATTTATAGTGACAGAGGATTTTATCCCCACTCAGTTTGACAGCTTGTTTATATTTGGATTAAAATCTTGAATCTTTTAATCTACCATAAAGTGACTAAAACCTTTATTTTCTCTCTCCAGCACGGTGTCTTGTCCAAGGAGTTTGTGGAGTTGATGGGTCACTGTAACACCATCCAGGCTCAGTACAGAGACCGCAACGTGGAGAGAATACAGAGGCAACTCAAAATCAGTGAGTGAATGAAACACGGCTGCAAGTTCTTGTATTTTTCTGACTCGTGGTCTGCGGTGATTTTCAGGGAGATCAGTTTTACTGAACACTTCCCCCTTCGCTGCGACCTCAGTGTGTACTGACGTTGTGTCATCACAGTTTCTCATGACACCTCATGACATTTGTCACGCCTTGTTCTTTCTTCCTCTCTCACTTTCTACTACACACTGGAAAAACAAAGTGTTAATGCTGCTGATATATTTATATTTAGTTGTAGTGTGTTGATGGAAAGCATTTAAATGGTGCTACATTTAAAAATGAAGGTATTTATTCTTAGTTTTCAGTTTAACAGAAGAGAAAAAACAGTTCAGGCTTCAAACTTGAGGTTTAACACAGTTCTCGCTCTGATAAAGGAAGTCTTTTGATTTCAGAATAGAGGGAATTTTTTTTTTTTAATTTTCACTTTTAATATTTCTCCTGCAACATTTCCCAAAACATGAAACACAGTCTGATGACCTGTTGCACTTCTCACTTCAGCCGGGTCCAACGTCTCAGACGAGGAGCTGGACGCGATGCTCGAAAGCGGGCAAACAGATGTTTTCACTCAAAATGTGAGTACACGCACACACACACACCCTCTTTAGATGAAACACACAACCTGTCGAGATGAAAGGCGACTGTTGAATGCACGCCTGCACGTTGGAAACCACAAAACAAAGTCCCTCCTGCAGAAAAACACGTTTTCAGTTGCAGGTGTTTCCACCAGCCGTCTACTACTAGTCGCAGCAGTGACTTTACATGAATGAAATGATGACAGGTTTGCTCTGTTGTAGCCTCTCTAGTTGCTCAGACTGGACTACAGATTCGGTAAGCATGTGGAAAGAAACAACGTGAAGCCCCCTAGTGATGTCTTTAGTGTCGCAGTAGCTCCTAGCGTGAAGAATCCTGCTGCTTCTGATGTGGACTGTCCTAGATGAAACCCTCAAACCTCACGACTGTACAGATCATTCTGTCGTCTGTTATCGTCCCACAATGCACCACAGCTAAAACACAGCACGTCTGCACTGTGGTCTACAGATCCTGATCGATGCTAAAGCTACAAGACAGGCGCTGAATGAGATCGAGTCCCGGCACGATGAGATCCTGAAGCTGGAGAGGAGCATCAAGGACCTGCATGACATGTTCCAGTACCTGGCCATGGAGGTGGAGGCTCAGGTAAAGCAGCTTTAATTAGAAAAAGTCTCTCCCGCATGTTTTTTTAAGTCTGTCTGATTGTGATGTTCGTCTCCTGCAGGGGGAGATGGTCGACCGCGTGGAAACCAACATCAAACAGTCTTCTAACTACGTGGAGAAAGCAAAAGAGAACACAGAGAAAGCAGTCACGTATCAGCAGAAAGCACGAAAGGTATCATGTGGTTTCACACACACACATACAGAATGTGAAAGACACCATGAAATGAACTTGAACTCACTAATACCACCCAAACTCTGTGCTCATGTCGTTTTGAATGGATGGTAGAAATGAAAGATCCCCATGTTTACAACAAAGCAGGTCATATGAGGGATAGAAATGAAATATATTGACAATATAACCAATCAATTTTGTTTTAATTACCTTGAACTTTGGCAGACATGAGGTATCCGTGTATATAAAAGCTTTCATAAGAATCCCAGTTTCCCAGTTGTAATTACAACTTGGGTGTTTACGTCAACGCTACTTACAAGTCGGAAACTGGTTATTATGGTAATACTGATATGACATAAACATGGTGTTCACTCTGAGCTCTCAACCCACTTGTGTCGTCGCTGTCAGTTAGTAAAACCCACAATAACTGATTTTTTTTTTGTCAGCTTGTTTTCAGTGAACACAAAACTGACACATCATCAGCTTCTAAGTTAATATGTTGAACTTGTTAACAAACAGTTGCTTATTTATCATTCATGTGGAGTCGTGTTTCTGTCCACCTGGTGAATGTAAGTCCAGTATTCACTCTCCTCTAGCTGTTTATACTCTCTATCAACTACTGAGGGAAATATCTGGCTCTTTATCTGCTAAATGCTCCACTATGTTCAGCAGCTAGTCTACAGCTGTGTCTGTTTGCTGTTTGGTGCTGAGCAGGTAGTGTACAGTGGCTTTTTAGAGCTTTTTCTCTGAAAACAGCTGCCTGCTGTGGCTGAAAACGACACTATGAAAGCGCTGAGAGTGAACCAGAACAGTAAAGTTGCAGCCAGACAGTTGAACAACGAGCTGAAACTCACTATAAAGCTCCGTAAAGCCGAGTGAAGCTGCAGAGTCGCTGATAATTCTCTGTAGGCTCATCAGGTTGTTTTAGACTTAACAGTGATCCCTCCCTGCTGCGCCGACTTCCTGTTTCAACAGGAGTTAAATAACCATTTCACGGTGTCTTTGAGGTTGCACCTGTTTCATTTGATTTGCATGTTATTGAACCTTTTTTGTGTCTCTTCCTCCGACGCAGAAAAAGATCTGGATCGCGATATGTTTGGCCATCCTCATCCTCATCCTAGTCATCTCGTTGGTTACAACCTTCACCTGACACCAGACAGTGTTCGTCGGCTGTAGGACGGTTTGGCAGAAGCACATTAAGGGTCCCCCTTTCATGTATATACTTTCAGCTCACAGGATGTGCGGGTGGATTAGTCTGTTTTCATCCCTCTGCATTTTTCTTCTTCACATTTCACATTTATCTTCCTCTAACCCTCCTGTCCTCCTAACGAGCCTCTTTTTTTTGTGCTCTTTTGTTGTTTTAACTCACAAACAAGACTACAATCTTGCCTGAATTTCCACTTCCACTCAAGAGGTAGTGCTGCTGGTTTATTGAATCTCCCCCATCAGACAAAGACCAGGACAAATAGTGAACTGTTACATCAGTGCCCCACCCCACCCCAAGCTTAAAAAAAAAAGAGGAAATAAGTGTCCTTGAGTTCCTCTTGAGGCACAATGCAGTATTGAAACCCAACACTGGCGCTGATCATACTATACTCAGGAAAACTGTGCGTTGATTCTTGTTACGTTGTTGTTTATGAATGAATTGGAGAAGTAAATAACATTTTATAGAGTAGTGCTTTCTTTTATAAATGGGCTAATATAATTGTACATAACCTATGTTGCTGATTAAGACATACTTTATGCAGATGATTTTTAAAACAAACTGCTGACATGTAACAAGTGTAAATACAGAAGTTTGTGAAATAACAGCCCCCCCCCTTTTCTTTCTTTCTTTCTTTTTTTTTTTTTAATCTTTTGAATTTTACAAAAGCGTCTCAGCACTGCATCAACAGGCCCAAGGCCGCTCTTACTTTATCCTACCGGTTTTGTATTTATGATTTGAACATTGTTGTGTAAGCTGCTACCAGAAAAGTTCTGCAACAACACATAATGAAAGAGTTTTCTAAACTGTGCCTTCTCCTTTATGTCCATGTGAACAGCTCAAGGTGAGAATGTTGTGCACTAAAAGTTGTCAAGAAGGGATGGAGGGAGTTTTTATTCTTTTTTTTTTTTATATATATATAAATATACGTTTGAATTCACCTTGGTTTATCCTGATGCCTATACGACCCCCATTAGACCTTAAGACCTCAATCTCTCTTATTTTTCTTCACCAGTTTGTCAGAGTGCACCATGTTTCCATTTATCGTCGCTATAGTTAAGTATTTTCTGTGGACTTCAGTGGGAAAATCCCACATCAGTAATGTGTAAACACCCATCAAAGGAGATGAACAGGCAATATGACAAATCTGTGAAGAAAAATGAACCAAAAGTGTACATTTTAAAGAACGTCTCGCCGCATTCGGAAGCAGAAGAGTCGTCCGTCTGCAGAGAAAGACGTGCGGAGCAGCGACTTCGCTACTGTGTAATATTATGGCTGTTGAACTTGCATCACTCATTTTAATGTAGATTTGTTTTTAAAATAAAACTGCCATGTTCATTATCCTGTTTGTCTCGTATCATTAATTGAAAGCTTTTAAATCACAGATTAACTATTACAGAGAGGATTTAGATTTAGTATTTCTGTAGAAAACCAGTGTAAATATTTTACATTTAGCACTTAATTATGACACAAACCTGTAATTCAACCATAAACGTAACAAAATCTTCAACACAATGAGAAAAATGGCAACTAATTTTTGGTCTTTTTATTCAACTGTAATTGTCTTAACTTTTCAAGTAAAACAATGTGGAATTACAAGGGATCAAAGGAATGCAACAAATAAAAGAGACAAATCAAAAAAAAAAAAAATAAGACCATCACCATAAACTACCCATCCCCCTCAAATATCACCTTTGCTCCAAAAGTAAATCGACAATTTACAGTCATGTGGAACTGTACCAGTAATTTTATTCACATATTTTGTCCAAGTATTTTTTTTTTTTCTTTTTTTTAAATATTTTTATTACAGGAACGAAGAGCAATGAAGTGATGGTGACAAAAATTCAGGTGAAAAATAAAACATTAATTTGGTAGCACTAACGCACAGGGTGCTTTTTCCTTGATGTTTTCCGGAGATTTTCTTTCTTTTTTTTTTTGTTTTTTTGTTGTTTTGTTTTTTTTCCGTTTGGCTTTTTAAACGAGAGAAGCTCAACACCCCTGCTCCAGGTGCTTCACAAGGCAATCTAAGGTACAAACCCATTTGGCCAAAGAGGCACTCTTAATATCAATAACATTTACTTGCCCTTTTAATATAAATACATGACAAAGTGGACCGCAACATTAACTGCCTTTGGGAAGATTAGGAAAAAAGAAATTTGATTTTTGCTGCTCTCGTGTCTGTGGTGTCAGTGAGAGAAAGATGTAACGTCTTCCGAGACAATTTACTACTTAAATTAATACATTTCTGAACTGTAGAGATACATTGTGAGGTAACAGGAAACCAATTAATTGACTGAAGTTGATGTAAAAACGTATTACTACACCACAATGTACTCAAATAAGCCGAGGGCCACATTATCAGATGTGCAAATGAGAAAAAATACAAGGCTGGATTTAAAATGAATCCAATGAACAGAAACGTTTGACATGAAAAAAAGGGGCCCAAGCAAAGACAAGCTCCAGCATAGTGCAGCAAAGATCACATTGACAGATCTGTTCTCTTCCTAAATACCCTGGAAGAAATCATAAAATATGCATAACTTATCAACTGACTACAAAGAAACAATAGTCAGGACAGCTGACGAAATCTTCAAAACCAAACTTTCTAAAACCTCCAACTTACAATACAGCTGGTCACTCAAAAGTTACTGTCACACAAATGACGTTTTCATTTATAACCCTTATAGAGGGCGCTGTATAATCCCATCTTAATCCAGTCTTTAAATGATTACAGTACATAATGTGAACTAACAACTTGCTTTTATTACCTCTTGCACCTTTGTCCCCCCTCAGTCTCAGTGGTGAATTTCTCCACTGTACCATCTTTCTGTCTGTTTACGGACGCACTACCATGGCGCCGCTGTTTTTTACTCTTCAGTCCAGCATCCCTGAGCCTTCCCCCAGCTGACAATGGCTGAGCTGGTGAGGGGACCAGCTCCAATTGGAAAGGGAGAGGGCCCCAAGAGGCAGGGAGGAGGTCCCTGGCTTGTGCAGCACTCAGTTCCCTTGCATTCGTTTGAGTGCAGACAAAGCAGCAACCTTGGAGGTCATGACGTGCTCTTTTAATGTGCTCTGCGACAACACTCTCGCTTCCGTTTTTTTTTCCCTTTGGCACTCCGATCATGTCTTGTTGTGACGATGTTGACCAGAGGAGGAGCGGGTGCTTGCTGCCGGCGACCTCGCCTGCACCGCTGCGAGCGCTGCGACGCTACGCAGCACCCTGTCTGGTGTCCCCTCAGTTCCTGAACTGCTGGTCACCTCCTGAGAGAGCCGCTGAGACCTCCTGCTGTCCGTCCGGCTCTCCCTTCGTTGGCTCTGCTTCTCCCTTTTGTCTCTGCTCTTTCCCCGCTCCGAGCTGCGGTCGCGCTCGCTGCCGGAGGAGGTGGCGCGGGAGCGGGACTCTCTGTGCTCCGTGTTCTGAGAGCTGATGCTGTGGGTCCGCTGGCTGCTGTTGCTGCTGCTGCGACTTCTGCTGCTGTGTCCGCCGCCGTCGCCCTCGCCGTCGCTGCTCATGCTGCTGCAGGCGCTGTGGCCCCGGGATGAAGACTGCGCATCTCCGTCGCCTTCCTTTCCCCTTGACGACTTCCTACCCCCCTTCTCCTTTTCCTCTGGTTTAGACCTCTTGTACTCAATTTCCAAGGGGGGCACAAGCGAACCGGGACACTGTCTGGTGGAGCGGGAAGCAGAGCGGCTCGACTGATTGGGCGTTGATGGTTTACTGCCATTGTTTTTATTATTAGTAAGATTTACAGAGTTATTCTGAGGAGAGGCTGGTACACTTTTGCTTTTAGGCTTTTGGTTCTTGTCTGAAGAGGAGGCAGAGCAGGTCCCAGGGGTTTTTGCCCCCGAGTCTCTCCGAGTGGTGTGGCCGGGGGTGTCCACCCTGCCTTTCATTGCTAGGAGCTTGGCGGCAGCGTTGAGTGCCGAGCACCTCTTCCCCAGAACTTCAGGCTCAGGAGGCAACGAGGGCGCGCTGTTTGTCTGAGCTTTACTGTCTTGTGGTGGCTGAGACCCTGTGGACTTCCTGGTGGTCCTAACAGAAGATGTATCGCTGCCAGACTCTCCGCCCGTGGACGTGTTGGCGTTGTTTGATGCGTTTCTATCAGAGCTGTGTGCAGGTTTCTTTCCTTGCCGGCTGTTGCCCTTTTCCTTCTCTTGGTCTTGTAGCCTGCGCTTGGCTGAGCGAGTCAAGCGGTGCTCCTTCCTGCTGTCGCTGTCGGAGTCGGAGGAGGAAGAAGAAGACCTGGAACGTCTTCTCCGAGAGGTAGCAGAGGAGAGCTCCTTCTCACTGCCTTCCTCTTTTGCGTCCTCTCCCTCTTCCTTGTTCTCCTCCTTCCCTTCTTCTGAGGTGACATCTGTTCGCCTCCTCTTGGCAGGATGTCTGTTCTCATACGTCCTCTTGTGGTGAGCATGACGAGTGAGGGTCGATGTCGAGCACCCAGAGGATGGCGAAGAGGAGCGAGTGGACTCCTGGCTGCTCTGCCGACTGAGAGGCCTTTTCTGAATGGGAGTTTTCTGATCTTGAGTAGTTTGCTCCACTGCCTGTTGCTTAGGTTCATCTTTCTGAGGGGCAGTTGCAGTTTTTGCTTCTTCCTCTGCTCCTTCTCCTTGTGTCTCAAAGTCTTTGGTCTCAGAGGGACTCTCCACTCTTCTCTTTTTAAGCTGAGACTTGCACATGTCCTGCTTTTTCTCATCCTCCTCCTTGCTAGTCTTCGCTTCAGCCTCCACAGCATCGACTTCCATTTCTGTCACCCTGTCTGGGTCACTTATATTAGATGCAGACGCTTTCTGTGTTGGCTCTAGAGATTGTCTCTCTGATGAAACACTAGAAGAAGCAGATGAAGGTACCTGTGGGAGGGTCTCTGTCTGAGCTGTTGTAGACACCTCTGGGGGAACACCTGTGGACGCAGAGTTTTGTTCTTGTGGTGAAGTGACTGTGGGGGTTGGGGTGGTGGTCACAAGAGGAACTGTTTTAATTGTAGAGACAGCTGCGGTTTCTGCTACCGTTGCTACAGACACAGGAGCGGCTGTGGTAGTAGACGCTGGGGCGGTTGTGAGAACATTTGTGGTAGCAACTGTTATGGCCTCTTCTGGGGATGATGTAGTTGTGGTGACCGTTGTGAATGGAGGTGGTGTAGCACCTGTGGAAGTTGATACTGGGGGCGGTATCTTGACAGTCTTTTCTACAGTTGCGGCAGGTGTTGTAGAAGTGAGTTCTTTAGAAGGGGCTTCCGCTAAAGGCGTTACTTTGACTCCTTCTGTTGGGAGTGACGTAGGTACTGCAACTGTCTTTGCTGGTGCTGTGGCTGTTACACTAGAAGACACTGTTGCTGGGGATGGAGTACAGATTGGAGTAGGTGCAACTGGAACGGTTGTTACCTGTGCAGCCACTTGAACTGTTGTTGTTGTTGGTGAAGTTGATACTGGTTTGCTCGGGACTTTGGTAGTTGTTACATTAGTCCTTACTTGGGTTTGTGGAGTTGGAGCTGTATTTACAGCAGATGCTACGACTGTCATCACTGGTGGTGATGTAGCAGCATTGTCAGACATGGTTGGGATCGTGTTGGTGTTTGAGTTTGCTTGCACTGTTTTTAATGGCGTTGTTATCATAGATGTTGTAGATTTTGATCGATCTGCTTGAACTGTTGTTACCGGAGTTGTTGTAGTTGTTGCTGTAGTGGGGGGAGACGTTGAGGTTGGTTTTGGTGAAGCTGTAGCTGAGCTTGATGACGTAGCTGAAACCTGGGAGGCAGCTGGGGCGGATGTTACAGTATCTGGGGTAGATGTTGCAGGTGGCAGAGTAGAGGCTTGCGGCAAGTCCTTTACTGCAGTAGTTTTAGATGTTGTGACTGCTTTCACTGTAGTGGTGACTGCTGGTGTAGCGCTTACTGTTTTTGATATTATGGTGGTAGGTGTCGTGATCGCTGCGGCAGGGACTGATGTTGGAACTTCTTCGACAGCTGTGGCAGACGACACATTGGATGTCGTGGTAGCAGCTGATGTGGCAACTGAGATGGTTTTGGCAGAGTCTGGTCCTGTCGTCTTCACAGTTGTAGAAACTGAAGGTTTTGGCTCTACAGGAGCTTTAGAAGCCGTGGAAACCACAAGTGTCGGTTTTACACCTGCAAGAGTTGAAGAGACAGTGCTGGCAGGTGGCGATGGAGCTGTGGTAGTGGGGGTTCCAGTGACTGGGTGTGTGACAGAGGATGCGGAAGAAACCTGGGTTGATAGTGTGTGTGGGTCTGGAGCTGAACTAACAACATGAGCTGGGGCTGGTGTGGACACAGGAAGGGTTGAGGTCACCTGGGCTAAAGGTGCAGTGAGTGCTTGGACTGAAGCTGAGTCTGGGGTGGAAGTTAGATCTGCTTGTGTTGTGGAGTCTTGAACTGGGTTTGGGGCGGGGGCTGAAACTGAGGCTGAAACCTCAGTCTTAGTGTCCGTTTCGTCAGCTTTGGGAGACTGGGAGGCCTGACCTGAACTGACGACAGCAGCTATAGGGGTCTCTGACTGGTGGGGAGACGGGACTGTTGGCTCTGTGCTAGCATCAGTTTTTGATATACCAGATATGTCAGCAGTGGTGATCTCTTTTTTAGAGTTCTGTCCTTCAGAAACAGCGTCTGGCATCGTTGTTGAGTCTTTGCGGGGACGACCCCGCTTACGTTTTGGGGAGAGAGGGGGGTTCCCTTCCTCGTTCGGCGAGGTGGGTTGTGGGGAGGCAGTCGCTGTGCTGTCAGGCTCAGATAATCTAGGGGGAGTTTTAGGGGGCCGGCCCCTCTTTCTTTTCAAGGGTGTTGCAAAGGAATTCACACTGGACTCTGTAGAGGTTGAAGAGGTGTCTTTGCCTGGTGGTGTGTCTGTTTTCCTGGGCTGGTTCCCTCCTCTTCCTCTACCCAGATGAAGCTGCTGCTCTCCCAGCTGAGCAGCCATGCGAGATTCAGTCTCCAACCTGCGCCGTACAGGAAGATTTCTCAGCACGGGCATGTCAGGTGAAAGATGTGGTGGGGAATATGGGGGATAACTTCTGACAGGCTGCGAGTGCACAGACGGACTCGGGGTAGAGTCTTGGTCCTGAGGAGATTTGGTAACAGTCTCTTTAGGTTTGTTGTCAGGGCTTGGTGACGTGTTGTCTTTGTTTGGTTCGTTGACAAATACAGCAGCGTTCTCCTCCACTGTCGCCTCCTCTGAAGAACCTCCACCTCCAGTGCCACTTCCTCGCCTCCTCCGCCTTCTTGGCTCCTTATCCTCGACCACCGTGACCAGCCTCCCTGGAAGTTTCCGCAGGACTTTGGCCGATGGGGAGTCTTCAACCAGACCCCGCAGGACTTCACCGTCTGCTGACTGACGCTTGCGAGGTGACCGGGAGCTGGTGGAAGGGGGAGACATGGCACTTTGGTCTTTGCTGTCATCGTCTTTTGCCTGATGGTCCGCTGGGCAGCTGGATTCCAGCGATGACTCAGACACCCTCCTCTCATTCGCAGACTCCCCCTCCTTCTCCTCTCTGCCGGCTTTAGAGTTCTTGCTCTCCGTCTCCCCAACACACTGTTGTTTCCCTCCTGGGGGAGAGGTTGTAGGAGGGGAAGGCACTGGACTGGGATGGGAGCGGTTTGGTGGCGTCCTGGTTTTGGTGGTCTGGTGATCTCTGGCAGGAGATGAGGCTTTTGAAGATTTGGAGGAATCTTGGAGCTTCGCTGATGACGAGGTTTTGTGATGATCTGTACGGGACGGGGTGGTAGACACGGTAGCGGTGTCTTTGGCAGCTCCTCGTACTCTAAGACCAAAGCGGAGTCTTTCAGGCACTTCTTTCGGCGTAGTGGGCTCAGGCTCAGTTTCGGGCGAAGCTCCACGCAGCCGGCCGCTGACCCTTGTGGAGGTGACGACCTTGTCTTTGTCCTTGGGTTTACGGCCTCGGCGGGCGGGAGCTGGCTGAGCAGGCTCTGCAGAAGCCGGTGATGACAGGAAGTCATCATCGTCGTCATCAGAAGAAGCGTGAAGCTTGAGGCCCTCCTCCTTGGCCTGGTCCAGACCCTTCCTGGCAGCCTCCACCTGTTCCTGAACACACAAACAGGCAGAACAGAATGTTACATGTATGCCTCACGCTGATGTTTTGGTTGTGTTGGTAAAGAACTTAAACATCTGACAATATCACAGAAAATCCAAATAATTAGAATATTTATTTTTGGTTAGAGGGAGTTGATTCATTCTGAAGTTTTGAATTTTAAATAGTAGTGGCCATTACAATCAAGTTAACCAGATATTTAGTGACGCTAAAACAATTAGTCAACTAATCAATCAGCTTACCAATTAACATATATTGTTAGGAATATGGCATTTTTGCTTGAAAAATTGCTGAAACTATTATTGATAATGAAAACATTTGCAGATTCTGTCAGTTGACTGATCATTTCATCTCCTTCTCTTGCTCATATTTTTCCTTTCTTTCTCTATAATAAACCATCTAGTGAGACTGTGTTTTCAAAGAAACTCATCTGCTATCATGTATCTGCTATGGTGAGCACATATTGAGAACCACAGGTTGGATTTCAGAGTAAATACCTTTTTAATCAATTATCTGATTGACAGAAAATTAGAAGACAACAATATTGATAATCATGTAATAGTTAAGGTCATTTTTCATGCAAAAATGCCAAATATTTTCTGATTCCAGCTTCTTGAATGTTGTCAAACAGCAAAGTTAAATTCATTACATAAGTTTTAGAGCGCTGAGCTGATGAGATGTTGAACTGTTTACCTCAGCTTGTTTCAACTCTTCTTTGCACACATCTTCTAACGAGGCTTCCAGGAAGTTCATGGCGTAGCGTTCAATGGGAGTGAGCTAGGGATAGGCAGAGATTATGGTTCATTAACACAGAGTTTATATAACTCAGCATAAACCAACTATACAGTAATAATGCTGTATGTAACTACTTAAGACTTGCATAACAACTCTATACAAACAGTGCTTCTCTGCATGGGCTAATACCAAAACATTCTCACAAGCCACAAAGAGACATTATCAATATTATTATTATTAATACAGTGCAGCCATAGAAGAGCTCAAAATCAATGTCTCATCCTGGATTTCAATGACTCATTCAATTAAAGAACTGCACGATGATTTACCTGCTCTACCAGAGCAGCTATCTCCTGCTCGGCCTTGGAGAGCTCCTCCACTTCCTCCTGTTCCCCTCCATCATCCAGCGGTATGTTCTCGTTGAACTCCGCCAGCTCTGCCACCTGCTCTGCTTTGGCCTGAGAAGCTGCTACGATGTCCTCCTCATCCTCCGCACGACACAGAGCCTGCAAGATTGCATCAAGATTATCAGGTCGTCCGAATATCACCGTACCGTCCAGACATGTTGAGGTTGCTGAATGTTGTCGACCTTCACGTCAATCTGTCAGATTTGAGCTCAGATCTTACGTAGAGCAGTTCGGTTTGGAAGTTTAAAATCAGCATGATTCATCAAATACAAAGAAACAAGATTTTATTGTCTTTACTGAACACAGAAAGACAGGATTCTCCAGGACACGACAAGATTTTGGTTTTGCCTTCTACACTAAATCATTAAGGACAGAAGTTTTACATCATATTAAAAAGATCATTCAGCTTAGTCCTGGACTTTCAAAGTTCAAAAATGATGCAAAAAGTGTGTCAGGTTTGGATATTTCCCAAATGTTGGGCGCTAAATATACAATATATGTAAGTGCATGTTGCATATGATGCGTCTAACCTGCTCCAGAATCGTGGTGCTCTGTTTGTTGACGGCTTCCTCCTCCTCAGCGTGGGGCACTGATAGCTCCACCGCCATCTCTCTCTTCTCCCCGTCGTTCATATCAAACAGCTCTCGGATGGTTTGCTGAGGAACAAAGTGGAAATGAGACACAAGAGGTTCTATGTACTTGACGAAGACAAAGCAGAAGAGGCACTTGAACTGCCTGATGTCCTCACATCACCATAATACATTCAACAAGACCAGTTAATGCTAATGGGAGTCGTTGATCTAAAGCATTAATTAGGAAATGTTGTAAAGTCAGCGTGCTTCAAACAGCACGAGTGATGTTAACTTAATTGAAAGGGAAAGACAGCAGAGCCTGTTTTTCTGCAATACATTTTTTTTCTTTATGTGCTCAATTAGGCTTTTAAAACATCAAAGACACACCTACATGTTTGTGTTTGGACAATTCTTATGATTGGATGCTGTGACATGATGTACAACTAAGAAAAAAAATAAAATAAAATAAAAAAAAAAAATCAGCTGATTGATGGTAAAATATATATAATTTGTAAACTCCTACCTGTTTGAAGAAGGCAGTGGTAAAGTTTCCTCCTTCGATCGCCATATCTCCCAGCATCCTCTTCTGGTTGGCTTTCTTTAAAATGTTCTCCTCCACTGTGCGCTCGCTGATCAGCCTGCAGACGAGCAGAAAAACAACATGCACGTTTAGTTGAAGTCATATTGCATACAGCAGTCTTAAAACAACATAATAGAGCTGCAACTAATGATTAATGAAGTAATGATGAGTCTTATTATCAATTACTCTGCAGATTAATCGTTTATTTTATGAAATGTTGAGAAATAAGCTCAGGTGTCATCTTCAAGTTGCTTGTTTTGTCCAACCAATAGTCTAAACCCCAAAATATTCAACTTACTGTCATATATGATAAGAAATATGGCATAAATCTAATAAACATACATTTTCCTTTCCGCCTGTATAATAAACCATCTAGTAAGACTTTGTTTTCAGTGAAACTAGCATGCTATCATGAAGAAGAGGGATTTAAAAGAGTAGCATGTGCCATTTAACTATGGTGAGTTCATTTTATTTGTACAGCCGATATCACAAATTTCCCTCAGGGGGGGAAACCTAAAGAAGAGGAACAGAGGAGCGATCCCTTAAAGAATAGACCAAGATAATACAGAAATACAGTTGGATTTAAGACCTTTTTCACTTGTCAGATGTATCTAATATCATTCACAATAGCTGCGTTGCATTTAGGCGTGCCAGTTACAGGACCATGTTCATGCTAACTCACTAGCTTACTGACACATGAATGGATCACAGCCATCATTTATGTTATTAGTTACAGCTAAACAGTTACAGGAAGGTAAGTATGGGGACTTCCTGGGCCCAGCAGACTACTACACACATATCTGACCTGTATTACAATGAACCCAAACAGATCTACATGATCCAGATGAGCAGCAGTAACCGTCACAAATACTTCGCTAGTGTAAATGCACTTTTCGATCCGTCACCTGTAGATGTGGACGTCTCGAGTCTGGCCGATACGGTGGCAACGGTCCTGCGCCTGTGCGTCCATGGTGGGGTTCCAGTCACTGTCATAGAATACGACTGTGTCGGCCCCGGTCAGGTTCACCCCGACGCCTCCGCTGCGAGTCGACAGAATGAAGCAGAAGATTCGTCGATCTGCGTTGAAGCGCTCCATGAGGGCCTGAAGGAGGAGTAAGCAGAGGATAAGCATCAGAGGCAGCTGATTTTATTCCCCCCAGAATATTCTGTTGAACCTTTTTCTTTTCTGTATTTGCAGGCCGATACGGTAAACTTCATTGTATTTTACTTGGATATAATTCTATTTCCTCATATGGTTATTTGATAATCAGTACTAACCTGTCTTTGCTCCACGCGAGTGCTGCCATCCAGGCGGAGGTAGATGTGTCCGTGGTAGTTGAGGAACTGCTCCAGCACATCTAACATGCGCGTCATCTGAGTGAAGATCAAAACTCTGTGGCCTCCTGTCTTCAGCTTTCGCAGCAAAGTGTGGAGTGTCTGCAGCTTACCTGCGTCGGGGAGCATCGCAGGAATAAAACAATATTTAGGAAAAACAAACAAAATAACCAATAAAGCAGAAGAACAAAACTGGCAGATTATACAAGCTTATAAAACTTACTTTATATTTACTTTGTAGCTAAATAATTAGCGACTGTCATGTTAAGATCAGATACAGATGATCAGCGTTTGCTGCTGTGAGGTTTTTGTCGACTCTTTCTGCCTTTAGTGTCAAAAATGCATCTTGACAACTTACCACAGTCGTACTGTATGAGCCTCAGGTCCGGGAACTGGGTCCTCATGTAACACTGGATGCGGTGCAGACTGCCGGTAAGCGGGGTGAGTTGAGTCGCGAGCATCGAGGAGAACACGGCCTGCTTGTGGCTCAGAGAGGGAGGAGGATGGCAGCAGTGCATGGAGATCGGAGGAGCCTCCACCGGGGGAATCGCAAATGTAAACCTAAAAAAAAAAAAAAACATCATCATCAATCTTTCCTCTTACGTAAAAAGCTCTTGTATCCCCAGTAGAACCAATCAGTTATCTACCTGTCAATAATGTCACTGAGCAGCTCCAGTCTCTCCTCAATACTGTTGATGGCGTCTCTCACAGAGCGACTCTGAAACCAGTGGTCGTACTTGTTTTGCCACTGCGAGAACAGACAGCTGCTGTGGCCCGATCGGCCCCACTCGCCCTGAGGGCTCAGGGCGGCCGGTGAGGGACGGGGACCGGGCAGAAAAGTCAGGAAGTCTAAAACCTCTTTGCCGTAAACGGGCTTGGCGCCGCAGTGGTGCTCGTTGACTCGAAAGATGAAGTCCAGTTTGCTGTCGCGCTGCTGCTTCTGGCTATCTGCCAGCCAGGACTGTCGAGGGAGAGGATGAACATGAGTCACGTAAAGAGATGGCGGATAAAACTGCATTTATTGTTGTAAAAGTAAGAGAAGAACTAGCTGAAGTATCGTATCGGCCCAAATATGAGACGGTATTTTAATCATATTACGTTTGAAGAGGTGGGAGTCGTCTTATACTTGAGGACCAGAAATGTACTTATTTACATCATCAGAAATTCTTTATGAATGGAGAAAGTACACAGAGAGTGTTGCATTATGGGTCGTTTTTAGCCTTAATGCTGCTAGGTTAGCAGCTGTCTTAAAGTGTCTTGTGTCTAATGTTTATAACTTTTATAGTTTATGTATTTTAGTTACGAGTCACCTTGTTTTAATTTTTGGTGTTTTACTTATATATCAGCGTGCATTAGTCTCCTGATCCATATTTACCATCCTGTGTGTTTATCAATCACTTTTAAAACACTCTGAATTACATTTGACTTGTATGAAAGGTTCTATATAAATAAAGTTGGATTGATTGATTGAAGTCTGTTCATAGTGAGTCTGTTAAGGGTCAGTCAGCTCTTAAAATGTTTCATTAGCTCAGTTTAACTTGCAGGAGTTTCTGAAGGCTTGTGAAACAAGTTTTTCTGCCGCAGAGGAAATAAATTCTTGTGAAAACGAGTCCAAAGTTTATTTACAGCAGAAACCGACGAAGGACTGAATCTGTCAAACTGCCAATTACCACTGTGACAGATGATGATGAGCTCAAAAAGACACAAACAGTCTGAAAAATGCTGGAGGAAATAATTTTGAGTGCTTCCAAGACCCTGACGGGAGAGATTCTGAGTGTGTGACTTTACTGTGATGCATCTTCAGAAAGTCTTTTTCCAAAAACAGGTGTTGGAAAAGGGGGGATGTTGTTTTATATTTGGGCCAAAACGCTAAATCTTTGCTGAGGTCTGTTTATGATTTCAGGATGGAGACGAATGATTTGCTTACCACATAGAAAGGAGAGCGAGGAGGCGGACGAGGCACTTTCCTGGGTGGAGGGTAGGCTTTTGTGCCTGTACTGGACCTCGACTTTGTTGTAGCCGGTGTTGGACCGCCGCTGCCGTCACGTGGTGCGGACTTGGACGCAGAAGACGAGGTCGTCACCTGAGCTGGAGCTGAAGAGAGGACAAGAGGACAAAGCAGAGCAAACATGTTGGAAATCAGTTGATTCTGCAGTATGAAGAGACGCTGATGTGCTTTAGAGCTGATAGTCAGTAAAATGTTTAAGTTCTCTTAATATCTACTGATGGTATAAAGCGTTTATGGTTGAAATAAAATGAAATTAAAGTGTAACTGCAGCCTTCAACGACCATATATGGAAAAAGTACAGAGATGATGCCTTATTTTAAGAGTGTCTAACTATACATAGTGATAATTACACTCTGTAAATCTGCACTTAGTCTGTAGATGTGCGTTAGAGCTGAATTTAACTCAGTATAATCAGGGACTGGGAGTGTTGCAGAGTGGGAGGAGATATTTCAGGTGCCTCTGGTTTCCCACAGACAACGTTACGTGACTCACAGTTCGAGCACGTCTACGACGTGATTCGTCTCGGTTAAATCATCAGTACAAAAGATGAACAACACATGTTAGAAAATATCTGGTTCTTTGATACAAAAAAGGTCCAAGACGGAGGACTTAAAAGATTTCAGGGGCATTTCAGCAAGAAACAAACAGATCACTGAGGTTAAAATTAGGTCACGTTCGCCACTAACAGCAGGAGGAAACTAAAGATTATGATGTTGAGGAAACTGATTTTATAATCTACAGAGTGAATCAGTTTAATTTTAATTTCTGGGTCACTTTTGACTAAATTCAGCAACAAAGTGTCTTTAATTCATTACGCTCTGATTCGTCTCCATGGCTTCTTCTCCGTAGCAACGGCAGCTGAGGCTCATGGGTATTGTAGTATTCTTAGCTGTCCCCCAAAATCACAGACAAAAATGAGATTCCTCAGAAACAGAAGGTGAAATAAATGAACCTGGTGGTCCTGATATAAACCTAGAGGATTGTTACAGAATCCTGTGTTTCTATGTTCAGTAATATTGAAGAGATTGTGAAACCGCTCCCATCTCACAACTCTATTATGAGTGCTGCATTATTGGCAGATGACATGCAGGTTTTAGATGTTGGATTAAATTAATAACGACCTGACTGCAGCCCTGCAGAGGATGTCTTCTGACTTGTTACCTGCCTCAGGCCAAACAGGATGTCTACAGTTTTTTTTTTTAAATATTTCTTTGATGTATTAGAAGGCTGTCAACCACATAAAGTATAATATTATAATATAAACTATGTTTCAGCTTATACAACACACTGCACAAATCTGGTAGGGGATTAAAAAAAAAGTGGAGTTGGATGGTAGGGAGAAAAAAAAAGTACTAAAGATTAGTTTCAATAATGATCTGACCCAGTTCTGCTCGCCATCCGTGCATACAGCGTTATGAGTTATAGCTCGAGCTCGATCTCTCACCTGGCTGCTCTGCGCTTGATGGAGGAGGCTGCACTACTTTGAGGACAGGACGAGGGGGTTGGGGCTGGTTTGGGGTGGTGCTGGGGATTCTGGGAGGAGCTATAGTGTAGGTGGCGGTAGCAGGACCGGGGGTGCGCTGGGCGATTTGCAGTGGAGCAGTGTTTCTGACAGGGGTGTGCAGGGAAGGGGATGCCTGAGGAGCAACACGAGGGGAAGGGGCCACCGCCAGAGTGGGCACGGGCCCGCCCTCCTTGCCTGTTGACTGACGCACAACGATCTTCACGACCCCGGGGCTGCTCACCATGGAGGAGGGCACTGAGGGGAAAAAATCAAAACATACGAGCTGAGGATCAATGAAGTCTTATCTTAAAAGAAACAAAGCTGCTTAAATGGTGTTTAAAAGAAAGGATTTAAAATCGATTTGAAAAGGATAATATCAAAAAAAAAAGAGAAGGAAAGAGATCAAAAATAAGCAAAATACTTTTGACCTTAAGAGTCAACACTTCTAAAATCATATGGCTAATTAAGATATATGATTAATGTATGGAAATTGAGGGAATAATTGAGTGAAATAAAAAAGAAAGAAGGAGGATGAAACCTTGCGCAGACGCATTGTGAGGCAGCCGATTTCCAGCAGGACTAGCGGAGGCGGTGTTCCCGGCGTGCGTGTTGGCGGCGCCCTGGACGGCCACCTGGGCGGGCTGGCTGATGAGGTGATGCTGCACCCTGCTGGACACCAGGTGCATCACATTACCTGCGGAGCGAGAGCGAGTCAGTCGTCTGGTAACCACATTATCAAAAAAAATCATACATAATCATTAAAAAAAAGACTTTAAAGGACCAGTGTGTGAGATTTAGTGGCATCTAGTGGTGAAGATACAGAATACAACCTCTTCCAAGCGTTTAGGAGAAACTACAGTGGCCGCGAAACTCGTGAAAAATGGAAAAGCCCCTCTCTAGAGCCAGTGTTTGATTTGTCCCTTCTGGGCTACTGTAGAAACATGGCGGCCTCCGTTGAAGAGAAGGTAATGATAGATGCCACTAAATTCTACACACTGCACCTTTAATTATTCTTATATTAATAGCCATATTTTAGCAAATATGACACATCAAATATAAAACTGTATATTCATGGAACCTGAACCCTGTAATCCTGATTTGTTTGCTTAATATCGTGAATGTGTGTTGTGTTTTAGGGATCAAAATTATTTCACGGCATTTAATTTTTTTGTATCTGTTAAGCGAGCAGCGTCTTGTTTTCACTGTAAATTAATTATGCTGCATTCCAGCTTTGAAATGTTTAAAAAAAAGTAATAACTACTTTAGTTTTCTTGGATTCTGCCAAAACATGAAGGCAAACTTTAACCATAATCCGTACTCTGGCTTCAAACCAGACGCCAAAGTACAAATTACACCACGTGGCATATCGCCATTCACATCAACTATTTTGACTTCGGGTAAATGTATTATTAGTATTATAAGTATTTATAACTTCTGTCTCTCTGCGCACACACACACACACACACACACATTACACTTTCATGTAAGTCTCTCTAGCCTCTGGTTAGCATTTATAAGCAGCATATAAACATGATAAATGGTTTATAACATACTATTATATGGTAAATTTGTCACCAATATTGACAATTTAATTATATTTGAAGACATTTTATATTATTACAACAGTTTTATTATATTATCATTAATTATCTGTTTATACACAGGCCTCTACTGCTGAGTGCCAACACGAGTTAAAGTTGTTGACAGATACATAAATAAACACTTATATCTGCTAATAACTATATTATAGTGTTATAAACCATGTATACATGTGTTATATGCTGCTTATAAATACTGAATAGCAGGACTAGCGAGCACAGTGTTGCCATATCCAACCGTTCCTCATCATTTGGTGCATGAAAGATGTGAAAAATCCTTTATTTTATATGTTCACCTACAGTGAGTACACACATCTCTACCAACCTTGAACTGGGCGTGCAGGAGCTGCTGGGACTTGGTGGATCTGGGCTCCAGACAGAGTCAGCTTGTTGCCCTGAAGCTGGAAGGTGACGGGTTTACTGCCCTGACATGACGACACCGGTCGGCCTGCCAAGGAGGCAAGCTCCGCAATGCTCACTACCTCGCCAGCTTAGAAACAGGAAGAGGACGTGGATTAGAGACATTTGTACACACATGTTACTGTACTACAACTACTACAACAACTAATACTAATACTACTACTACTACTAATACTACTACTACTAATACTACTCCAAAAAACTGAGGACTGAGGTTCTTACAAGGCAACCTAGCCTGCATATCCGGGCTGAGCAGAACCCTCTGGGGCATGACGCTGCTCGGGTTCGGACTCGGATGAGCCGGGACGCTGGCTGCGCAGGGAGCGGCGGGAGGCCGTACGGTCAACACGGGTTTGGGAGCGCTGGATCTCACCGCAGTCTGAGCTGTAGGATGCATGGGGGGGCGGGGAGCGGGCGCGGACGCCACTGAACACACGACTAAACGGGGAAAAAAAAGAGAAAAGTGGAGAATGGAGAGAATAATAATCAGTTTATTTCATTCGAACTAGAACAAAAGCAACATCTATAGAAGTGTGTTTTTGAATATTTGCATGTTTATATCTTAAAAATAAATATCTAAAATGATCAAACTACTTTCTAGGATAAATTCATAAGTATTTCTGCTTCCTGTGATTGTATTCATGCATTGTTTTCCTCTTTTTCTCTTTCACTTGCCTTGTTGAACTACAGGAGCAGGTGCGGGAGTTGATGTGGTTTCGGTGGCTGGAGGAGGTTTGGGGGTCTGAGCTGCAGGCGGCACGGAGCAGGTGGGTTTGTTCATCAGCAGGACCGGTCGATTGTCGCTTTTAGGAGGAGGCTGGAACATCCTAAAACAGACAGACACATGAAAGATTAAACGTCAGAATAATTATTTGTCTTGCGATGTAAATTCTACACTCATCAATACGCACCGATTATACATCGATGTTCACTTCTAACTCCTAGTTGAGCTTCTCCGAAATGCTCATAAAGCTCTTTTTATGTTAAGATCTTAAAATGAGATTTGTTTAGTGAAAATGCAGAAAATATAGTTTATATAATATAGTTATACTTTGTGAAAAATAAACATGTTTTTCTACAATTCATCAGTTTGAGCTTAAATTGTGATACACAAACTTCCTTAAATGCAGAATAAAAATCTGCTTTAAATATCTAAATATTTAAAAACAAGACGGGTAAACTAATAATAATCCGACTGAGCTTTTAGTGCCAGTTTTTAGTTCTCAGTTTAATTCAGACAAGGCAAAATTTTGGAAAAGTTACATGATGTTTGATAAAAAGCCCAAACGTTTACTGTACATAAACACTTCAGTGTATAAAACGTTGGCTTGTAGAAAACTAAACAGAAGAGATGAAAACAAAAAATCAGTTTCACTTTCTCATCAACCGCCAGCAGGATGTTTGCTCTGTCCGTGCTGTGGTGTTGATGGCAAAGTCACAATGTTTTACTTTTCATTTTCTATTTCTTGAGATGAAATTCTTAGTTGGTGAATTTTTATCTTGTGAGTAGAGAGAGAGAGAGAGAGAGAGAGAGAGAGAGAGAGAGAGAGAGAGAGAGAGAGAGAGAGAGAGAGAGAGAGAGAGTCCTGACTGCCAAATGTTGATCAGCTTTTCTTGGCTGATGCACTGAGTTGTTAATCGAGCTGATGGCAGTCTGAGGTGACCTTTAGAAAAGCGCCCAAGTCACAGAACAGTACACAGCATTGTGTAACTGCTCTAACCAGAGGTGAACTGATGCAGCCTCGTTTATATTTTCTCTGCACAACTCGCAGCTATAAAAAAAAATCTTTCAAGTATTCGTAGCTGCACTGCGTACCTGTTGACCTTCATGCGGACTGGTTTGGGTCTGGGAGGTGGTTCGGGGGATTCCACGATCTCCTGGATTAGTTGGCGGCTGACCTTGTGGCGCGGCAGGAAGATATCTGCCTGGTACCGGGATACGCGGCTCTCCAAACCAACAAGGTCAAACATAGACAGGTCGCAGCGCTGAGGATGAAAACACGTGCGGTATTTTATTAATTTATCAAAATAAACCATTCAATCAGAATCAAATCCTCAATTTTCTGACCAATTTAAAGCTTTTTTAGTTTTCCAGTAATGCCGACCTTGAGCGGGGAGACCTCCAGAGCGTCCTGCACCAGGGAGGCCATGTGGAACACGATGGGCTGCGTGATGAAGGGTGACTGGATGGGTCGGGGGTCAAACAGGTTGGGGTGGTTGCACACTTTGCGGAGCTGCATTAGGATGTTAATCACAGACATGAAGTGACCGCTGGCCAGCGTCTCCCGCGTCCTGTGAACCAGAGACAGAAGGTGATGAACGGAGAAAACCGAGCTGCTAATATGAACAATATAAGAGGTAATAATAATAATCAAAGGGAATAAAGGTAGAGAAGGTGTGTGACTGCAAGAAAATGGAGCTTGGATTAATGCTTAAGGTGGAAATAAAAGAGAAAAACAACTCTATTGATTTTCCCAGTTGTTCTTTGCTTGATATCTACAAATTAAAAGACCAGACAAGCTGCAAATAAGAACAAAAGAAGAAAATGTTCCAGTACAAAAACAATCCTTTCTTCCTGCTGAGAATCTTTTAACATCTTTGAACACAACTTAGTAACTCACGAGGCCTGTGCCATGAAGTCGTCGTAGAGAAACCGTTGTCTCTTGGAGAGGCGACATCGCACCACGTGCTCGTATTTCTTGGGCATCTGTTTCTCCACGTCGACTTTGATCCTCCTGAGCAGGAACGGCCTCAGCACCTTGTGGAGCCTCTTCACCAGGCCCTCGTTGTACTCCTGGCTGCCCTCGATCATCCCCGTCAGCGGGTTGGAGAACCATTCTTTGAACTCGCGGTGCGACTGGAAAACGTGGGGCATGAGGAAGTGCATCAGAGACCACAGCTCCATCAGGCTGTTCTGCAGAGGCGTTCCCGTCAGCAGCAGTCGCCTGTGGCTGTAATACGGAGAAATCAGGGAAGAAGTTTAGGTAAATATGCAGATTTTAGATGACTAAGGCGAAGATTAAACTTGCATTCTTAGATTTTTGGTCACTTAGGCATAAAAAGCTGTAAACACAACACTGAAATATTATCACTTTATGAAATTTTACACATTCAGCAGTTACGGAGCAACATTATCATTCATGTGGAGTCATGTTTCTGTCCACCGGGTGAATATTCACTCCAATATTCACTCTCTTTAGGCTGTTTTTACTCTCTACTATCTCCTGAGGGAAATATCTGGCTCTTTAGCTGCTAAATGCTCCACTATGTTCACCAGCTAGTCTACAGCTGACTGTGTCTGTTTGCAGTTTGGTGCTGAGCTGGTAGTGTACAGTGGTTTTTTAGAGGGTTAAGAGAGCGCTGAGGGTGATTCAAAACAGTAAAGTTGTGGGACAGAAACCCAAAACATGAGCTAAGATGATTAAAAAAAAACCCCAAAAAACTGTAGAACCGAAGGGAACAAAGGTGATAATTCTCTGTTGGTTCATCACCTTTCATGTGATCATTTGGTCTGTTGTTAATATAAAACTATTGATTATAGCATTTATAAAGTGTCTATGAGGACCTTGAAAAGCGCTTTATAAATAAAATGTATTATTATTATTATTATTATTATTATTATTATTATCAATAAGGTGAAAATAAACCTCTACAAATTAATTTACATCATGTATGCTCATAAAACACAAAATAATTGGTAGTTAAGTCATTTAAATTGTAGTTTACATGTGTTTCCTGATTCTTATCCCTGAGCGTCCATGTTTGTAGTCCATACATCTCAGTGGACTACAAAACCCTTGTGTGCAGGAGTTGCATTTGATGTTTTGTGTCAGTCGGCTTGTATACCTGCAGCAGATCTTTTGTTTAAAGCGTCGACATAATAAAAAATCTGCTCGTGTGCGGAAGCGGCTCTCTGGAGCTCAACCTTAACGGTGAGAAATCACCACCAGCTGGAGCGGGCAACCAGCCAAACGATGGCAAGTTAGTCTAATTACAGCTACTTTAATACCAAACCATTTCAATTTTATAGCCGCATTCAAAGTCAAAGACTAACAACCATAAACATGACTAACACTAAGCGACAGCTCGTTTTCTGTCTGCTGAATGCGCGCTGACTGTTTGTGACAAGTAACGGCTTACAGATGAGAGACAGAGCAGCATCCTTGAATATGTACTCCCACTGTGCTTGGAAGCACTTCACACACAAAGGAGACTTTTTTTTCCATTAAGCTTTACTTGTTTGCACAACATACTTGGTATATAATGGTTACTTATGAGGCCTATTCAGATTTTCCAACAACATATTTGATTTCCCAAAAGAATGCTGGTGCCATCATCATCTCAATCTAGTGGGTTATAATACCACAGAATGAGCAATAACATGTATAATATGTGCCATCAGTGTGCAGTTATTTCAGGGAAAATGGACACAAGATCTTTGCCAAAAAATAATACTGAAAGAGAAAGAAACGTGTGAATCACATGACTGTTCTGCTTTCTGTTTCCATCAAAAAAAACCAGCCTGCAGATGATCCAATCAGTCAGTGATGAAGGTGAAACTTCTTCTACACTGAATGCAAAACAGCTGCAACGACTAGTCAATTAATCGATCGACAGAAAATGAATCGGCGACTATTTCAGTGATCAAATAATAGTAATCATTTTTTAAAGCAAATATAGCAAACATTTGATGGTTCCAGCTTCTCAAATGAGAGGTTTCTGTGGTTTTCTTTGTCTTCTGTGATTAAAAAAACTGCATCTAAACTCACCAGAGACTTTATTAGGAACACCTGCGCAGTCGAATGCAGCAGCTCTGCCATAAATTCTACTTGACATTATTAGAAAGGTGATAATTCTACTTTATGTTTAATATTGAGGTCGTAGTTAATCAACTAATCTAGAAAATATTCTGCAGATTAATTCAAATTAAAATAATCGTAATAATCAGTTGCAGCCCTGTGTGTGTGTGTGTGTGTGTGTGTGTGTGTGTGTGAGATGCATAAAGCTCCTTCATCACTACATGTATGTTTCAAACAAGCGACACTGAAATTGTTTATTTTAAAGTATTTTAAAGTGTTTTTGTGTTGTATTGTATTGGAACAGACCTCTAGAGAAACATTACTATGATAATCCTAAAGTAGATCTGTAGTAAACTTGATATATTGACCACGAGTGCCAGTATCTCCTCCTCCCACCACATTTATCAAGACCTGCTGGGAGACTGTAGAGAACATGCATCATCTTAACTTCAGCATGTTAGAAAAAAAGGTTCTTCATGGCAGCATGTCAGCGTTTCTTTCAGAGTACAACGACTCTCCTGTTTAAAGTGCAGGGACAAAGTACACCAAGTGTTTATGCTTTGAGTTCAATGGTTTTTGACAGCTTATGCATGTCCAAAGAGGCGAGAGCGCATGTCCTGAAGTCATGTTCCAGCATTGAACCCAAATCACTCATGACATTGTATCTGTTAACAACAACGCTAAGAAAACATTGCTAAATTCTTTGTGTTGCTCCTTAAAATTTGCAGATTTGAACCATCAGCGATTCCACGTCATCTGTTCATTTAGTCTCATTTAGTCTCTGATCGACTCAGTTCTACCGACCTGTTGAAGTTCAGGAGACTCTGCCAGCGTTGAGACTTAAAGTTCTTGATGTTTTGCGCCTCGTCGAGGATCAAGTACCGCCAAGACTTGCGCCGGAACGCCTGGTGATCCTGCAGCACCAACTTGTACGAAGTGATGCAAACGTGGAACGCGTTAGGCTTAGTCCAACCCTACGAGAGGGAAACGGAAAACAGAATGATTGAAACGTGTTTTTGTCTTTATCGTCATTCTTTGCTACTTTAGGAAACCAGTGATTAAAATAACAAAAGTCCGACATAGATAACTTTAATAAAAACCAGTTAGCTTGGTCATCATTAGCAACAGCAGTTCCTTAAATACATTAAATCACACCTAGAAAAACCAGCCAACTCATTACCTGTCTCTTCAGTTTTCTCTCCTTCTGGCTGCCAAAGTAAGTGAGGATTTTAAAGCCAGGACACCAGCGTTTCAGCTCCATCTCCCAGTTCAACATCACACTGGTGGGGACGATGATGAGGTGAGGGCCCCAGTTACCTAAACACGAGGAGAGGAAGAGACGAGTTCAAATACTGGATAAAAACACTCCCTATAAACTAAAGATTAACCATGCAACTGATCTGGTATTTGTTCCTACAGGCACAACAAGTCCGTTACCTTTCTCACAGGCGAGATGAGCCAACAGAGCGATGGTCTGGATGGTTTTGCCCAGTCCCATCTCATCAGCCAGAATCCCATTAAGCTTTTTCTCGAACATGGTAACCAACCAGTCGAGTCCGATGTGCTGGTATTCTCGTAACGTGCCGTGAAGCAGGAACGGGATGGGGGTCTTGACCTTTTATTGGAAAAATAAATGAGAAAAATGTGTTTCAGGAGCTGCATCGGATTACATTTCTCCACTTTACCAAACAAAAAGTACATGTAGTCTTGCTTTTATAACTCTCTGCTCTGGAGGATCTTCTATTAAAAGTTTCCTCTAGTCACTAAAAAAAAAAAAAAGACATTTCAGGAGGAATAAAAATGTCTTGTGAATATCGGTTCTGACCTTCGTCGTAGCCAGAGTGTAGCCTTTAGGCTGCAGGCTCTCTGCAGTAGCAGCGATGTGGCTGATCTCCTTTTTTGGACGTGAACTGGAGGAAGGAGGGCTGTTGTCTCCCTCCTTTAGCAAAACCTCCATCCCTTCATCTCCGTTGTCGTCGTCGTCGTCGTCGTCATTGTCCTCTTCCTCCTCGCTCTCCTCTTCATCCTTCTCGCTGTCATCCTCCTCTGCGCTGTCTCCCGGCGAATCTGAGAGGTTTGAAAGAAGAAATCATTTAAAAAGTAAAGTATGGAGAGGGAAAATATTTCCTCCTCTGGAGAAGTTGCTACGACGCCGGCTTGTCAGAGCGGGAGCGGATATAAAATTTACATGAGATTATTTCTTCAGAGCTGATTAATACCTGAGGAGGAAGTGTTGCTTTCCACATCACTCTCATCTTCCTCAGTCTCCACCTCCTCATCCCCAGACACCTCCGAGTCAGAGCTGGCTTTGGAGCCGGATGCAGAAGGTTCCTCAAAGTCTGAGGCGTACGCTCCTTTGTACTTCTCCAGCAGCTCCTCCATAGTCATATCTCCTACAGGAGGGGGAGCGGAGACGTGTCGGGTTAGAGGTTCACTATTCACATGCACATATACAGCACATGGATGCATTAAAACACAAGAAGAGCAGCTATGCAGAGGCATCATCTCCATGTAGTATCAAGAAATCATTAATTAAAGAACGTCAAAGCAACACACAGGAAGTAATTCAACGTGAGCGAGCACTCTATTTTTTTTAAGAAGCACCTACCTTCTTTGGCTAAGTCATCCAGTTCTTCTGCATGATCTACATTTCCTTCTACCTTCTCCTGGGCTGCTATGGTGTCCTCCTCATCCTCAGCTGAAGATGAAGATGGGAAGAAAAAATAACAAAACTTCATTAACAGACATTCTTGGACTTTATTTCATCACAAGAACCAAGAAAATATTTAATTTCAGGGCCTTCAAAGAAAATATTGTTGCAACAGTTGTTGCTGTTTTCTCTCATCCAATACCGAGAGTAATCTTACCATCCTCTTCATTGGCAGTGAATTCACCATCTTCCTCTTCTTCCTCCACCGATGAAGAGGATTCATCAGAGCATTCTTCGTCTGAGCCGGAGTCCTACGTAATCCAATGATTCAGTGATTAAATGAAACGCAAACATCTGCGGTTCCTCCGTCTAAGCACTCGCTGCTTATTTCTCTTTGCAAAAGCAACAATGCTTCAAACAACAACAGGCCGAGTTCTTCAAAAACACACCATCGCTGTCATAAGACATGAATTTAATTATATTTTTGATATATTACTACTAAAGATAACATCTGTAAAGCCTCACACTGTTTTATTATTGAGGAAACAACTATTAAAATATTTTTCTTCAGCCTCAAATTTATTGGCTTTTTTATAATTTAATAAACAGCAACAATCTGGCAATTACACAAGTAAAATAATCTACTGTTATGAGATGTGATTAGTCATAAAAGCAAATAATCACTCTAGTTTTAGAAGTCCCCAGTTGAAGCGTATCCACACTAACTATTTGGAAAATGATCTTTTAAAACTTTAACTTTATTGTCCCAAAGCGGAAATAATATGTCCTGCAGCCAAGAAAACACAAGACCAATAACCCTTAACACTACAAACACAATAAAATATGTAAAATGTGATAAAATCTCTGCTGAGGGAACCATAAGTGTTTATAACAACTATGACTAAGTAGAGCGGATACAAAACCTGATTAATCTAACATTTAAAACAGACAATATTTAACATTCAACCTTTGTTTTCACTTGCAAATATTTGGTTTAGATAAATGAGGTTTGTAAAAGAAAACAGGTACCTGAGGCAGTTTGAGAGTGCTCAGTAATTGGTCCAGAGGCAGCATGCCCTCCTCCTTCAGCAGTTCAATCTCCCTTCGATGGCTCTCAGCGTCATTACCCTCCTGCTGCTCCTCCACCTCGATGGTCTCCTCATCATCCTCCTCCTCACATGGAGGCTCAAAGTCTCTGTCTGCATAATGAGATGAGAATATATTTGATTTCTAAAAGAGAAAATACACACCGACTCTCAGATGAACGGATATAATTTGTGTCTAGACTGACTGCTGCAAAGGGAAACCTATTGGATTTTTTCTCCATTGTGTCTTAAAATAATTTGAACATTGAAGCAGGTGTTTTTGCTCTCTGTAATTATTCCTCTTGTTCATATTCACCATATTCAGATCCCTTCATAATGCACTTTCAATCACTGTAAGTGATGGAGGACAAAATCCACAGTCCTCCTTTTGAGAGAAAATATATTTAAAAAGTTGATCTGAAGCTTATGAAAGGCTTCAGCCGTCTGAGTTTAGTCAAATAAAAGTGGATTTCTGACACATTTACTGTGTTTTTAGTTAAAAATGTCTCAACAGACAATGTTTCACTGTTCAGCTGCAGTGGAAGGATCGCAACAAAAAAAAAAAAAAGACTCATGTTAGCTTCAAATACATTTTATGCACAGCTGTGGATTTTCTACCCAGTAACATACATTATAAGTTCATTATGAAGGGATCTTCTAACACCCAGTATGAACAGGAGGAATGATTACGGCAAGAAAAAAAACATTTGACTGTTGTTTTAACACAGACTTGAATCACTTTGATGCCTTATTATATCTCGGTGTGAATAAACTCTTGTAATAAAAATCATTATTAAATGATACGTTTCTCTGGGCTGCATCATCCTGAGTGATAGTGATTTGTATGGTCATTATTTCCTTTCCTTTTATCTGATTATTAATATTTTGGTTGATTGCTGGGATCTCTAGACCTCTCCTTTATTATCCATTGTATTGTCTATTTAGAGTAGAAGGTCTGATAAAGACCCTGCGAGGTCAACACGAGTCAGCGTTTTATCCAACACAACCAGATTAAATAAAAGGCTTTTAATATAAACTCTCTTTGCTCTGCTTCAGAGTGCTTGAAGAACGTTTATTCTGTCACCAATTGTTTCACTTCTTTTGGCCTCAGGAAGCAATTTTGTTAAAACACAGCGCTAACACACACACACAATAAAGGTTTGAGTTTCAATCAAAGAGATTCTTGATGGCTAAGCAGACCGTTATTGCACTTTAGCACCACAAGCTCCTTGTCGGATAATAAAACGAAGGTGGGACCGAACTACCGTCGCTAAGAAACGAACCGCTGCCAAGTCTGTCTTTCCTCTGACTGAGCAAACGTTTAGACTTAAGTTGCTGCTTTAATGGGCAGCAAACTAGTTTCACAGGTTTAACAAGTCTCGAGCTTGTCGGTTACAGCACCCTGGATGTGTTGTGCCAAAAAAAAAATGTTTTATTACATTGAGAAAGATGCATTGAGCTCCAGTAACCAGGTGACATGCATGGTTAATTCTCTCCGAGATAAAATAACCTTGAAAACAGTCTTTTTGTTTCCATTGAGCATTTTAACCTGTGTGGAAGCTGAAGAAGAATTCAGCCATTGGTGTGTAACTATGACAACGTCCCCGTCTGAACCAATGATTCAGCTCTGAAAGCAGCCTCAGTACTGTAACGTGGAGGCAGCGAGCACTTCATATTTCTTGAGTTCAGGTTTTATCAAAAGAAAAAAAACTAAATCCTCACCGTCCTCATCGACGGGAGGTGCCACAGATGTTTTAGGAGGCGAAGGGGCTTTTTCGGCCGGTCTGGTGGGCGCCAACGATTTACTGAGGAGGTCCGAGTATTTCTCCGTCTGTCCGACGATGAAGTCCAGCTGAAGGTCCAAAGCCTTCTTCCTCTTTTCCTCCAGTCTAGACTGCTGCTTGTACTGCACCACCTTTATGGACAAAAGATAAAACATCACATAAATAAATATATTCTGTCACAGAAAGAACGAAAACAGTCAAACACAGGTTTCGGATCCTTTCGGTTTCCGGAGCCTGGAGCCTGTACCTTCTCAACGCTGCTCCAGAAAGCCCGGACCTCCTTCGCGATGGAGGAGGCGACTCTCCTGATTTTAGCGTGTTCGTCTCTCTTCGCCTTTTCTTCTTTTTGCCTCAGCTCCTCGTGGTGTCGCATCACCATTCGTACCACCTGAACACATTCAGAACATACGGTAAACATCATCAGAAATACATAAAATACATATAATATATCTAATCTACACGTTTCCTGACTGTGTGAGACTCGTCCTACCTTTCTGGCCACTCCTCTCTTCCACCGCCTCTCTTGGGCGAAGTCCGCAGAGAGCCACTGCATCTCCTCACACAGGTAATCCCAGTGAACTTTCGGCCGCGGCGGCTCTGTCAGGCGGGTGAGACGCTTCATTGACCAGAAGCCCTCTCGCTTCAGTGCCTGGGTTCGATGCTCTATGTCTGCTTCCTACAGGACACAACGATCAAACCGCTGAGTAAATCATGTCAACACTTTAGTGTAGTTACAGCAGAGTTATGACACCACTGAGCTGCGGTCGGTAGGTTAGGAGCGGCGTTGAAGAGTTTCTGCAACATTTGAACACAAGAATTTTGATTATAAGTCAGTGAAGAGTTTCTAACGGAGCACGTCTCTCCGGTATGATCCACGGCTGAGACCAAATAGAAACACCAAAGTCTAAAGGTTATCAGGGATTGAATGGAGGGAAAGCTTCCAGGTGTCGACAGTCTTGGCGGCTACTTCATCTGCAACTATTTTGTTAATTGATTAATTGTTTCAGTCAAACAAAAATGCCAAAAATTCTCCACTTCAAAGCTCTCAAAGTGAGGATTTGCTGGTTTTATTTGTCATATTTGAAACTAAATTAAATATCCGAGTGTCAATCAAAACAAGCAAACCTCTGAGAAATTGTGAACGCCATATTTTAACATTTCGGTGACTAAATAAAAATAATCTGCAGATTAAATCGATAGTGAAAATAATTGTTAGTTGCTGCCCTTATTTTAATCACTGTGCTCTCGAGCCGTAACGCACTGATACTCTTGATCATTTACATGACCAACGGTCAGTTAAGAAGACTGGTGCTAATTTGCATCTAATCATAATGAAGATTTTGATTAAACCTTTATAGAAATAGAAGAGAATTCAACAGAATGCTTTTATTGTCATTGCACACAGTCGTAGCTCCTGAAAACAGATTCATCCACACACACACACATCCTGTCCATGCAGGCAGGCGACCGCTAAGCAGATAAAAAAATGTAAAAAGATAATAAAAATAAATATTAGATATTTATATTAAGCGCTACTGCAGCTGTGAGATGTAAATGCAAAGTGTACAGATGTTATTGCACGTTCACAATTCCCCCGATTTGATAGTGTTTCAGTTCTTTAGTGCTGTGTGTGTGTGTGTGTGTGTGTGTGTGTGTGTGTGTGTGTGTGTGTAGTGTTAAGTTGGGGGGGGTTCGGTGTTTGTGCAGTTCAGTTCAGTGAAGGCTTTCAGGTAAACCTGTTTTTGAGCCTTGAAGGTCCTGTAGCGCCTTCCAGACGGGAGCGGAGCAGAGAGATGGTGAAACGAGTGTGTAACATCCTTCAGCGTGATTTAATGAGTGAAACTGGCAAACGAAACTCAAATATGTGTTTTTAAGGTTTAAGTTCTGTATGATTTCAAGTGACGGCAAATCAATTAAGACTCTGCTCCAGGAGGTAAACATTCTTTGTTGTAAAACTGAAACCAGCAGTTTGTTTTGGTGATTTCAAATTTCAAACTTCTGGAGAAGCCTGTTGAAGGCATCGATATCAGTCGTCTGAGGATGAAGTGAAAGGCTGAAAGGCACCGCGAGGAAGCTCGAAAACATATTTTCCAAAAATACACAAAAGATAAATATACATAAAATCACACTGGCAGCGTTTTGCGGTGCATCCAACTATCTTCTGAACATTCAAAGTGTCTTATTTGGATTTTCTGACTCACTAAACATCGCTGGTTCTTCTCGGCTCAAACAGCTTCCTCACTACTGTCAACAAACATCTGAGCGATCACTCACGTGTTTAGCCAGCTCCGCCATGTCGGTGTGACGTTCTCCGCGGGGTCGTTGAGGAGTAGACTGATCCGGCGGGGAAGAGGAGGAGTTGTAGCCGCTGACAGAGGAAGGAGACACGAACTTGCCGTGAGGACCCCGGAGAGGTGAGGACTTCTCCCGCCGCGGGGTGGACCAGTCGCTGGCGGGCGAGGGACCCGGGTAGGAGGAGGACGAGGTGGAGGGTGAGGCGGGAGACGAATTCACTGTCACCCTGTCTGCTATCCACTGACGTACCTAAAAAAAACGAGGGAGACGGATGAAGAGAAAACAATTTAAAAAAGAAATAAATAAACGGATGAAGGTGAAAGCAATAAGATTCACTACGATAAACAGCCACATGCATGAATTAGATTATAGCGCTCAGAAGAAGCATGAATTAGGTTAGAGCAAGCGTTGAGGAAAAAGCATTTATTAACTGGGCATCAGATATATTCTGTCAGCTTTCCTTTCATGCATTATTGTAAATCATAAAATAGCTGAAGTCAAAAATGCTCCACGTCATTAAAAGTGACAGTGCCTGACTAGGAAGTGCTTGTGAATAAATATCCTGTAAAACAAAAAACAAAAGGAGCCTAATCTGAGCGTCTGCCAACCACCACTTACCTTTAGGAACAGTGTCTTTCTGTCTGTCCTGCTCTGTCCATGCTGGAAAACACACATGGCTTAGCATGCGGCCAACTCAAAAGAAATTAAATCACTAAATAATTTAAAATAAAAACACTGTTCACACCAGTATCATCATCATGATGGACAACATGCAGAATGATGCCGTATTTAAAAAGAGTATAAACATGCCGGCATACCTGATATGAATCACAGATGCATAATGACATGATGGCGTGTTTCTTTTTTTAAAGATGTGACAGTGACAAATATTGCTTTTGTTTTCGGCCGAGGTAAACCTCCTAAAAACGATTTCTCTTCTCAAGTTCAACTGTCACATATTAAAAACTACAGAGTGGCAGCTCACCGCGACCTGTAAGAAAAAAAGTTGTGTCGTTCCTCAGGATGCTGAGTGTGAACTGACCAACTCTGCTTTGGTGCATCGTTTGGATTAGAAAGTAAAAATCAGCTTTAAAACAATAAGAAGCACCGAGGAACAGCTAACGAACACATCTGCATCACAATGAAACAGCTGACGACATGCCCAGATACAGATTTTTACATTTATCAAACACTGTCTTCTCTTCAACTCTGCCCTTGTTTTCAGGAGTCTTACACAACAACCTTAATTTTGCATTCAAGGACGACCACTTTGGTTTTATCTGGCCCAATATTCAGCCTTTTTCAAATTCATATCATCTGTCTTCCTGCCTCTAGATCCTCAACCCTGCCAAGACTCATTCTCTCTTCTGTCTAGCCTCTTCTGTCTAAATCTCTGATTAAAATGGATTTAATAAACCGATTTCTCATCCTCCGTGAAAATACCTTCTGCGACGAGCTCGGGGTCTCGCTTTCCGTTTTGTCTGCGTCCGGTTCTTCGTCGCTGCCTTCCTCCGGGCTGCTGACTTGTCCTGAGGTGGCCTCGGTTTCTCCCAATGTTTCGTCCTGCTCCATCTCTTCACACTCTTCCTCCGCGTAGAGGGAGTCAAGCTGGCTGACGGGGTCATTAGACGCCGATGCTGCGAGCATGTCGAGGGTGTGAGGAGTAGCGGGTGGGGTGGCGACATCTTGGGACGCGGGATCTGCTTCACTCGTTGAAGTTTTAGTAACAGTTAAGGCCTCGTTGTTAGATTTGCTTGTGGAGGTTGTGGGGGTGACAGACGCAGCCTGGTGAACTGCGCCGCTCATAGTGGGCTGCTGCACCTTGACGGGAGGAGCCGGTGCAGGAGTTTTATTGACGGGGAGCTGCGTCTGGTCTTTCTGGCTGCTGAGAGCCACGGACGCGCATAAAGAGTCCGCTGCTGCAACAGTTTGGGGAAGGCACTCCTCAGAAGCCGTTCCAGACCAAGAGCTGTGGGCATTGGCCAGCTTGTCGGCTGCATTCTGTTGCTTGGACACCTGTGCCAAAAGGGAGGGTGGGTGTTTCAGGAGAGGAGTTTCTCCCGGTTTAAGGAGGAGCAGCTTTGGATTTATAATACCAGAAGTGTGAGTGATGAAAGCCTCTGGTTTGGTTTCTGCGGTCGCAGCAACATTCTGCGATGGAGTCTCTGACAAAGCAGGGGTTTCTTTGGTCCCTTCGTGTGAAGAAACACAAGCCTCGGGCTTCGTGGCACTTACAACAGTGACTCCTGGGGTCTGATTTAGAGAGGGCTGACTTTCTACGACGTGCACTGAAACAGAAACGGACGATTCCATCCCCACGTCCTCACTGGTAACCACTGGGGATATGAGAGATAATAAACCAGTTGTTGCTTCTGCTTCCTGTTTTTGAGAAACTGTTTGAATTACAGGAGAGTCACTGACTGCTGCATTAACATGTGAACAAGTTGTCACGATCTGTGCACCAGTGTCTGTCTGTTCAACAGTGAATGAGTCAGCTGTAACAGCAGCTACTTCAACTAAGCAAACCTCACTTGAGTTAGCCAATTCAACAGCTTGGTTAGCGTCCAATACCAAATGCTGTCCGACAGCAGCTACCCTTGTGTTTTGTACGGACAAATTATGGGAATTATTGTTAGTCTGTATTTGATTTGCATCGTGTGATAAAGGCAAGGGCTGCTGGGAAATTATGACAGTTCCACTTTCATTAATTGTGTGAATAGATCCTACGTCCTCTTTGACAGTGTACTCCTCTGAGTTTTCTAGTAAAGCGTTGAATAAGTTCACCTCGTATTCTGGAGAGTGAGGCATCTGTACGCTACTACTGGCACAGACGGTCTCCTCAGCAACCTCTTCAACTAAGCTGCAAAACTCATACACTTCTACAGGTTGAGAGTCTAACTCAATACCTGCCTGAACACCTTCTTCATACAGCTTTGGTTCTCCAGATGTGTGCTCAGAACTCAGCTGGTTAACAATGGCGGCCTCGCAGACGCTGCCGTCTTCTCGTTGCAGGAGGTAACTCTGATTCAGACGCATGTTAGACCAGTCCCCGCTGATGTGGGTCCCCTCCCTGACAACCACTATTTCTTGAGCGTCAGCAGAATGCACAAGCTCAGCAATCAGTGGCGTCTCTGTTATGGGAACTTGGTCGGAGGGATGAGATGTTTCTGTTTCAACGACCTGCTCTGCTTGCAGTGAGACGACTACGCCCGTGTCAAACAGAGGGGGGGCAGCAGAGGGTTTTGAGGAAGTCTCTTGCAAGGACTCTGGCTGGGACGTGAAGTCAGATGTGGCCGTGTCAGTTTGTTCTTCCCTTGTGCTACTCTCCACCTGTTCTCCTTCGAGGGGATCACAGGCGCTCTGGATGTCTTCTCTGCCAGCTGTGCTGCTGGACACTGAGCCCGCTTTACCGGGAGAAGTGTATAATCCAGGAAGCGTTTCTCTTGCCTTTGGGGTCTCAAGTATTTCAGCTGAGGGAGGTTGTGTTGCTTTGTGAGAAGTGTCAACAAACTCTTTAACATGCTCGGACATCTCGACTGACTCCAAAGAAATAGCTTCCTGTATTTCTCTGGTATCATCTGAGATCTCCTTGATGATTTTAGGTTGTGGTTTTGACAGGTCAGTTTGTCCTCTCTCACTATTGTCAGATACGGGTAAAGGGAGTGGAGGCGATTTTGAGTCCTCGTGACCACCTGCTGACTGCTTCGTAGCCCCATGTTCTGTGGCGTCTTGGGCTTTAAGACCAATACTTGATTGTGGGACAGGAGGAGATGAGGCTGTGAAACACATTTGAGATTGGGGTTGTGAAAGAATATTTCCGCCTGTGTGCTCTTTTCCGCCAAGTTCCAAGTTTGTTCCAGTCTCTGATTTATATTCCAACGTGACGGACTGTTGCTCCTTTGTCCCCGTAATAACAACAAGTCCAGCACCTTCTCTAGGTGGCTGAATCTGGCTTGTCTGGCTATCTGAGTGGCTTTTCTCTTTATTAGTTTGTGACCCGTATTGCAGCTCTTGCACTGTGCTGTCAATCTGTGTTTCCGAGGCAAGAGGAGGACAAAGGGGGGCTGGAAGCCTTTGCATCTCAGCGGAGGAGCTACAGTCCTCAGTGAGGGATGTTGGCATGGACCTCGCAACTCCAACAACTTCGGCAACGCTCTCCTCAGCGGGGACTTCCTCCGAGGCGCCGACCTTCGCGTCGCCGCTGATCGGGAGAGTCTCAGGCAAGTCGGTCGGAGGGGCGTTCTCCATGACAAGGAATGCTGAGTCGTTGCTCTCCGGCAATGGCACAGTGGACGGATTGGTGAACGGAGGGACTGGGCGGGGGGCAGCTGCGACCGGCTGCGGGGCATGCCGAGGTGACTCCCCAGCCACATTCTGTGCAGCCTGGGGGTTGCCACCCAGCACATCCACAGCCGGAGAGGCACGCTGCCGCACCCCCTCCTCCCCAGAGCTTCCTTCCTCTGTGCTTCCCCGGCTACACACTGCACCTGGGGGGTGACACAGTTTGTTAACAAAGTGCCTGGACAAAGTGGGTTATTTGCTGAAAGGCTAAAAATGTAAAGGGACAAAAAAAATAACTCAGCACAAACAAAAAAATACTTTATAGAAAAGGTAGGCAGTGCTGTTGCAGTGTTTTTTCCCCCCTTCAGCTACAGAACATGGTATTCTTCTCACCGCCTACCAGCCATTCGACTCACTATCATATAAAAAAGCAGAAAGGCATGCCCTACATTTAACTTCAAGTCAAAACAATATGATTTTTTTGTAGAAAAACTTGAAGCCTGTGACCAAAAGAAAGTCCATAAGCAGATCCTCAAACGTTGAGCATAATGTTACATTCAGAATTGAGCGTGCACATGTGCAAAGCCACAACTTCTCACCTGTCTGTGGTGTGAGACACAGATCTTCTGTGCTTTCTACTTCCAGGATGCTGAAATTTAGGGTCCCCTCCACATATTCTGAAGAAGGGAAAACAGAAACGGTTGGTTACTTTATTCATGAAATCAAAAGATATCAATATCTCTCCACTTGACCAGTGGAGAAAAAAAAACTCTGCACAACTATATGAGGATAGTAAAATGATAAGTTATGTCTGTGTATGTGTGTGTAGGGGGGAGGGGAGAGGGTGCAATAAAGAAGCTAAAGCAAGAATATGTTTCATTAGATATCTAGTTAGTAAACAAAAATATTACAATGTGTGGGACGATGAGTAACATCACGTCACGAGAGCAGCAGAAGCAGCAGCATCCAGATAGCTCGACTAGCCGACTACTGCTTGGACTGTAGCTGGTAGATTTGGCTGTTTGAGTGGGTCTCTTGCAGCAGTATTTTTTTTATTTTTTTTAAAGAAAACAATGCTCCATGAAGCGTTTTCTAGCTCCAAGTTGCATTTTGCTGCAGTCGCCCACAGGAAGGTGCTGGGGGATCCTGCAGCACGCGCTCTCAAGCTAAAAGCCGGTGACCGAGCGCGCGGGCCTCCAGTCATTCATTTTATCCTCTCTTGAATGTAAATGTTGTACATTATGACGAGTTGTAGCCACATAATAATCTATATAGAGAAACTACATCTTTATATAGTGGTTATATGTGCATTTGGCTACGTAGATGAGATGAAAAGCTTACACACGTATCGACTTTTCTTTTGTATGTGAGCGTGGCAGTGATACCACGAGCTCGGAGTGGTGTTCTTGGTATAAATATAGTGAAAAAAGACTGAATTAATGGAGTGGTAAACGCCTTATCGTTGCCGGTTTGGTTAGCTTGGCGTTAGCTTCTACAACAACACTGCTTGGGTGGCACTCTGCTGCTAACTAGCCAGCTACAGGAGTTAGTTAGTAGGGTGCGTTCATTGGACGCGCAGGCGCCTCATCCCACCCGCAGTTATGTAATACTGTAAAGCTTCAAACAAGCCCGTTTATGCCGGACACAATTGATAAGTTGCTTCGCAGTGAGACAAAAAAAAAAACACCCCGAAAAGTCGCATTAAAACCCGCTTCTGCACGAACCACAGAGGGGGACAATCACTCGTGACGTCATGGCGTGGGGTCAAATATCTTTCTCCGAAAATAAAATCAGTTAAAATTATTCCTTTTTAAGTAATAACACACGTTACTTTTTACCCATATGTATATATAAAACGAGCAAAAAAATATTGTTATAAAGTTCCATATAAATTTTGCAATGATCAAACGGGGGATTTAGGGGGGACCCGCTCTGTCCCACGGCAGGCTCTTTCGCAGCGACAGCAGGGAAAATAATGGCTTTAACTGTCAGTTAGTTCGTTAACCGCAGTGCAATTTTGGGATCTGTTTTATGTTGCGGCTTTATATTTCGGTGTCCACTCGTGGTTCACTGTGATGATAACAACTATCGACACAATCCGCTCAA
Source organism: Thunnus thynnus (assembly GCF_963924715.1). Lineage (NCBI taxonomy): Eukaryota > Metazoa > Chordata > Actinopteri > Scombriformes > Scombridae > Thunnus > Thunnus thynnus. Next base: position 5,568,316 of record NC_089536.1, on the reverse strand, counting down.
AGTACAAATCCAAGCGAAATGCAGTCTGATTGAGTCCTTTACGTTAGTCTGAGCCCCCCCTCAAGTGCCCCATTACTTCCTCCTTGTGCCCCCCCTCCTCCTCCTCCCTCTCAAGGCCGCCATCTTAAGTTCCCACCTACCTGAAATTTCCGACCGATTTTCTTTTACTAAATTCTCGCTGAAGGAGTCGTCATCCGTGTAAAATCGCACTCAATCCGTAAAGCCAGTAATCCAAACTGTCTCCCGGTACCCAACGAGGTACCACTCGGTCTGTGGGAAGAAGTTAAAATACGGACCGGGAGAGACTGGGTTTCGGCGCAGAATGTAGCGGTCGCGGGGAGGAGACTTTACGCAGCGAAATGGTGGAGGACCGCTGCTGCTGACAAAGTACAGAACACACGGTAGTCTCGCGAGATCACGTCAAGCGCGCCACTTCAAATTTTTTTGATATTTGATTTACAGGTTTAACCGTTATTTACCGGTGCAGGTGAGTTTAGAACTATTAATTTGTACTATTTCGGTTCGTTATCAGAAGACGGCTTTCTGAAATATTGCAGTGTAATGCGTTTCTTTGTTTATATACCTTAATAAGCACTGCGAGAATTACATTAAAATGGCTGTGATAGTTCACAGCAAAATTAGTTTTTGTTAAGTGATAAATTGATGAAGCAACAGGTTACGATAACTTTTTAAAATTTCTTTTGGAAAAACAGGAACGGAGGCTTAGAGGCTTGATTACATACATATACAAGTCCTCTTTATTTGCCAATAAAGCCTGGGGTAAATAAGTAGAGTACTTTCCTGCTGTTTCCCTTTAAATGTAGGATTATTAATATGACATGTTTTTCAGATTTTGTGACATTGTGTGTGAAGATGTAGTTCAGCTGAATATAAAATATCATTTATTAATTATAGAGCTTAAACAATTAGTCAACTAACAGATAATGTAGGGAAAAATGCCACCAATTCACTGGTTTATGGCTTCTAAAAATGTAAATATGTGTTAGATATCTTAGTTTTAATATCTTTGGACTGTTGGTTAGACAAAACAAGCCATTTAAATATGTCAACTTGAGCACTGAGAGATTATTTTTCACTATTTTCAGACCAAACAATTCATGGATTCATTGAGAAAATAATTCACAGATTGCCACTAATAAAAATAATTGCTTTTTTACAGCCTTAATATTTAAAGATTCAGAACAAAAGACCCACACAACAGAGTAAACAACAATTCATTTAATAATTATTAATCTTTGTGGTCTCTAGGGGAGGGGTTTGAAAGGTATAAAATGGTCATATTAAAATAATCGACCCAGTCTTTCCCCTCTCAGTATATCCACTGTCTAGTTGTCTTTTGACACAAGTCCTTATATGTTTTTTTTTTTTCAGTTCTTCAGCAGATGTCCCACTTATCCATGTATATAACTTATTTTTGTTGATGAAACAACTTGACAGTTCAATGTACAAGGCTCCCATAGTCCCATAGTAACACACAACCAAGGACACACAAGCAAACCTCTCTCTCTCTCTCTCTCTCTCTCTCTCCGCATTATAAAGTCACCGATGAGATCCTTGAAGAGGCCAGAGGTTGCAATGGATACGGCTTAATGTTCACAAGCGTTAAAAAGTTTTCTGTGAAGCAAGCCTTTTGCTTTGTCTTTTGCATGATTTGAAACATATTACTACCTGGGGAGAGAGTACTGGTTGATACCCGAAACAATGACAAATAACATAACAGTGAATATATTTATTATTATAGAAGATAATTAATGTTAAGAATAATAATTACAAAGGCAATTTCTCTAGACTACTATAATCTGGTCCTGCTCATATAGTCAAGAGGAGACTGGGAAACAGTTACAGGAAGCTCTAAAATACTGTGTTCACTCACACAGTGTAGCACAGTTCATTTCACCATTCATCCTTTGAAAAACAAAAAAAAAAACAAGCCAAAAAAGGTTGAATCTCATTATCAGTGAAGCTGAGGGCTTGGGGGTTAGATTTTTGGGTAAAGCAGGAAACTGAGGTACGATGCTTACTGATCCTCATTTAAATGGTCTCATCAGTAATCTGTCTTTTCACAATGACATAAAGACACAAAAACAGAACAGAAAGCACCACTTTACCACTGTATTTCTAGAAACCCTCATCCACAATACCTACACCGGGGTTGATTTATGTAGAGGAGGCCTTTATAATATCCCACGAGTTAACCGAGCTGAGGATGAACCCTTGACACGTTTTCAAAAGTGTGCATCCCTCTGGAAGTCATTTCCAATCCACCTGGAAAAGGCTCGCTTATAAGCATGGATCATAATTCACCTGACAAATGAAAAAAGCTGTCCTCTGCCTCTTCTTACAGCGTTCAAAATTGAGTACTGTAATAACCGACAGCCGATAGAAAATAAAAATACACCAAGATGCACAGAAACCATGTACCTTTAAATTGCACTGATAGAACCATTGGGCATATTCCAAGTCACACTGACGAGTCTTGCATTTCCCTCCCTACCATCATCTCCACCCAGTCGTGGTTACCCTTTGTTGGGGGTACTGGGACTGGTTTGGTTGTGTAACTCACAGGGCAGGGTTTAGTAGTTTGCAAGAGGAAAAGGGGGCAGGTTGAGAGCAGCACAGTGATCCTGACATTTCCCTTAATCTCCTCCAGTGTTGTCCCTATACTATCTGGACTCTCCATCTTTGTGGGCGCTGTACAGTGCCAGCTCACCTGGCCCTGCAAGTCTAGAACCGCGGGGAGGTGTGGACGACCGGCTGGTGATGGACGGAATGAGTGGAGGCGGTGCCCCCACTGCCAGAGCTCCCACCAAGCCTGCAGGGGTCTTTGCCAGGATGCCATTGGGCACACTGTGTGGGTGTAGTGGGCCTAGACGAGAGTAGAGACCTGCGTGATGCTGATGCCCGGCTGCTCCTGGGGGTAGTTGGTGTGAGAGAAGGCCAGGGTGGAGCTGCTCCAGGTGAGCAGCAGTAGCAGCATGAGAGGGGCTTGAGAGGTGAGAGCCAGGAGGAAGGTGTGGGTGCCCGAAGTAGCGAGCCCGCTCAAAGTCTTCCCTCAGGATCTGGGCACGCTGCTCCTCGTCCATCAGCCCTCCTCCTGGAGGTCCGAGCTGAGGAGGGCGGTCAAAGTGATGGGCCATCAGGCCGAACTCCTGGCGGACAGAGTTGGAGGCAGAAGAGGTAGACGTGGAAGGGTGGTGAGGGTTGGCTGCTGCAGCTGCAGCCGCTACAGCCGCAGCCCTCTCTGCTTCCAGAAGGCGTTGATGCTGGAGCAGCCGGGCCAGATGTGGATCGGAACGCAGGGCAAAGTGAGGGTCTGACCGAAGTGCCAAAGCCTCCCTACGATGCTGATGTTGCTGCTGAGCTGCCAGCTCCCTCCAGGGGTCCCAAGTGAAGCTGTGTGGACCCTGTGATGGTCCTTGTTGTGGACCATGGGCGAAACGTTCTCCACCTGGACCCACTACCAACCCTCCAGCACCTGCCGTGCCCCCCAGATACGCTTCAATGGCCCTTGAGCGGTCTAGCATGGCAAGGTGTTGGTGGGAAGAAGGATTTGGAGTGGGCGGTGGGAGGGGAACACCAGGAGTAGGAGTCAGTGATAGAGAGGAAGATGAAGGGGTACCAGATCTGTGGTGATGTGGATGGCTGTTAGGGCGCTCAAAGCTGTGGTTGGGTGCTGGGGGAGGCAGGGTGATGGGGATATGCTCCGGCTCCTCTTTTCGCTCCTCTTTGACTTTAACTGGCGGGAGAAGCAGGGGAGGTTTGGAGACAGGTGTGGTCCGATCAGACTTCTTGGCCTGAGACAAAGAAGTGACAGAGGCAGAAGCTGCGGAGGAAATAGGGAGGTTGCTGTCTCTTTGGGAGTGTGAGGGTTCATTGTGGAGGCTATGTGCTGTCGGGGCCAGTGGGCGGGGGTAAAGGTCCAAAGGAGATGGGGCTGAGCGGTTGGAGGGTGGGGGAGTAGTGAGCACGGAGGATGAGGAAGACCGTGGTCTGTCCCTGTCTGCTACTAAAGACGAAGGGCCAAGAGGAGGCCCCCTTGAAGACACTGTCGGCAGCGGCCTCTTGTCCCCATCTCTGTCCCGCTCGCGGTCTCTGTCTCTATTTAGGCTGCGTGTCAGGTCCTCAATAGGCCCGCTGCTGCCCCCCAGGGCACTGCTGTGGCCATTAATGTGGGAGACTGGCGTGCTACTGCGAGGCTTGAAGGAAGGAGCAACTGGAGACATTCTCACAGGTTGTCGGCCATACAGCATATTATCTCTGCAAAACACAACGTGCACAACAATGATCAAAATTATGTTTTATAAAACATCCTGTAAAGTTCAGAATACGCCACAATTAAAGCAGTTGGAAGATATTTAAGCCACATAATCAAGTTCATATTGGCTCATTATATTTTTTTAAACCAACATTTTTATTGAGGTTTTGCTGGAAATAACAAAAATGCAGTGATGTTCAGTTGTTGAAGAGCGGTATGAAAATAAAACAGTGTGTATACACTTTATGAACAATAAAAGAAGAAGAAAAACAAAAATAATGGATCATTTTAAAATTAAAACACAAAATTAGCAACACTTAAGTGAATTGTGTGGCTTAAATAAATGGACATATATATGTAAAATAGAAATTTAAATTCAATTTAAAAAATACCTATTTATCAATCTCACTTTACTTAAAAGGCATGCTGTGTAGGATTTTCCTAAAAAAAACAATGTATAGACTCTAAATCATCATTTATGACCCAGTAGAAGTGTATGGCGGTGTATTTATCTACAGAGACCTTGTCTGCTTCCTATATTTTCTTTTTTTTTTTATGATTACTTCGGTGTGCTCAGGACGTTTCTGAGCTTCAACCTTTGGGCGTTGGGTGTGTCGCCCCCAGCCAATAACAGCATGCAGGTTGTGAGGTCGGGACTCTATAAAAACGGAGCAACCAGGTTACATCGCTGTGTTTTTTTATGTGCCTCAGTGTTTTTCCCTAAATGCTTTCAACAGCGGCGCAGCACCGCTACTAAATGATGAATGCTGCTGCTGAAATTTCACATTATAGCTACATAATCATCTCCACAAACGCAAACCGCGTGCCCTTCGTCTGCTTCAAGCAGCTGACCAGAGCTTCTCCATCTCTCTTCTCTGCTCTCTTGTCTATGTCTGTTTGACCGAAGGCGGGGCTGAGCCACACACACACACACACACACACACACACACACACACACACACACACACACACACACACACACACACACACAACAGAGAGGCCACAGCGGACAGGATGAAGCGTGGGCCAACTTTGAATGTTGTGTTTACAAACAGCAACTGACAAACCCTACACAGTACGCCTTTAACAACTCATGTCGTGCTGCCGATGAGATTAAGTGGCAGCATGATGACGTGAACAAGCAGCGATCCACAGTATTACACTTCATTTAAACAATTAACAAATGACTCCAAAATAAAGATTATGAGAAGAGACATTTGTTGTATTAAATCTATTTATGGATTAAAATGTTTTTTTGAGTTTTGCTCATTTTTGCTTGGCAGGTCGTCATCTCACTGGGAGATCTGCAGTTACAGGACTGCCTGGAGTAACGTCTGTGCATCAGTACAACCACTAATAGGTAACTAATACTAACAATACTAATACTTAAAGTCAGTATTAAAGTACAGTCCTTCAAAGGAGAAAAGCAGTTTAATGTCATACCTGTCCTTTTCATCTTTGATGTGGGGTATGTCTCTCCTCTCTCCATCCTTCCCTCGATCCCTCTCGTCCCTCTTGTCCGCCCCTTTAGGCCAGCCAGGGCCGGTAGGGAATCCAGACGGGCCGCCGTGTAGGCGATTCCACGGGTCATGATGGTTAGGGGTGGACAATCCCCCGACCACGCTGGCTGGTGAGTCTTTAGGGCCAAACACGGAGCCCGCTGCAAACCAAAAAAAGACATTTATTGTTAGAAACCTTGTGTAAACAAATGTTTTTACCTTAAAATGTTCAAATTCAAGTATTTTACAGAACTGTTATTGCCAACTTGTGGAAGTAAAAAGCAGATTTTTACAGCAGGTTTTGTTGTTAGCTTGTAATACAGTGAACATGATTCTCATGAGTTCTTACAAGTTAAAAGTAAAGTAAAACCACAATTTGCTTTTATTTAACTTAAGTAACACAAGTCAATTTCTTAAAAACTCTAAACTTGCTTTTATTGCTCGACTCACAGCACGCACAAAGGAAATCTGGGTCAGAACAGACGGGTATGTACAAACAGACCAAACCTCTTACAACCCTTACATTGACGTGGTTTAGCTCTGAGCACAGCTTTGACTAGTCGTTCTAAGACAACTTATTGATGGAATAACCTCCCAGTGAACCATGAGGTTTTTCCGATTTGAAAGAAATGTTGAATAATCCCCGCTTTCACGTTCTACTTTTATTTGAACTGCTTCCAGTCTTCACAGCTACTCAAATGAATGCATCCAACCTTAGACTTGTATATCAATGACCAGCACAGCCAATCACAGCGTGTCTGTGACAGAGTGACAGCTGAGCTGTAGCTACACTGTGAGCTGGGAGAGGAAAGCAGCAAGTGATCAGGACAAGTTTCTCCTGCTCAGAAGTGGAGGTTGAACCAAATCAGTGCTTGGTCAGATTCTTAATAATCAATCACATTATTCTTGATTTTAATCATCATCTAAATAATTCAGTAATCTGCGACATCAACAAAGTTTTGGTTATTGGTACCAAACCTCAGGTATTCTACTGGTACCAGTATTTTTCCAGGCCTAGGTTGTAGTTGCACTGTAGTAAAGGGAGGAAGAGGCTCTGTTGAAGCTCCAATATGCATTTATGCTTTTATCAGAACCAGATTTCAGTTCCGCACAAAGTATCCACTGTGTTGTTTGACGGGTGCTAATAAGAGACTTCGGAGAAAACTTAAATGTCAACAGTTATTTTTGGGAAAAGAGAAACTTTGTAAATTGATTCATGTCCTAAAATGAAACCATGCATTACTGCACAGTCACAACAAACACGAGACAGTATCCATTTTATATTTCCTTTTTCTCGCTCACTATGAATTATGGATTATAATGGCTTGAGAGGAAGATAATCAGCTATGATAATAAATCTATGCCATAAAAATGACAGGCTACCATTAAGGTTTATCAGTTTGGATCAGCTTTGGCTGTGCCTCCCCAGTTCCTGTTTGCAATACTGCCAACAGTTATAACCTCCAACACAGCAGCGGGTCACCTGCTGAATGAGAATACACAGTAGAAATACCGACTATTTATATTTTCCCTTTACTTTACCAGTACTTACAAATAACCTGCTAAATCCACATTCATTATCTTAATAGTCTATTTGACTTCATTCTAAGATTTTAATGTAAGATGTTGGACTGTCCTTCATGATATTGTTTAGTATGTTGTTATTGTCATGTATGTTAATCTGTGACTTCTTTACTGTCAGCCTCTCCGCTTTCAAGACGTCTACAACAAGGATGTCAGATTTATTTTGGGTCTACGAGGCCGCTGCAAAACTTGCAAAGAGCGACGCTACAGAGCTCATTATTACATGTACAGTCCAGTCGTGGTGTGAAATGCATCGCTTCCTGTGCACTTTGCACTGTTTTGAGCAGATTTGCTTGGCAATGTCAACCAGGATAGGTGCGACTCAACAAGCCACGACAAGCTCAACATCATTTCTCATTAGCAGATTACAGAGAGTTTCTCCAATCACAGTAAACCTGCAAATTTGTTTTTTTACGATACGCCCCCCCTTAGACGGATGTGTTAACATTTAATAACTTAAAAAACATGACATATTCCACTACACGGGTTGGTGAACTAACTGTTATCCACCCACACGCTCTATCCTTTAATCAAAGGCGCCCCGTCAACTTTTAACGAGTTCCTAATATTATATTTACACAAGTGACGAGTTGTAATCATCACAGACTCCAAGTACTCGTTCACACAGGTGTATAGCAGCGTACTCTTCCTTACAGCAGCTATGATAATGACAAAGACTCAAAGGATAGTCTGGATTTTCATGCAACGCTCATACTCTATATGTATATGTTGATTTATTGGTTGCTTTATTCATTCCTCCTGTCCGTACTGGCCATGAAGAGACACTTTGATAACATGGCTATACTTTATAAGATGGCAAACAAAATCCACAGTATTCTGTGCTATAATTAATTTTAAGTTGAGCTGAAGCTAATATGAGGCTTCAGCAGATAGAGGGAGCGTGTCTGCTGAAGCATAAAGTGAGTGTCGTCCAAAGTTACAGTTGGTTTATTATAAATTCCCCCCGTGTGCTTCACATGACAGCATTTCCTTGTTGTTTTGTGGTTGAGAGATGCTTCCTGGTAGTTGCTGGTAAACATCAGTAATACATCGCTTCAGACTGATGAAGCCTCATATTAGCTTTAGCTGAACTTGAAGATGAGGACAGTGGATTTTGTTTCTTACACTTCTCATGTTAGGAGGAGGATCCCTTCATCGCCAGTATGGAGAGAGAATCAATTAAAGCAACTAATAACTCTTTAAATGTACATATGGCATTAGGACTGAAAATCCACACATATCCTTCAAGTCTTTTGTTTCAAGAGTAGGGATACTGGGAGACTGACCGAGTGTTGGGCTACCAAGTCCTCCAAAGGCACCAGAACCCAGGGCTCCCAGCGGGGTGAAGGGTGGGGATCGGCCATACGGATCTAAAACAAAAGACGCAGATAAACAGGAAAACTGAGTCAAAACTTCATGGAGTTTTACAGTATTTCTGCACAGGCTTCAAGCTACGTTGAAGCTTCTGGCTGAAATACCATGTGATGACAGTTTAACTGTATCACAATGGTAGCAAAGGTGACATTTAATGTTATGGAAACTATAAATATAGTTTTTTTTCCATTAACCTATAAATGGGTAAAGTTATGGAGGTAAAAATAAAATCTGTTGTGGGCAACAAGTGGCAAACAGGTGTGCCTTTCTCAGCTGCTCTTACCCAAGTGTGCAGCTGGTGCCAGGAAAGAGGAGTGCGGCGTTGATGGAGATATGAAAGGAGCTGAGGACGGATTGACTGCACCTGAGGGGGAAGAAACAGTCATAAAACAAAAAGTGTTATGAGTAATCAAATCAAGTGCATCAAGTTAATCTGGCACACTTCATGCCGTGACTCATACAGCGATGCCACAAGAGCCGTCAAACCTCAAAGATGTGAGGACAGGATGATAATGAAAAGTGGTAAAAGAAGTGTTTTAAGAAATTAGTCAAAATTATACGTTCAGAAGCAAAATACTAAAACAAAACTGAGTAAAATTCACAGCTTGAATCTTTTTTTTGTCATGTAGCACAATACTCATTGTACAATTTCCTGAAGTTATTAAAGCAACAATAAATCAACATTCTGTCAGCTGTTCTTCATAGACCAGATTGTTCAGGCATGTACCTGTAGCTGAGAACAGACTGGGAGGTCTAGTCAGGTCATGAGTGGGAGGCATGGCTCCTCCTATGGGTCCCAGCGGGCCCAGTCCACCAGCTCCGGGAAGACGGGCCAGCAGGTCACTACGGAAGTCCAACTTGTGAGGATCAGCCTGCATCAGCTGCAAGAGACACGGCGTGTAGACAGGTCAAACACTCTCTCTGTCTACTTTAGGTTTATTTCTACAATATGTACAATCAGGGAGATTACAACACGTGATTTAAATAAAGAACCCGCACCTTTACTTTTTTCTGATGGCTTAGAATCATCCAGGCCACATATACATGCATAGCACACCATTTTCCTGGTTTCTGCAGAGCACAAAATAAAAAGAATCACAGGGGTTTACTATTGTTATGACATGAATCTTGCATGTACAGTTTTAAAGCCTTTGCACACAGAGTCAGATGTTCCTCTTGTTGCTCAGAACTGACTTGTCTAGCATCTCCACAAGGTTGGGCTTTTCCAGCTGGAGATAAGGTTACTCTCTATGGCTACATAGCTGTAGTCTGGGATTATTTCAAAGAATTAAAAAAAAAATAAAGTAAGTGAAAAAAGCAAAAGTAGCGATACAAGAAAACCGTGGGGCAGAAGAAAAACAACCACATACAGTATTACATGTGTACTTTCTGGGTCTGAAATGATCTAACTGGGTGTGCAAGGGCAGAGAATAGACCAGTAGCAGTAAGATTACAAGTGAGATTAGTGCAAAGAGTGAGTGAAGCAGTGAGAAAGTAAAACAGGCTGAAGGTTTTGAGGAGCCAAGGGATTCAAAAACATCTGTTTTTGCTTACATTACTGATTTTCAACGATGTCCCAAATGGATCAGTTAGCTACAAGAGAGCAGAATTGTAAAACCACTTTTAATCAACATATCTCACGCTTCTTCAGGAATAGTTTTGCACTCTTTACTGCACTGACTTTGCCCGTGTTGCAGCACAACCTGGCCTAAACCGGATCTCCACATTAGAATATTACTATGCAAACAAATAGACATCTGTAGAACTTTTCTCATAACAGGTTGTAAGTATACATGTTGTCCTTACCCTGGGGTCTTTGGGCTGCAGGTGGTGAGGCACAACCCCGAGCCGCGCGGATATATCAGGACCCGTTCCCTGAGGGACAAGAGGCTGTCACACACAGCACAACACATCAGCCACAACCTACTGATCAACAAGCCTACAGCTGATAAACATCTGGCACCATTCGTCCCTTTAGCGGTGTCAGTTCCGCACACAGAAGGCTGCAACTAATGCTTCTTTTTCATTATCGAGTAATCTGCTGATAATTTTCTTGATTAATCATACCATCAGAAAACTGAAAATGCCATCACAATTTCCTGGCGCCAAGGTGACGTCATCAAATTTTGTCTGAACAAGTGTCCAAAATTCAAAGAAAGTCAATTTACTTAAGAAAAGCAACACATTTTCATAAATGTAAAAAAAATGTGTTGCTTTTATTACCAAACGCTTGTCATGTTTGTTTAAATATGACACATCAGTTGTCTCTTTGTTAGGAAAACACGTTTTCAGAACCTGCACATCAGATCGACTTTGTCATGATGACAAAGTTCCTGCTGCGTGAGGTTGATGCTGTCTGATAAATCACTCTCCAGTCCTTGTGACATCGTCCGTGACATCCTAATTGTTATGAAACATGCTTCATATTTTGAGCTTTTATCAGTGCAGATAATCAAATGAATCCAAATGTCACTCTGACCGATGTCGAGACAGGTGATGTCTTACACCGGGTAATGTGAGATGTCCTCTGACAAAATGACTTCTAGCAGGCGCCCGGGGGGAAAGTAATACAGAGACACCAGGAGAGTTCTTCTCACCTTTGGCTGAAAGGCTCCTTGCAGGGAGCTGAAAGGCCCGGTGGGAGGAATCACAGGCTGGATACTCGGCACTGAGGGCGGCGGGTAAGGTGGGAAGAACTACCAGGACACAGACACACATATACATACAGTTAAATGACAACTGAGCAAGCTTATTTAATTAATACTGTTGTTTTTCCACTTTAAACCTTGCTATCATTTCAAATGTTTAAGGGAATTCTGAAAAGTATATTCTCAGACAGGTTTTATCATTTAATCTGATAATCTGTAAAATATCACCATGTACATGAATCAACAGGATCATACAAGGTACTTACAGGGTGTCGGTACAGCCCGTCCATCTTGCCTGGATACTTATCAAACTAAAAGACAAAAAAAGCAGTGCATGGGTTAAAACATCTCAGAAGACTGAGTTTAGTCCACATTCCAGCCACGCTGGAATTTCAAGTACGACACAGATGTTCAGCATAACAGCAGAGAGCATCTCACCAGAGGCGGTGCGGTAGCTGTGGGGTGCAGGAAGGGCGTGAAGTGTTGGTGCGTGTGCGTGTGTTGGTGCTGGTGGTTGTGCTGATGGAACTGGAAGGCCAGAGGCTGGAGGCTCGGCTGGTTCTGGGACGTCCGGCCTGACGATCCCGGTGTGGAACCCGATGCTGACGGACCGCCGGGAGTGGAGCGGCCCACAGCTCCTCCGTTGTTTTCAGCCCCTGGGACGCTGCGTCTGCCCTCGCGCTCTTGTGCATTCAAGAAGTGGGAGTTCAAATTGTGGCGCAGTAATTCCTGGTCTATAGTGTCAGGAAAGGGAAAGAAAATAAATTGAATGAGGTGAATAATTGAAAATGAAACACCGTTCACATCACTGTACACAAGAACTGATTTTTAAGATCTCCAAAATACAATACAGTCAAAGATGCAGCCTCTGCTTTTTATAAGCAATACAACACTTCACTGCAGTGTGTCATGTGATCAGACATCGGTGTACAACTTCCTCAATAGCCCTGACAAACCCAGACAACCGCCAGAGGAAGTCTGGGTTTGATTTATTTTGGTAAAGTATTAGTCATTCATGCACACGGCTACAATAGATCAACAGACTGTAGCAGCTAGAGGTCGACTGATTAATCGGTTTGGCCGATTCGTCAGCGCCGATAGGATGTTTTAAAAACGATCAGAAACTTTGTTCCGATAGTGGCCGATGGCTGCGAAGCCTCCACCGGTCACGCGTGGATGTATATCACCATTTTGCATGGCGACTCCATACAAAGTCAAGGTAATCAGGGTTTTCCCCACCACTGAAAGAGTCAGGTGCAGCACCTAAGTGTTTTTTCGCTGTCATTTATGGTCACACTGCTTCTCTGTCTCCTCTGCTCTCTGTGTTCCTCACACACACACACACACACACGGAGTGTACAGCAGCAGAGGGGCGGCGGCGGAGACAGTGAACCAGGTGAAGTGAAGATAACTGGAAGATTACACTAGTTGACAACAATTACACCTGTAACTGTAAGTGCAATAAAACCATTGTGAGCAAAAAGCCAATAAGTAATTTATCAAGCCACCTGTTCAACAAGCACTGACATTTAGAACAGCAGCATTTCCACCTGCTCTATCCACAGCCTCCCAGTATGTTTTACACAACCACAGCGTACTTTGCAGCAAACTGTTATGAACAAGCTAAAACGAAAGCTGTCTGTAACTGTTTATCTTTGCCATGAATCTTAAAATTTGGCAAAATCTTCCAAACTTAACCACTGGCTGAGACAAACCAGCCTCTCCTCCCAAACCAGTCCATCCTCCTCCTCTGTACCAGCAGTACCTGCAGGCTGTGAATCACACCAGCAGCAGAGGGAAGAGGAAAGACTGATAGTGACTGATGTCTGTGTTCTTCATGCTCTGTAAACTTCAGTATTTAGATGTCAGAAATATTATTTTACTGACATTGTAGACTTGTTTCCAGTGAAATATTATTGAGTTTATATAGTGACTTTAGGGGGCTATCCTGCTCCAAACTATCAGTATTACATCAGCCTGTAGGGGTCCACTATGGGTCGACCTCTAGTATCAGCAGTTCAAAGTAGCATTCCTGTTGACCGTACCTGCTGCTGTTGAGTGGGAAGGACCTTGTAGCAGTGGGGGAGGTGGAGGCAGGCCAGGCGAGGACGTGAACAGGGCCCCAGAGCTGGCTCGGGATGGGGGTCGAAGGGGCCCTGAGGATCCTGCGCTCCGGATGTAGGGCAGAGACACACTGGTGGAGGGAGTCGGGGGCCGCATGGAGGATGAGGAAGACGCAACAGATGAAGCAGATGATGGAGGTTTGACCGGGGTGTTGCTCCTGAGAAGATAGAAATAGAGGATGTTTGAGCACAAGAGCGTTCACGGAAAAAGAATGAAGCCGGTAAGATTCATAGTGAAAAGTAAAAAGACGCTCTTTGGTAACAGACCTGTTGTTGATGTTGTAGATGGAGTGAGATCGTCCAGGCAAAGTGAGGAAGGGCTTGGGTTTGGAGAGCGGCGGGCTGCTGTTGTGGCGGCCGCCGTTACCGTTCATGGGGCTGGGCCGGGGGACCGTGCCCGAGGCTGCGCCCGGGGAGTGGGAAGGCAGGCAAGAGAAGGGGGCAGAAGAGGTAGAAGAAGAAACAGGCTCTGGGAAATGCGGCTCCAGGTTTTTCTCCTGACTTCGCTCTAGGCCGGATACTCTCGGGGTCACCATCAACCGGGAGACGCCGCTCCGGGCCGGCAGAGTCGGGCAGCTTTTGCCCATGGATGTGCCCATGTTTGAGGGGGCCGGCTCCACAACTAAAGAAAAGAATAGAAGTCAGCATTTTGCCTCTCCTGTACATCATAAACGAAGAGAAACATGAGAAGGACCTCAAACCAAAAACATGGAAGGTTACAAGTGCAAAAAATTGGATCTAAATGAATTTAATATAAAGGAGACCAAATATGATGCCCTGATAGTTGAATGGTTAAGGTTCATACTACATGAAACGTCCCTGGAGCACATTTCACCAAATCTGCAACATGCAAGCTGCAACTTACAACATAAGATCATTTCCTCTGAATTTTAACACATGTAACTAAACACCATGTGAGACTTGAGAGTGACAGTCATTTATGAAATGAGACGGTGGCGCCGTTTGCGATCTTGCATGTAAGCAGTGCTTGCAAGTCGCTTTCATGAAATGGGCCCCTGCTTCTTGTCAAACTGCTTTCTGTCTTCCCAGCATTTCTATTCGTCTCTATACTGTCCACTGTTCAATTAAGGTGAAAATACCCAAAATATTATATTAAAATATCAAAATCTGAAAGGAACCTAAGACAGTCAGAGCTGGTCCAAAATAGACCCAAGGATAATGACGCCCAAGCTAAATGTAAATAATAGAAAAAGAATAATAAAGAAAGAAATAAACAATTAAACAGTTTCTTGGGAGGATGATGATGATGATGCACCACAACCTAACTCACAGCTTTTGGTCTTGATTACTAGTAAACAACTGGCCTTATGATGACCCGACCAGATTTAGTCATTGCAAACTAAATCCAACCTCTAGAATACCAAAAAAACATCCCTTTCCACATCATATCACATCATTGTGTTTGCTGTATTTTCTGATCATTTTAACATTTTCAGATAATTTATTCAAATCACAGCCAGACAGTGTCCTTTTGAACAATACAAGAATGAAAACAATCCCCCGTCTACTTGACTAATTTTCTGTCAGGATCTAAATATAGCCTTGTGAGGGTCGTTTCATGAATGCGGACTGCAGTCTCATACCTTTCCTTGTGCTGACTGTGAACACTGGATCCATGTCATTGTCGGAGGCCTAAAGTCGGATACAAAACAAAGATTTCATTGGATATGACGCCAACATATTAACTACCAATTTCTTATACCACATGAATCTCAACATATTGCAGAGCTTTAGTATTCAGGAATACTGTCTGATGTCTTTTCACCAAGTAGTGGCAACAAAGTTTCATCAAAAAAAAAAAAAGACAAGCAGTTCAGACTGTGCTATGTGTCACGCATTCATTACCTAATAAGAAAAGCCTGCAATTAATATTGATAATACCACAGCAGCTGAGCGGTACGCACCTTGTCTCCTGTATCACTCTCAGTGTCACACTGAAAGAAGACAGAGAAAAGCATTCAGATTAGAATCTATTAGAATATTCAACTGTTTCACTACAATATTAGAAAAGAAACTTACGATGTATCCAGTCTCCAAAGGGTGTCCCTAGAACAAAAAAAGAACACATAATATTAGCTCCAGTAGTTTTTAGTGGCTGTAAATAAGGATAAATGGAAACATTTTTATCATTTACATCTTCATGAATAGGTAAACCGTAAATTTAACGTTGTGCTAAGTCTTTCTCATGCTTTCTATTAGTTAATCATTATTGTTAATAACGTCTTTTCTTATTTTAATTGATTATCAATAACACTCTGTATTTGTGTTCTGATGTAATAATCTTGCGAGGACGCCAGTGGTCATTAAATTGGCAGTTAATGGGGATCCTAATAAAACAATAGAAACAATAAAACAGCGATTAAACTTTAGAAAGGTGACATATGTTTACATAACACCATACTTCCTGGTTGTAACGAATCACCCTGCGCTGCCTCATTAAGAAAAACACCCTTGACTGATAGATGAATTCATGTGATAGCGTGAGTGTAAACCAGTTTCACCAGGTCATTTTCAATGGCAGCACCGCAGCAATGTAAACATACAGTGTGACTGTTTGATCGGGAATAAGCTAAACATCTAGCGTGACAAGATGATGGTGGATCAAACCAAAAGATTAAAGTTGCCGTGACGGGAGTGATAAATCATCGGTTCACCTCTATCTTTCTCCTCTTGTTTCTACTCTTGTTCCAACAGCTGCTGGAGTAGCTGTGTGGAGCTCCTTCCTCCGGCTCCGAGAGAGGCCCTCCGCCATTCTCCTCCGGTCCTCTCTTCCCCTTGTTCCTCCTTCCCAGCATGTCAGTGCGCTGACTGGGCTTCAGAGAGCAGTCCATCTGATAAGAAAGGTGGGGGTGGGGGCGGGGGGATAGATCAGTGTTTACATGTCCATCAATAAGCATGAATCAACCACAAGCTGCATGCTGATTAACGTTCTGACAGACTGGATTTCTGTATAGCTTCTACGAGTGATTACAAATATAGGAAACACTAGAATGATGTGATGCAATACAACAGCCTGCATGAGACTGTTGCATCAGCTCAATTATACAGCATGTATTTTGTGTTGTCTTGGACCGCCTTTTAAACACGTTTCTAATATTGTGTCCACCCTGTTTACACATATATAGATAAGCAAGAAAAAAAAAATGAAGAACAGCTTAAAGCCAGTTGAGTTGAATCAACATCTCTCTGACACAGTGTCAAGAACAAAAAAATCCACAGAAGTTGTATTTACTACAGGACAGTTGGATTAAGAGAGCAATACTTCCTCTTCCCCACTTATCCGCCCCAAGGGCTTAAAACTATAATCTGAGGGGTTATGAGATGATTAACAAGAGAGGAAATAAGTAGATTTCTGACGTTTGTTTGTTTGTTTTACTTCTCCAGGTCACAAATAAATATTAAAGTATAATAATTTGAGAGGGGAAAATCTGTCTTTAGTCAATGTGCTCATAGTTATGTTTAACCTGTGACGATGGGTCTCACACAGGGACGGCTTAGCTATAAAAAGGTCACAAGTAGGGCTGCAAATAACGATTCTTTTCATTATTGATTATCTGTTGGTTATTCTCTCGATTAATCGATTAGTTGTTTGGTCTATAAAATGGTGAAAAATGTTTATCACTGTTTCAACATCCTCAAATGTCTCGTTTTGTCCCGACCGACAGTCCACAAGCCAAAGATATTCAGTTTACTGTCATAGAGGATTAAATGTTCACATTTGGGAGGCCAGGATAAGAGAATTTGGAAATCTTCTTCTCAAAAAAATGACTCAAAACCATTAATCAGTAATCAAAATAGTTGGCGATCAATCAACTATTTGTTGCAGCTGTAGTCACAAGCTAAAAATGTTGGGAACCACTGACTTGGTGATGAATCTGCAAATTATTTTGATAACTACTTCGAGCTGCAACTAACGATTATTTTCTCTATTAATCATTTGGTTTATAAATCGCTGTTGTTCAGACATCAATCGAGAATCCAAAGATATTCAGTTTACTATCATATAAGAGTAAAAAAAGCAGCAAATCCTCACGAATGACGACCTGGAACTGGGAAATGTTTGGATTTTTTCCTTTAAAAATGACTTAAATGTTTAATTGATTATCTAAATAGTTTGCAGGTATGTTTCTGCTGATAGACTAAGTGATCCTTTAAGTCACATTTTCAAGCAAAAGTGCCAAATATTTTATGATTTCAGCTTCTCAAACGTGAACACCTGCTGCTTCTCCTCGTCTTCCATTACAGTAAACTGACTGTTGTTGGGTTATCAAGACATCTGATGACATCACCTTAGGCTACAGGAAACCAAACAATCAATCCAGAAAATAATAATCCGCAAACTAATTGATGGTGAAAATAATCTTTGTATGCAGCTCCAGTGAACAGCCAGTTTGGGAACAAAGTGGTTCAAACCTCAGGAGAGTTGAGGAGAACAATGAGGAGGAAAATAGACTCGTTTGTATTAAGTGAAATGTAAAGGGTGATCACATTACATTCATTCAAAATACATATGCAATCTAAAAGATGTTGGATATATTACACAGCTTAATTTCAGTTATTAGATGCATAAAAAAATAAAAGACGTAAGCTTAAACTGTCAGCCATTTTATTATTCTGTTTAATAGACAGATTTGGTTGTTTAGTAGATAAATCAACTCAAACCCAGGTTGCTACAAATCTTTTGTCCAAATGGTGGAACGGTTAGTTTTTCAAATAAATTATTTTTTTTACAGAATAACTGCAGGCTGATGTAAAGTTAATAAATTCAGGCAGGAAATTAGAAATTCAAAAGGGAAATTGCCACATTCCACCAGTAAATACTGGTGGAATTTTTTCGATGGTATGTTTACCTTTTTCTCTTAGCGGTTTCATATAGTAACAAACCATCATTCTTAACATTCACTGGTTCATTTGACTGTTAACATCGAGTTACCCATTAAAAAAGTGGAGGTGTGTGTAAATAATAGGGGTGTAACGGTTTGTGTATTCCTCCCTAACTGATCGGTACATGACTTTCCTCAGTGCGGTATGCTCCTTCATCGAGACAATTACTGTCAAAATGTTCAATAATCCTCTCACTCCGACATGCGGAATAATAATTCTAGCGGTTAAGTTCCACCCAGAACGTGCACCGCTTAGCTGTAGCGTACAGGTAGCATGCTCATGGATGTATGCTCGCCGGCTTAGCCAGGTTACCCTGGTTACCCGTGCTCATGAAGTATTGCTGCCATTATTATTATTAAAATATGTGCCGTTGTCCCCGTATTAAAACAATAACGCGTCTCTCCGTCCCCCTTCCCTCTCTGTGACGGTCAGCTTTTCACTCCACCTTTGAGCGAAGCCGTTCGGAACAACTATAAACACGTTTTATTTCTGACGTGGTCAGACAACACGTCGTAATAACCAGTTCTGAGCGACCATATATAAGCATAAAACAGCTGTCAGCGGGTGTCCTGACTTCCTGCCATGAACTGAAGGCTTGTTTTCCTTTTACTCTGCAGCACAACTAAACCGTTTCAGTAATAGTTACGACCAATGAGCCATTGTTGGATGTTTATATTTTTTAAAATAAAAGAACCGAAATATTATTTTCTGCCTTTCTTTTTTTCCTGCTGTACTGAAAACGTACCAAACTGTGACCCCAAAACAGAGGAACATACCAAACCGTGAGTTTTGTGTACCGTCACACCTCTAGTAAATAAACAGGTTTACAACATAACCTGTTGATTTATAATTTGTTCTGTCCTGACACAAAGGTCAAAAGCAGATACCATCAGATAAGATATATGAAAACCTAATTAAACTGTCCTGAAGGCAGATTAACTAATATACATGCTAATTTAGGACTCCACATACCACTTTACTTCCCTGTCCCGTCTGACAGATAGACAGCTGACCTGAGCCAGTTAGGAATGAAAAGTATTAGGTGAAGAGCCCTGGCCTAAGTATTTTAACAACACCATCTCTGTTGTTGAGTAACACACAATTATACTCATGTGGATTAGTTTTTTTTTCTGAAAAGCCACTTGGCAGCTCATCGACACCTCACAGAATTAGAACATGAATAACTAAGGCCTCTCCAGAAACCATCAGAGGGATGCCTTGGGGTTTTCGGGTTGGCCTGACAGTGGATTGCTTTTTCCAAGCAAGGAATGGTGTTAAGAGTTGAGGAGTTCAATCTGCAGCCTTTTCACACCTTTGGCTTGAGGGAGGAAGGCTTGATTTGACATTATGGACAACGATTTAAAAATAGTCATCTGCTGCTCTGCACATGCCAATCAATTAATTAGGGGAAACGATTGTGCCAGTTGCCTGCAACAGAGGAGTCATCCATCACCAGTGGTGGAGAGTAACTAGGTTAATTTACTCAAGTACCATACTTAAGTACAATTTTGAGGTACTTGTACTTTACTTGATTGCTTCTATTTGATGCTTCTTTATACTTCCGCTACCACTACTTTCATATTGACATATTGTACTTTCTACTCCACCATATTTATTTGACAGCTACTTTTCAGATGAAGATTTGACACAATGGATAATATAACAAGCTTTTAAAATACAACACATTGTTAAAGATGAAACCAGTGGTTTACAACCTTTTTGGCTTTTGATGTCCTACAAAAAGCAGTGTGTAGTCGGGGTCACATTTCACATGTCTATGAGTTGTTAACAGCTCCACCAAATAGTGATTTTTCCCTCTAAACTTCTCACATGCTTTCATTTCACTAAATGTTCAAATGATCCAATATTTCACCAAAAATAAAAGATTAGAGAAAAAGTTCAAAAACTGGAAACAGATTTGTGTATCAGAACTTTGTTTTTTCTTCTTTCCTCTCCCATTAATCATCTCACAACCCCTCAGATTTATCTGCTGACCCTTTGGAGGGGCCTGACCCCTAGGTTGGGAACCAATGGACTAAACTAGCTAACTGTATATAAAGTAGTTGAAACTAGCTCCACCTCCAGCAGCTACAACAGTAACATGCTGCTCTAACACTGATGCTTCAGTATTAATAATCTAATGATGTCATATATAATAATATATCAGTCAGAGGGACCAAACCACTACTTTTACTGCAATACTTTAACTACATCAAGCTCATAGTACTTATGTACTTTTACTGTAGTAATGCAGGAGTTTTACTTGCATTGAAATATTTTTATATTGCTGTATTTGTACTTTTACTTCAGTAAAAGATCTGAGTACTTCTTCCACTGCTGTCCATCACTTTGTTTGTATTTCAGTGGAAATAAACGCTGTTTGAAGAGTGACAGCTGATGCCTGGAAGTGAAAACCTGAAATCTTGACGTTTACCTCCAATGCCTCCAGGCTGATAAAGCTCGCAATAGCGAAGCCATCAATGATGTCTTCCTCGCAGGACACCGACTCTCTCTTCCTCCGGCGCGGAGGCCTGTGTCTCCCGAACCCGGGTCGGCACTCTCTCCCTCCGGGACCCAGGACACTGTTGGTCCCACAAGCCTCCCGCTCGGAGCCTGAGGACAGTGATGTGGCCCGCTGCTCGGCCAGGTCCACTCGCCTCCTCCGCCGCTCCCTGTCGCGCTGTGAACGGGACCGTCGGCTCTGCCTGAATCCAGTGCTTCGGCTCGGGCCCTCCATGATCAAACGGCACCCCCTTCTGTAACTCCAGTGACACCAAAAGGCACTTAACTCAAGTCCCGGTCCGGCGGAAAAGCACTGAACCGCAAAAGAAACACCACCACACAGGCCCTAGCAGAAGAGCCCCGGTTAAAATGGCGTTAACGGAACCAGTGGCTATTATTTACCGTCCTTTGACAACAGTCTTTTGGCATCAGTGCCGTTCTTTCGGCGAAATTTGAGTGTCATCTCACTGAATCTGAACGTAAACTTAGCTCCACATGGGGGGAAATTTTTAAAACATCCGCGGCGTTCACAAATGTCAGGACATGGCTGCTGTTTGTGTCTGGTAGACGGCTAACAGCAGCTAGCCAGCAAGAAATTCAACCTACAACCAAATAAGTTATACGCATGTAAACAAAAAAAGACAAGTCTTCTTTTGTTGCAGACAAAGCCAGACGAATCTGCCACTATGTCGATTTCAAAATCAAAACTACGCCAATGTTGGCATTGCTCAATATAACTGTTGAATTTCCAAAATTTCTGCACACGCTGACAAATTTATTTGCCTGTTAGCAAAATGATCCGGTTAGCTACTTAGCAAGGCCAATAACCTACATATCCCGACGTTAACACACCGGCTGCCGTGACATGACTCCGTGTTGACTTTAAACGTTATCGTTAACTTAAATTACTTCAAATCTGATCAGTAAAACGTGTCTAAATTAAAGTAGTTAATGCTACAGCCAGCTAACGTTAGGTTAATTAGCTTTTTTGGGGGGGATAGCATGAACACGGCTAACTCAATACATCACAATATATTTAGCCAGCAACCGAAGAATAAACATATATTCTTCAAAAGGTGTCTGGAAACACTGACAAGCCGGACAATACACCAAGTAGCTAACCTATTTAATAATCCGCAGCCATGAGATTATATTTTCTGCTGCCGAAACGTTGATGGCCGAGAGTAACGGCTGGATTCGCATCACATCAAAAGAAAGACGTAACGTTAGCTCTCCGGGCTAGCTGGCAGCTGTTAGCCGATCAATTTTGTAGTAAAACGGGGTAAAAACGGACGCTTTTAAGCAACAAATCGCCCGCAGAGTAACGATATATCGCTTCTCCACACACAATTCCTCTTTCGTTGCTCCTCCGTCATAAAGAAAAAAATCAAGGCCCGAATATTAAAGCCTCGGTGTCGATTTCCATAAACGAGGGTGTCGGCCGAGCCCCCGCCGGGCCGGGCAGCTCCTTCATGCAGCCTCCGCTGTGTAATCCAATGTTTGGGGAGGAGAAGTTGGACCTCTCTCGCCGACGTTTCCGCTCAATTGATTTCTGTATCTCGCTAAATCCAGTGTGCAGATAAACACACAGAGGAAAAACACCCGAGCGGCTCCGCTGCTGCCCTTTCACAAGTTTCCACTCAATTGTAAATTTATCGTGAAACGCTGGGAGACACAACCCTTGTCAGCCGTGCAGTGCATTGTGTGCGACAGTCTTCTTCCTCAGTCATCATACTGGGCTTGTTGGGAGCTCTGCTTGTGCATACTGCCACCATGTGGAAAACCCTATTTTTATCAAATTATTAACAAATAGCATGGTAAATATATAGTAAATACACAAACAGCAGTGGTGGAAGAAGTACACAGATGCTTTACTTAAGTAAAAGTACCAATACAGCAACGTAAAAATACTCCATTAGAAGTGAAAGTCCTGCACTGTGACAAATTTCCCTGTAAAATTACAGTAAATTACAGTGCATTTTTACATTTTTTTAATGCCACTACTGTAATCTACACTAACAGTTAAATGCTGTAAAAATAAATAAAATTAAAATTAATTGCAGACATATACTGTAAATAACAACGTGTCTTCAATCTTAATGGTCCAGTAATGAGATCAACTGAGTTTTACATTTAAAAATGCATAACCCTTAACATCTAGCACAAAAATGGATGAGCTTTATAGACCTGAACATTTATTCAAAGGCTTTCAGATATATCAAGTATATTCAAGTGTGTTTGACATATAATTCTCAAAGTTCATGCCCTTTCAAAGGGGGTTAATGTAAATCTGTTAATTATAATATCCTGAGCTGTCAGCAGAACTTAGTTATGAGTCTAAACAGCAACTGCTTTGCAAACTATTGTTTAAAAAATAGAAAAGCACAAATAAACAGAAGGATAAACAATTTATAATGCCTTCAAACGTCCTCTGTTATAATTGGCAGACGGTCGGCCTCCAGGCTCACAGCTCACTGAGCGAGAAAGAACCAAGAATGAAAATCAAATACAGAGTGAGAGAAAGAGAAATGAAACAACTGAAATGGAGAGAAAAACATTTTACACAAGAGGGAAACCTGACTTCCCTTTATGAAGTGACGTCAAGTTCTTCAGAAAAGTGGTGACGAAAATTCACTGTGAGCTTGTCTGTCTTCTTAGGAATTATTTTCCCCGGCTGGCCTTCGTTTCCTTCTCAGGATTAGTCACAATGAAAACAACATGTAAAAAAATCACCCATTATGTCCTAGGTTTTAGTACAATTTGGTGACAAACTACAGTATATTTGTAGCAACCTGAGCTAAGGTAATATTCTGTCTTTTGGGGCTCAGCAGCATAACATATCTAAATCAACTTGGCTACATATCTGAATAAACTTCAATTGTTATGTACTTTACATAGAAGGATATTATTAATTATGAAATGCAAGTGGGATAAACAAGGTGTAGGTATAGACCAGGCTGGACTATCGGTAGCATTCACAGACGTGTAGTTCAAGAGAAAACAGTCATCCAAAAATAATCTTTAAACTAGACTCACAAGCAGCAGTGAGAATAATGTTTAAATACCAGTAATTCAAACTTCCAATGGAAGAAAACTACCTGAAAATGCTCTCTTATGCCTGCCAGGTGTTTGCTAGGATTATATCAGTTTAATGTTAGCAAAAATTAAACATAGTCACTAATTGAGTAACAAGATTAGATTTTCTCAGTATGATGTTACTGAGCTTTCAGTTTGATTCCACAAAGGAGGATAAACGATGATTATATGATATTGATGGTTACACGTGGCTTCTGTCCCTCCATTACTGCAGCAGTAAAAATTAAAATACTGTATTTTACCATCAAATCTTACAGTAGCCTACTGTTAATGTCTGTTCTTGGTTTTGGCTCCAAAAAGCATCAACATTTACAGTATTTTACCGTATTTTGAAAGAACAGTAACTTACTGTTAGAATTTGGCTGTATTTTTACAGCAATTTATTACAGTATATTTAAGTATGAGCTTGATGTAGTTAAAGTATTGCAGTAAAAATAGTGGTTTAGTTCCTCTGGCTGATATATTATTATATATGACATCATCAGATTATTAATACTGAAGCATCAGTGTTAGAGCAGCATGTTACTGTTGTAGCTGCTGGAGGTGGAGCTAGTTTCAACTACTTTATATACAGTTAGCTATTTTAGTCCAGAGGTTCTCAACCACTGGACACTGACAGCTTTCCAGATATAAGATGATGGGTTTCTTTTACACTATCATAACAATAAAATGACATCATAAAATTCAAGGCCAGAAACCAGCGGGGGATTCAGTGTCAGAAACATACAGGCCTTATGATTCATTGTGTTATGATTGGAGGTTTGAGAAATTAGCATTATTGTTTGTCCAATTTACACCATATGGCCAAAAGTATGTGGACACACTTGTTCCTATGTGTATTTTAGTCTGAGGCTGTTTTTTATGGTTTGGTCTCAGTCTCTTAAATCCAGCATATAATTATATTTTAGACAATAGTTTTTAACTGTGTGACGACAGTTTGAGGAAGTAGGTTTACACATACAAGGAATTTGCCTTGGTGTTGTGGTGCATAACGGTCAAAAAATAGAAGGGAAGAGAAAACACAGGTACCTATGAAAAGTAAGAGAAAAATACCACTAACACATAAAATAGGCGATGTACAATTAAAATGGAAAATATTGTAAATATAGTAAAAAAATATATATTCTAAGTAAAAAGAGCTGTTGAATTGTACAAGATATTAACTGGCAATGTGTTAAAGTTCACAGTAAAAAAACCATAAATGGTACATTTAATGCGCAAATGTAAAATTGCAAATAACTGCGTTAATGTAACGTGCCATCATTCAATGTGATGGTTTCACACAGATTTATGCAAATTATGACATTTTTACATTAATATAACGTGTTGTGTCCAGATCCAAAAGAAATGGTTTTCCCAGTGTGGTGTGGAAGAGCCTGCACAGAGTCCCCATCCAACACCATTAAAATGAACTGGGATGCGGTCTGGGATCCAGGCCTTATCACCCAACATCAGTGTTGGGAACTAAACCCTGCAGACAGGTTCCCAATTCTTGTGGAAAGTCTTCCCAGAAAAGTGGAGGCTGTTAAATCAGCAGATTAATGCAGATGGTTTTGGAATGACATGTCCAACAATCACATATGAGTGTAATGTTAGCGTGTCCTCACACATTTGACCATATAATGTATGTGACACGATACATGAGGGTACAAACTAAAGGCTGGTGGTTGTTGGTAGTAGTATATCAGTTGTTCTTAATTACACATAGAAAATAGACTGTTTATACATGTACACTTTTTATGTAAACGGTTGTCACCAAGATTTTAATACCACCAAGTCTATGAAACATTTTTCAGATTTTCTATGTTCATTCAACTGTTAGAATATCATTTTTCAGTTTCATCCCCCTACATGATGGTCTGTGCTGTTTCAAAGCCTTTTTCCACAATATCAAGGAGTATAAATCCATGTAGTTTAATTTGTCTGTTAAATCTGAGACTCAGAACTCGCCATGTGTAATTTGTATACTATATATACTCCTCCTCAGGTTGTTAAAACCCCCCAAACTCCCAGAAACGTCAGAACAAAAAGACAAAAACAAGTAGAAAACATGACAAATACTGTATGTACAAAGATGATTATGATCACATTTTATTTTATTCAAAATAAAAATTCCAACTGTTAAGACCTCCTTATTAACTTCATTTCACTTTACACACAACCAGTCAGTGGAATTTGTTTTTCATACAGTGTGGAAGCAACATAAATAATATCACAGGACTGGTAGAATAAATAATCCTGTGGCTGTTTAAAGTGAGCAGCAGAGCAGCATTTTCAAGGATAAATCTCTATGTTTTATCTTACAGTCAACAAATCCCATAAAAGGTTACAAATATATTGTTTCATTTGATTAAAAAAACAATAATTTACTGAAACAGCTGGGCACTGTAGTTTTTTGCAAACATTACTCAAATAGGAGTAAATAATACATTTGTTGGGGATTAATACACATTTGGTGCTCTAGTAAGTATTTCCAGCAGCAGGACGGTCAATTAGTCAATTAATCGATTAGTTGATCGGCTGAAAATTAATTGCCAACTATTTTGATAAATGATTCATCGTTTTGAGTCTTTTTTGGGGGGGTTGCAGCTTCTCAAATGTCAATATTTTCTGGTTTCTTAATTCTTCTAGCATAGTAAACTGAATATCTTTAAGTTGTGGACTGTTGGTCGGGACAAAAGAAGACAAGTAAGGATGTCACCTTGGCCTCCGGGAAACAGTGATCAACTTTTTTCACTATTTTCTGATATTTTAAGGACCAAACAACTCATCGATTAATTGAGAAAATAATCAACAGATGAAGTGATAATGAAAATAATCGTTAGCTGCAGCCCTATGTGGGACTGACTCAAGATAAACTACAGTGTGTGGCTCATTAATAGTTTTTGGACAACAACAGAGCTCTATGGCACAAAAAAATAAGCTATCGGACGTCAGACGCAGAGAAAATACTTGTTAGTCGGATCAATTCATTGCTGGTTTTGTCCTTTTCATGGAATTTGTTAATAATAAGAAACAAATATCACCTGCCTTATCCTCTAAATTTACAGTGGAATATTCAATTTCAGTACATCATCAGATATAATCACTCACTTACAACACAACTGTTCAAATGTCACAATACACACATTAATTGTGCACATATTGATTCAGTTTTCTAGCTGATTTCCTTCCATCTTTGGTCAGTGGTCATTATCACGTCGACTTCCTGGAGGACAGCAGAGAGTGCAGCAGAATGCCCGTAGCCACAGAGACGTTGAGAGACTCGATACCGGGGAACAAGTCTCTGCCAGCTGGGATGGTGAGAAGACTTTGGCACAGAGAGAGCAGCTTCTCGGACAATCCTTCCCCCTCACCCCCCATCAACAACAACGTGGGTCTGGTCATCTGAAAGTCTGAACACCGGGTGACAGGAATCTGGCGCTCCTCTGCCTCGGCTCCGACGGTGCCAACCACCTGCCAGCCCTGTGCCACCTTCAGCTTCAGCATATCTTCAAGGTTTTCATATCCGTACACCCCGATCACCTCCATGGCGCCTGAGCTGGCCTTGCTGACCACCGGGGACAGAGGACAGCTGGAGCGAAGGCTGCTGGCGACTCTGTCCACGCCGAGGAAATACGCAGAGCGCAGGATGGCGCCAAGATTCATCGGGTCCTGAACTCCTTCCAGGACAAGCCAGAGAGGCGTGGTGTTGTCTTTTCTTTTAGTTGCAGAGTCCTCGGTGAGATAGTTCAGTGGACTAGCTTGTAGACAAACTCCTTGGTGTACTCGCCCTGCAGACATCTTGTCCAGATCCTTCTTACTGACCCGCTGGACCTGTACTCCTCTCCGATGAGCCTCCTCACACACCTTTAACACAGAGGCCCTGTGAGAGGCCTCGCCATCTTTAACAAACAGTTTACGGGCCTTTCTTCTACCCTGAGTGAGCGCCAAGACACAGGGAGCGATGCCAAAAACAATCTCATAGTCGTCTGCTTTGGAGTCCTGTGTTGACCTCTGTCTCGCCGGCCGCTCCCAGTCCTCAGAGTCCTCCAGGCACAGTTTCCTGAGTTCAGATGATACTCTGTAGTCGTCTCTCGTCTGTAACCCTGGCTTCTCATTCCTCCAGGTTTTACTCACAGCTGACCTCTCATGGTCAGATGCCACAGGCTTGTTTAAGTCTTTTAACACACTGCGTCGTCTCCTCACTACTGGTTTGATGTTGCTGTCCTCAGAGCGCAGGAGAGCATGTGTTTTATGGTAACAAGCAAACAGAGAGACTTCTCCTGTGACTGATACAGGCTTGTATAATCCTCTAGTACAGACAAGTAGCATCTTGTGCTGATGTGCAAAGGTGAAAACCCACATATTAAAACAGTTGAAGTTTGTCCAAAGGCACCTGGAAGTGTAGCTGTCCCACAGAAACGTGATTCAGCTGCCTCAGAAGATCAGATTTCACTCAGTATCTAACATGATTAATAAAGTCTGAACGGTGTTACCTTTGTGCATCAATCAACACTGACTGTACCAATACATAGCTGGTATGTTTGCGGCCCTTACAGAGTTACGCACATGTGACATCCAGCTGCGTCAAGCGCGCGAGATTATGACAGGAAGTCGAGCGCTTTTACCTATAACATAAAAGTCTAACGTTTGCTATTTGTGGGGAAAAAAATATATATATATAAAAAGTTTTAAAGCAAAATTCACAGCCCATCTAAACAGTGAAAGGAATTATACCTATAAGAGTCTGCATATTTCCTTTGTATATATATATATATATATATATATATATATATATATATAAATCTTTATCTTCATCGAAAGCACATTTGAAGGGGATCTTTTAATAGCCAGTATGAACAGGAGGAAGAATTACAGCGATTACAATAATTAAAACAGACTTGAAAAACTGTGAATCTGTCCTTTAACTAACTCTAGCTTATTATCTATAGTTTTTTATCGGAACAATGTCAAAAGTAAAAGTGCTCATTATGCAGAGAAGCCCCTTTTAGAAACGTATGTTATTATATTTATACTATTGTATTATGATTGTCGTTATTAATGCATTAATTTATTAGCAGGATGTTTGTAACTGCTCAAAATGATATTGCTGCTGTATCTTTTACTTGTGAGTAAGGGCAGTTAAAATTACAATATTTCCCTTTATTAAATGTAGTAAAGTAGAAATATAAAGTAAAGTGCTCTTGCATAAACTTGAACATATATCTCCTCATTTATAATACATTTATATACCCAATGCACCTACAAATTATACATTTTTATTATTTAGTTTAAAATACAAAAGGTGCAGTACATTTTACTCATCACTGTATATTTGAACAGACTGTATATACTGTACATAACCACCTATTGTACATACATATGTACATATATATTACCTGTTGTATCTGACCATAAGTAACATGTCTTTTTTTTAACATTTAATATTTATCTCATCACTCTTCACTTTTCACTTTTTCCCACTATTTGTATCCTGTTTACAGTTCACAGAAACAGTTCACCTGTATTTCGTCGTTCCTTGTGTATATTTCTGAAGATTGTTGTGTTGTTATTCTGTGTAAACACATCGAGAGCCACTAAACTGGAGTCAAATTCCTTGTATGTGTAAACACACTTGGTCAATAAATATGATTCTGATTCCCATTTATTAATCACTTTGGATAAAGGCGTCTGCCAAATGAATAAATGTAAATGTCAATGAGAAATTGTGAACTTATCCTTTAAGTGTCTATATATTGAATGCACTTTTTTCACTGTTATTACTGGTTGTAGTTAAAGTCCGCCTCCAGTCAAACGTGTTTTTCTTCTTGCTTCTTCTGTTGAATGTTTGAGCTTCACTGTGCAGAATGATGTATGTGCAGAGTTTATTTTCACACTCATCTGCTGAAAGTGGAAAGTTTCTCTGAGCTCATTGAAAATCAAATTTTAAGGAGTGGATTTGTGACATCACAGCTAGTTTGGAAGTCAATCCTGGTCCAATATTCAGGTATTAGACATCTTATATCCATATGCATAGAATCTGTATTTTTTTAATGATGGAGAAGGAGTAGATGTCATTTTAAGGAATTTAATGAGGAATAGTTTTTGTGGAAAAACATATCAGACACAACTTATTATTCAAATTAGAGTATTTTATATACATCTTACAACATGTCAGAGGGGATCTTTTGATAAAGGATCTCAGTTCTTTTTTTTTTTTTTAATGCCATCGCTTTCTGAATAAAAGGTTTATTTTGAAAGCTGTAACACCTGCACAAACAAGCCGGTGTCCATTTATTACGCACGTACGCAACGACGTCATTTCCCGGAAGTGAAGCTATCGCAACACGGAAGCGGAGGAAAGAAAACAAATAATCGTTCAAAATTCTTGTCGAAGTCTGAGGAGGACGCCCTAAATAACATCGTTTAGTTTCTGGATTAGTGTCTTCTTAGAACGAGC
This sequence comes from Thunnus thynnus, assembly GCF_963924715.1. Lineage (NCBI taxonomy): Eukaryota > Metazoa > Chordata > Actinopteri > Scombriformes > Scombridae > Thunnus > Thunnus thynnus. The sequence goes on along the minus strand of NC_089536.1, from coordinate 5,537,867 downwards.
CTGGTACAAGGTGAGCAGGACTGAGTTTTTTTGGTCTTTGCCGGAAGGGCCGCAGAGATACTGAGTCAGTCCGACATCTGAGAGCTAAAACACGGCTGGAAGCAGACTTTAATACTCCTAACAGGCCTCTGCTCACATAACTAACAGCTGAGTAACACTCCTCACTTTAACATGACCCAAACTGTGTCACAGACTGAGGAACAAACTGTTTCTTGTGTTAGTTGACAGGAAAGTTCAAATTAATCCATTTTACTTTGACACTACTGAGAGTTTCTGATGTATGTGGTTAAAACTAACGATTATTTTCTTCACCTATCAGATTGTCAGGTATTTCTTTTGATTTATTGTTTAATTATTTAACTTTACGATTAGTTGATTAGTTGCCAGCTATTTTTGGTTATCGATTAATTGTTTTGATTCATTTTTTAAAGAAAACAAATCAAAATTCTCTATGATTATTGCTGCAACAGTTATTTTTCACCATCGATAATCATCTGTCAATTATTTTTCGCCGGTCGTCTCGATAACTTATTTCCCAAAGCCCAACATTTGCCAGACTTTAACAAAAATGTCCACAACTCAAAGATATTTAGTTCGTTGTCAGAGATGACTGAAGAAACCAGAAAATATTCACATTTAAAAAGCTGGAACAAGAGAATTTTAGAATTTTTTTCTTTAAAAAAATGACTCAAACAGATTAAACTATTATCAAAATATATCAAAATAGTTGATCGACTAACGTTTATTTTCTTTTGGTCTGGTGGACAGAAAAGTTAAAATTAAAATTCCTCCATTTTTACATTTACACTATTGTGGGTTTTAGATGTGTGCAATTAACGATTATTTTCATCATCAATCGGTCTGTCTGGTATTTTTACCATTAATTATTTAATCATTTAGTTCTGATTAGACCTGCAACGATTAATTGATAAGTTGCCAACTATTAAATTAACCACCAGCTGACATAATAATACATCTCAAAGGGTTTATCCTGATATAATAAACCAGTTATATATTAAGTTTGATTGTACTGACATTTTGCTTTTGGTATTTTCCAACAGATGGAATTCTTGTTTGGGAAGAGGAAGACTCCAGAGGAGATGCTGAAGCAGAATCAGAGGGCGCTCAATCGGGCCATGAGAGAACTGGACAGAGAGCGAATGAAACTGGAGCAACAGGAGAAGAAGATCATCGCTGACATAAAGAAAATGGCCAAACAGGGACAGATGGTGAGAAGAAGGAGGAGAAGTTGTGTTTTGTGAGGAGATCATAGTTTGTAAAGAGAGAGAATCTAACAGCCATGTGGTTGATTTTGATCTTTTACAGGACGCCGTCAAGATCATGGCCAAGGATTTGGTTCGCACAAGACGCTACGTGAAGAAGTTCATCATGATGAAAGCCAACATTCAGGCCGTCAGTCTCAAGATACAGACGCTCAAGTCCAACAACAGCATGGCGCAGGCTATGAAAGGCGTCACCAAAGCCATGGCCACCATGAACAGACAGGTCCGCCTTCGCCGTTAAAAACTCACTATGTGGCGGAAATAAAGGATAAGCTTCCTGTGTTGACGGTCTCCTGTTTATTCCATCTCCACAGCTCAAACTGCCTCAGATTCAGAAGATCATGATGGAGTTCGAGCGACAGAGTGAAATCATGGACATGAAGGAGGAGATGATGAATGACGCCATCGACGACGCCATGGGTGATGAGGATGATGAGGAGGAGAGGTAAGAGACAAACAACAATCAGCTCCACATTTGTGTACAAATTGTGGTTTTTAATGCTCTTAATTTAACATTTATTATTCATTTCATTAATTACTTCTCAAAGGAATGTCTGATATTCCTGCTTCCTAAAAACAAAACACATATAAAACCTTATAAATAACATATAAACACTTTTTTCTCACTATTCATACACAGTCCAGACAGTAAGTATTTGGACAGTTATACGTTTTTGTTCTTTAGACGCTTCAGTTTGAAATAAAGTAATTGATACAACATTGAAGTGCCAAGTCTCAGCTTTAATTTAAGTAGTTTTACATCAATATAGAAAACGCTGTGAGGGAGATACATCCCTCTTAACACATAGTGCTCAAAGCTTATGGGTTCAGACATGATTGGACACTTGCCTGCTAAATGTTTCTTGGGCGGCTGTTTATGTTTCAGTGTTAGTTTGTGCACAGAAGAGCTCACACATGGCTCAGAACTGATTGAGATGGAGTTGTCTGTCAGTGTGAAGAGTCAAGAGGTGACCATGCAAGTGAAGAAGATGATAATGAGGCTGGAAAAAAAAGCAAAAACCTATCAGTGAGATATCAAAGGTTGCTGGTTATGTTGTAACAAAGCACAGGAAACTTAGTAAATGGCAAACAAGCTGGTAGACTGAGGAGCACATGTGTTGCAAGGTGAAGAAAAAGCCCTTTATGACTGTGCAACAAGTCGAGATTGTTTCCAGGATGTTAGTTTGCATGAGAAAAGACTTGACAACCATAACCTCATGTAAACTCCTGTTAAGCCTCAAAAACTGAAAAAACAGGTCGCAGTTCACAGAAACATACAAAAAGGAAGCGGTAGAGTTCTGTGGACTTATCAAAGAAAAATCAACCAGAGAAAAAAAGGAACAACTCATGACCCAAAACACCTGCTCTGTTGAACATGGTGGTGCTTCTGTTAAGGCTCCCAATAGATCTGACGCACACAACGTTAATTAATGATTTCACTGCTGACAGAAGCAACAGGAGCAGATTCAGCCAAATCAAAACTCATTGAACAACATTTCATCATCATTTATCAGAGCAATCATCCTAAATATACGACCAAAGCAACCAAAGAGACAACAGAGAAGATCGATAACACTCTCACATCTCTGTCTGGTTAAAGGATAACGGTGGTGATTTTCTATATTTTTCTTATTGTCAACGACTCTCATCCTACTTACAAGTACTGTGTGTGTATCCAAAGCCTGATATGTCATATTCCTCTGTGTCGTAGACCTCTGTTGTCCAAAAACCGTCACCCAGTGCAGCAGTTTGGCTCGTTGACGTGTTTTTTTAATAGTTTTTGGACAACAACGGATTGGCTTCGCACATGATATCTGTTGACAATAGGAAAAATATAGAAAATCGCCAGCTTTATCCTTTTATATATGAAGCTACAGTATGATTTATTAGTATTTTCTTTGACATATTTCTGTCTCTTTCTCCTCGTACAGTGACGCCATCGTGTCTCAAGTCCTGGACGAGCTGGGTCTGAATCTGTCAGACGAACTGTCAAGTAAGGAAAATCCTGCACAGTTATAAAAAAAACAACAACTCTACATCTTCTCCGTGTCTTTTGTCTGATATTTACAGCCCCAACCGCGTTTTTTTTTCGTTTCAGATCTTCCGAGCACCGGCGGCAGCTTGTCCGTGGCCGGAGGAAAGAAGGCCGAGCCCCAGGCCGCCCTGGCCGACGCAGACGCCGATCTGGAGGAGAGGCTGAATAACCTCCGAAAAGACTGAACACGCAGTAACTGACGAACAGACGAGCGCGCCGCGGCGAGGCCGTTAATACAGATACAAACATACTCTGATCTGTGTCTATAGATTGTTTTTGAAGGGGATAGCTGGCAGAACACTGGCTGTCTGTGTAGCGATGGTGTATGGCTTTCTTTTTGAGGTGTTTTCATTTTGTTTTATGCGTGTATTATGTATTTTATCAACAAAAAAAAAATACAAGGGTCATTATCCTCCGTAGGTCTAGTAAACTCTTGTCACGTTTAAAGACGTTGCCAAATGACGCAAATTCTCTGAAAGTGAAAATATATTTCACAGTTTGTGTAAATACTAACTCCTCAAGGCATATTTTCACAATTTAAATTAACACTAAAATGTTTAAATGAACCCAAATGAGAGCTGGTAACATTACAGAAGTTTTTTTTATATCTTTGACAAATGTCAGCACTTTTTGTACATCAGGCTAGTGTGATGTTCTGTGTACGCAGGACGTCGTTACATAGTTTAAGTGATAAGAAGCGTTTCAGATGGTGTTTGATTTGCGAGAGTTGACAGCTGTCAGGTTGAAGATGGTGTACAAAAAGTGTATCATCTCAACATCTTTTTTTTTTGTGTTTAAATTCACTAATGGGATGGTTTATCATACAGAAATATATAGGTGAAGGATGAAAGGCAAAGAGAAGTCTGGCTGACTCCCAGAGAGACACTCCAGTTGTGACCTGTCAGTGGTGTTTTTAAGATCAGCAGGATTTTCACCAAAATGTTCATAAGGAGTCAGCGGTGTTTATTTTTGAGATACTGTCCTGTTTCCATTTTCTTTATTCAATAAACTGTTTGTTTTTTTTCCAGATTTAACTCGCTGGTTGTTTGATTAGAGAAAAGAACTTGACATGGAAAATGCTGCTCAGCCTGTGAAACCGGTTGTTTCATATCCTCTGTGGCTGTTTGTCAAGGCTGAGAAAACCCCCGATGATGTCATAGCGATGTCATCGGGGTGTGCACCGGTTAGGTTTGTCATGTAGCAGGAAGTGCAGGTGTTACATATCAATCAGCTGATTATCAAACATTAGAGATGCTGTTTGAAACTTTTTTCTGCACAGTTCATCACTTTTACTCACTTATTTAAATACATTTTGGTCCTCAGACCATCAGGAAATATTATGTTAAAAGTTTATATGAAGCTTATAAGAATTAATATGTATAGAATTAAATATAATTCCCTCTTTCTGTTTCCTCAGATGGACAAAAAGAGGGGCTTTGACACTAAAAAGACTTTTATTTTGAAAGATATCTACTTAATTTGACTCATTTGAACGGCTGAAGCTTCATATTAGCTTCAGATAAACTTTTAAATACATTTTTGCACAGAAGGAGCACTGTGGATTTTGTCTCCCATCACTTCCATTATAAGTGCATTATGAAGGGATCTTCTAATGGTCAGTATGAACAGGAGGAATGATTACAGCAAGAAAAACAGGTTTCAATGTTCATTTGGGCTCCTGACTGTTGAAAAACTGTGTCACCGTCCTTTAAGAATGATTTGGTCAACCAATCAGAGGTCAGTTCTCATGTTAGTAAGATTTTTTTTTCATGTGTTGTTTACACAGCAGTCACAGGTGCAGATATATTGATTAATATTAGCTTATCACACATTAACTGGTATCAGTATCTGTTGAAAATGAAGAAACTGCTGTTCAAATATTCTCAAGGTCACTTTAAAAAGGTTTCTGTTACTATTTTGTGCACTAATCACATATCTAGATCACATAACTAAAAATGTTTGTTTATATATATATATTTTTTAATGAATATGGGTCAATATATTCTTTTGACATCATCAAAAATCAATAATCTGTTGGGCTCTGATCACGTTTCCCATCCTACCAAACCAAAACACTTAAAGACAAACAAACCCATATAAACATATATATATCGTAGACATGTTAATTTTATTCCAAAAAAATTTAACTTTCAAAACTGTCAATTTGTCAACATACAATCATAGAACAATATTGAATGTACTCAACACTTCTGACATTAAATAATAAAAAAATAACAGCCATGTTTTATGTACATTTGTTTCTGAAAGCTATGTACAGAAAAAAGAATCAACTTTGTTTTCCCAAAAAAATCTGCCTACACACACACACATATATATATAGAGATATATATGTATATATATATATCCGCTCGGCAGGGTTGAAAGTATTGAAAGCCGCAGAGAGCCGTTGCATCATATGTGAACAAGTCGAGCGAAGGAAGAAAAACACCGGCAGAAATCAAAAACACTGCGATTGGAGGGAGAGATTAACTGGCAGCATGTTAAAAGAGCATAACTGGTTGAACATCGCTAGAACTACAGCTAGAAAGCTTCTCTTATCCTCTAAAAACAGCTAACCTTGAATGTCAGCTAACTGCGTCCTTTAAAGAGACCGATGCATACACAGAAATCGCCTAATATTTACTGGATGTATAAAGCGTTATTTGTAAAGATGAGAGGGGGGTGGGGGGAGGATACGAAAAGTGAAGATCAGGAACAGTACTTTTAGTTATTCTCAGATTGCCTTTAACGATGAGGCAGCAGCCGTAGAGTCATGCTTTCAACAACAGTATTATGTAGTTTCTGTAGCCCGATGAGCAGGGAGACGTCTCCTTTTTAAATCGGGGTAAGCCATGCTACCATCTTTTTTTTTTTTATTTTATTATTTTTTTTTAATTGAAACGTGTTTTACAGCTAAATAGAGTCCATGCAACTCACATTTAAAAAAAAAAAAAGAAACAAACAATAGAAACAAAACCAGGGATCAGAACACTGGGTTTCACTCCTCTGCCTTCATTTTCTGTGTCTTCTTTTGTTGTCATGAAAACACAGAACAATCATTTGGTTGCGTATTTTCCTCACTATGAATCGGCTCAATAACTGCATTTTTTTTTTAATATAATCATGCTGAGTGTGGCTCAAAACTCCTGATATCACACTTACACATTGATAACATCTTATTCGGAGTTGTGTGCGAACAACGATAGAAGCGATACACAGCACAAGTCAGGTTTTGACTTTTTTTTTTTTCCTAGGCAGGGAGAACGAGTGGTAGGACGATCCAGAGCTCAAGTTCAAGCTCTACTTTTCAGTCAAAATGGCAACCAATGTGTTTTTTTTTTTATTCCCCCTCACATGAATGAGCTCAAGATTAGAGTCCCCCCCCCCCCCCCTACAGCCCCCCATCAGTCCACATCTGTTTAACAGAATCCATTTTGGATAGCACAGCTGCTACAAAATGTGTTTCGAGCATGTTACAGAGCATGCATGTAACTCTTGGTTCATGTTTTTTTTCCAGAATACAAACTGATGTGTAATCTTCAACAGCTGCTAACAGGAGAGAGGGAGGGGGGGGGGGGGAGGGAGGAGGGGGGACGGTAATCTTGTGGTGTCGAGGGTCTCATTGGTGTAAATGAGATCAAGATTATGAAGGACACCCTGATGGCGCAGCTATCTCCCGATCGCCATCCTCCTCCCTTATTCTGCGGGAGATAAGCTGTGGGGGGGCTGGGGGCGGGGGGTCACATGGAGACCGGAGAGAGTCGTTTACTCTCTGAAAGCAACAGCAGTTATAACATAGCAACTGGTGACTTCTTGTCTTTTTCCCCCAACCAGACAAGACAAATGAAGCGTTTTGTAATCTGGGGCACGGAGTGGCAATCTCGCCTTCTTGTTAACAGCCGCCGCGTTGGGTTTCACTTCCGACAGGTCCGGTGAGGGGTGTGTTTTTTGGGCACCTCGATGCGACATCGGCTCCGGTCGTCCAGCCAAGGCAGCTCAAAGTTCCTGAAGGAAGAGAGAACATTTTAATGTTGATGAAGACTTCATGTTCCTGCCTTCAGTTACAGACAGGTGACAAATGAAAGGAAATATAACGAATTAAGATACTTCCGTGCAGTGCTGAATGATTTGAGGAGCATAAAAATGATACGAATCATCTGCTGCGGACGTTAACAGTCACTAGATCCAAGGTCAACAGCTATTGGTGATTTTGAAGCCATGTGTCACTCCTCACCACCATCTAAAGACCAAATGAGGGACTATCTTTTGGAAGAATCCCTTCAGTAGAGTTCAGAGACCTGGAGAATCTGTAGCCCCGCAATATTGCCATGAAGACCCCTCATTATGTTGGATTTGCTTTTTCAAACATATGTGTGTGATATTAGACAGCATGCTGGCGTTCTGGAGGCATGATGCGAAACACAACATCGTCAGGGTCTAGTGTTGACTTGTTTTACATAGACGTCGATTCGGCAATGTGACCTCTGCTGCTGGCTTAACGGCGGAACAACAATGACCCCCCCAATTCAGTGTTTGCATGTTTTATACAGAACGGTGTCTTGAACAGGCCGTGTAAAAAGGGGCTTGTGATGAGGAGCACTGACGTTGTTCTGGAGGCTCGTTAAGTCACTTCGTAGGTTGTTTTTTCCTTTAATTTGTCACCCGTCTGTATATAATGAACCTTTTAACCCTGTGAGCATGAATCTTATAGCCAAGGCTTAATCATAAATGATTAAAATCAACACCTTATCATAAACTTTAATGGATTTAAAGCTGCTTTCATCTGATGCCTTCTTTATTCATTTGTATCATATACTCATAAAAATGTACTTTAGGATTCCTGCAGTGCAGAATCAGTAAAGTAATTCAATGATGAATTAACAGCTTTATGCAGACTCTGTGTCAGCCTGAGATAATCACACAGTAAACATGACATGAAGCAGAATTAAAGAAAAAAAACACATAAATGCAGCTCCGACTTACTGTTGTGAGAGTTTGGGCAACGGTCGGCCGAACGCAACCACAGGCAAGAAGGGAGTGATCACGATAGTTTCAACTGGAATTAAATAAAAAAGAGACAAATGAGCATCAATCCATTTAAAAAAACATCACATCAGTTTGATTCTGCTGTTGGATATGAAGTAAAGCAGATGTACCATCTTCGGTGTCAGGATAGAAGGATGAAACCTCTGGTTCGGTCTCCTGGATGACTTTCTTCCTGTTCATGCGCTGCTGCAAACGCTGAAACATGCGCTGCTCTCTGATTCGCTGGATGTCCCATCTGGAAAACACACAAGATTATTAAAAAAAGATTTTAAAAAAACAGCAAGAAGAGTAAAGAGGAAGGACTGAGTGAGAAATCATAGCAGCTAATCAGAGTATAATACAGCTGATTAGTCATATGTTTACCTTGTTAATAGAAGATATTACATAGTTAGTCCTTTACTAAGCTCTGGACATAATGCAAATAATGTTCTTAAAAAAACAATAAATTATCAAAATTGTTGCCCATTAATAGTTGGAAACTGATCAATTAATTGACTAATTGTTGCAGCTCTATTAAATCAGGGCAGAAACTGTCAGAAATAATGAAAAATGTCCATCACAAGTTCACAGATCTTCAGATTTTGAGTTTAATGTAATTATTATTTGGTATTTCCCTCCTCAAATGTGATGATTTTAAACTTTCGTTTTGTCCAAAGATGACTTAAATAGTTGTAGATTCATTTTCTGACTGTGGATCAATCGATTAGTCGACTAATCTTTTCAGCACTAACAGTAGACGTAAAAGATCAAAATGTTTGACTAACGCTCGGTGTGATTATGCTGAATGATGGACATCCACCTAAAAAGAGTCAAAACTCAATAACTGACAAAATATTTATTAAATTCTGAAACCAAACAGCTGAGAGTCGGCGACCGGTACCTTTTCCTCCTCTTCTCATCCAACTCCAGCTTCATGTGGCGCTTCAAAAACACGTTGTCGTCCAACGACTTGATGGAAAAACAGGTTCACACATTCAATTCATTAAACAGTCACAAGCTTTAGGTTCGAATGTGAGGTAACTTTTTAAAACTCTACAGATAAAATGATTAGATTTGTTCCATTCAGACGTGTCTCACCTCAGGGGGGTTAAAGGACGAGTCCTCAACCAAAGGCTCTATATAATTTTCTCTCCAAGATGGAACTAACACGAAGAAAGAGGGGAAAGGTTAATCATAGATAGTGTATTCAGAACATTTGAAAGATATAGTGATTAAAGATGGTATATAGGTTAGGCTTACAAACAATCAGCATATCATGTACTACATGAGGAGTCCACTCACTGGCCACCTCCTCCTCCTTTTTAGGGGAAGTCTCACGCAGAGGGGACAGAGGAGGTTGGTTCCAGCAACAGAGATACATCTCTGTGGTAGACATGAAGGGCAGATCTTCCATCTGACAGCTCAGCTCAGGCTCCTCTTTGCACGGGAGCAAAATGTCCTTTTCTGCCCCTGACCTCATGGGTACAGTCTTCTCTGGGGTTTCCTTACTGCGCAGCTCTCTTTGATTGGGAGAGCCGGGCTGAATCTCAGGCTTCTGGGGGCTCAGCTTGGTGCTTTTGCCCCGCGATTTCTGGACTTTTCCATCTCCAAAGCAAGATTTCCTGTGTGGGAAAAGGAAAATAATTAAATGGTTGTTTGGATTGAAATGACTTAGAGCTGCAACGATTAATCAATTGACAGAAAATTACCAGGCAACTATTGGGATAATCTATCAATCCAGTGTTTTTTTACGAAAAAAAATGCAAAAATTCTCTGGTTCCAGCTTCTTCAATGTGAATATTTTCTAGTTTCTTCAGTCCTCTATGATTGTAAACTGGATATATTTGGGTTTTGGACTGTTGGTCGTGACAAAACAAGACATTTTAAGTTGCATTTTAAACTTGATAAAACGGTGATCGTCATTTTTTCATTAATTTCTGGCATTTTGTAGAATCGACAGATTCATCAATAATGAAAATAATCATTAGTTGCAGCCCTAAAGTGTGTATAAAGGTATTACAATATGACAAGAGTATTCAGTCATGATTTCTACCTTTTTAATTTTTCACACACAAATATATATAGTTATGGTTATATCTCTGGTCTCTATTCTATTTGTATTTATACTATTCTATTATTTATATCTGAGTTAGATGATTTAGTTACTGTATATATTTTAGCCTTTAATTATATTTGTTGCTTTTTTTTTTTTACCTCCCTCACTGTTTTCATATTCTGATTTATATCAAGTGGCTGCTGCAACACATTAATTTACCTTTAGGATTAATAAAGTACTCATGATATCAATCTATCTATGATCAGATAACATTTTCATCATTTAACTGGCAGACTGTAATTTCTCTCTGTCGTTAAGCTCAGCGCCGTCTGCCGATGTTCTTTTTTACCTTTTTTGACCTTTGCCGCCTCGACTGAAGTTGAGTGGAGTGGATGGGTTGGCCTGTGGACTCTCCTCCACATCCAGATCCCACATGTCCTCTTTGTCCGGCGTCCATGGCTCCAGGGGCTGGAAAAGGCGTTTGTCACGCGGCGGGTCCTTTCTTGTGAGCTGCAGGCGGCGCTCCATGCGCTCGATACGTGCAAGCAGCTGCAAAAAGGGGATGAAACGGGCAAAAAGGAAAGTAAAGACTCGATTTGTGACTAGCTTGAGACAAAATCAACACCTTACATTACCACACTGATATTAGCTTTAAAAAAAAAAGTTAAACATACTGTCTCCTTGTCTGCTTTGAGCTCATCTATCTCCTTGTCTTTGGACTGCAGCTGTTGTTGCTGTTGTTCAATCAGGTCCAGTTGCAGGAGGAGAATCTGTCGGAGGCAGTTCGCCTGTGTCTGGGGATTAGTGGGGGTCTTCCTGATGTTCCTCCACTTGCCCTCAGAGGAGAGTTCAATGGATGCTGTGCCGAGGACTCCGGGGACAACCCCCTTCGCACTGTCATCAGCACCAGCATCCTTGGGGTTATTGTTCAAAGCCATCTGAGGGTTATCCATGTTGTCAACAGAGAGGGGTTTACCTTTCACCGGGGTTCCCTCACCCCCCATTGGTCTGACAGGGGACAATATCCCCACGGTTTTATTGTCTCCTTGAACTACTTCTGCGACTGTGGCAGCGAGGGAAACCTTGCTTGTCATGTAATTCTGGTCTAATTTGCTAGATTTGCTCGGGATCTCGCCCCGCTGTAAGTCTGTGATGTCTATAACAAAGTCGCAGGACTCCCTCTTCAGGCTCACAGGACCCACAGTGGCGGCTCCAATGTGCGTTTTGTCCAAGTCGACGGTGTCAGCGGTCTGCTTGAATCCTCTGTGTGGAAGCAGGGTCGCTCTCAGAGTCATGACAACGACTTTTCATCCTGCAGATATTCCCCATGTGAACTCAGGAGCTGCTATCCTGCAAAACAAAAGACAAATAATGACATTCTGTGGTGTTATTGCTGGCTGGTTGACTGAAAAGGTGTCTGAGCTGGGAGTAAAATGCATGCACCTACTACTTATACTTGGACAAACCGGAGAAAAAGCATGCAGAGTGTGTCTGATCCCTAACATCCTTCTCCTAAAAAAATCGTTCGCAAGCTAAGCTACATTAGCGCTGCAGTACAAACACATTTCGCACACAAACTAGTCCTGTTAAGAATAATTTAACACTGTTGTGCGTGTGGGTAGACATTACAGTGCCTGGGCTTCACACAGGGACTCGGGAGTGGCTGTGTAGGACGCTGGCAGCAGCCTTCTCCTCCATTTTGGTTCTCGCGAAATCATGAAAAACAATAACAGCTAGCTAGCATGCTAACGCTAGCCGGCTAGTTTCACCAACAAAACGACGCGTCCGGAGAGAAGCTGTTATAACGACCGTGTTGTAATATTTATACTCGGAGCGGACTTGTTTTTACTAACGTGTAAATGTGTGTTTTGAGCTTACCTCGACTATGATTCAAGTCCACCTGCAACTGCCTTCATGTTCCCTCCTCAAGACTTGTTTTAAAGCGCCGACGACTGCGCATGCGTAATTTGTTGGATGGCCATTTCTTGTGTTTTGAAGGTTTTTCATCAGACGGAGGCAGCAGAGGGAGACAGAGACTGTAGACTGTGGTCTTTATATGCAGTCTATGAGGGAATCTATGAGGGAGACTTATTAACAAACATATACACAAACTAAATGGGTATTTGAAAGCTACACAGTACAACACTACAAGCCAGTGTAGCTAAATGCATGAAGTATAATTCATTTGCAGTCGTTCACGTTGTATAATGAAAACCCCAATTTGGGGGGTATTTCCAGATTTCATTGTCTTGAGTGCAATACAATTCAGCGCGCTAAAGTGTCCGCTTGTTCCATTATCCAACTTGTACAAAGAAAATTGAAACAGGAAGTCGGGAGCCGGAAACAGAGACAGCTCGCCTTTAAAGTAAAGGTTGCACGTTTTGAAGCGTGTTGGCCGCAGCTCAATTTAGGGAGAGCTACAATAAATAAATAAACAAATAGACTAAATAATGAACATAATTCTTCTCTTCTCAAAAAAGAAGAAAAAGCTTTTGCACATCATATGGATTATTTGCTGTGTGAAATGTCAACATACATGGGAGAAGTGAATTAACTGGACACTCTTCAGTCATACATGTTATTAGGGATGTTTTGACAAGCATTTTTGATTTATTAAGCTCATTACATTACCACCAATGTGTTTGTGCATGCAAACTACTAAATAAAGAATTGTAAATAATATAATAAATGTCATGTGTCCTATTTGACAGGTGTGGGATCTCCATTATCCCACATACTGATGCATAAACTCATCCAGTGACTGCAGCAGGATAACCTGGAAACAGCCAGAGGAAACTAGCAGCTGGTAAGTAGAGAGCAGAGTAGAGTCCATCATTCAGACAGTGACACATTTAAGTTGTTTTGAATGAATGGACGTACTGACTTGGTTTTAAGTAGTTTATTTTTTGTGTTTACATCCATATTGGGTGAAGAGTGGAACATACTTCATGCGCAGACCCTAAATAAATGTACTGTTTTTACCATGCATTTATGTAATATATGTGCAAAAACTATATGTTAACCAACAGTGCCGATTTTCACATATTATTGAGCAAAGTGACATAGGGATGTATAAATATATTCTGTATTCTGTTCTCAGTATTCACACATGCATATGTTGATATGTTGATATGTCTGAAGTAGTTGTACAAATTGAATATATAACAACATATTTAAGTGTAATTTCATAATATACAATATTAATTATTTGATATAGGATGACAGAATAGCATAAGGTATTGTGATATACGGTATAAAATTAGTACAATGTGCAGTACTTTCAGACACTTTTAGTACAGAGTGGTACAGAAGGAAGCTGGTGTAAATATTCATCTTATAAAATATGATGCAAGACTAAATTATCTCACTATCAGTGTATAAAGTAGATAAAATTAGCCTCACCTCAACCTGCTAACACATATAAATGCTTCTTACACATGAATACATCTGTAATAATAATTTAATAATGTAATAAATATATAGACTCTATATTTATAGTCTGTATTACTGATTATAGCTAAAAACGCTGAAAGGGACCATTATTCATAATGGATACTAATTTTTATACTTAAGTACATTTTGCTGAAAATATTTCTTCACTTTTAATACTTAAGCATAATTTTGAATGCAGTTATTTTATTTATACAGTAACTGAGTGATTTACGTTGTTATTGCTACTGACGTTAAAGATCTAAGTGACTCCTGTCCTGTCTCCCAGTATCTCTCCTCTCCTTTACTATCACCTCTCTAACCCTGATCCTGAGTCATTAACAAGTTCAAAAACACAAGAGTTGGTTGTAACACATTATGAGAAGCAAGAAATGTAAGAACAAGTGAGTAAGATTGACTTAAAGATTTAAAAATAGAAGCTAGAGGACGATCAGTGTTGCTGACATCAGGCTGTTTGTTTCAATTTAGTTACTTCACAGTTCACGCTGAAGAGTTTCTACTGAACTTTATAAGATCCAAATAAGAAAAACATTTGAATTTATGGATTTTTTCTTCTCTCAGATGAACAAATAGACTATTGATAAGTTAAATTAGACTTTCAGTGGAAGGAAAATTTCCCTCCTTCTTATTACCTTCAGTCAAACATGGTGATTAAAAACATTTTTATCTTCATGTATTATCAAAAAAACCATTAGTTTTCCATGTGCTGCTAAAGTGCCACTTTTTCATTAGTTTAATGGTCTGTGAATGTTTCCTGTGGGTTGTTAACTCAGTATCAACGCTTTAGGAAAATAAATCTATTCCCTCTCCGCAGTTATTACGGAGCTGCTTATCAGTAGTCACCTGTGTATGTGTGTTTCATTAATGCTTTAATGTGGTGGAACTAAAATGTTTTTCTTGCTCACTTTCCTGCTATGACACATAATTCCTCTGAGAAAACTGTATAAAAGCCACATTTTCTGAAGGCAACCAACCAGGGTAAGTAGCTTAACACTTTCTCATCGCCTGCTTTAAAGAAATCTACATTTTAAAGGTAAGAAACTATTCTTAAGCAATGAATTATATGTTGTTGTGCATACTTAAGCTACATTATATGTTCACCTGACTTCTGTGTTAGTTAAGACAAGGACATTATTCTTGATTTACTGTCATTTAATTTAAAAAATGCCTGTTTTTGCCTCAAGGTCACCATGAAGGTAGTGCTGTTTGAACTTTTGGTCATCTGCCTGCTTGGAGCTCTGCATGCACGAGCAAAGACTGAACCTGAAGAGATGGGGTAAGTCTCATAAAGCCAACATGTGCTCTAAATTTGCTTTTTAGCCTCATAAATTAAAGAATGAATACATTTTAACCTTTAAAATGATCACTCCGTAAGTCAAGGCTGTTAAGTCTTAGTAATAATCATATTTTTCTTGCAAAAAAATGAGAAAAGTCACGCATACTGTCTCAATCAAGTTAAATGATGTATAATGTATGTAAATGGTGTGTAATAAGATAAAATAGACTTTATTTTCCTGAAGGAAATTTGTCTTGGACGCATATCTGCTGTTAAAAAATATAAATAACATAGTGCATACATACAGCAGATGCACAGACTGCCATCAACAAACAAATTTTACACTACCTGTCATACAACACACCTCTAGTCATCATATGTGCAGTAGTATTAAAAGAGTAGTAGCAAGCATTTACTTAAACATTGCGTTCTATGACCATCATCAAGTATATGAACAAGAATCACATTGGTTTCATATATATACAAAGATGTGGGGTAAATTATCCAATCAGACTAACTGACTGCATTTATGCAGAATATATATACAGTATATGGAAGTGATGTAATGCTTATCAATATACCTGATGATGGTGATGTGGATGAATAAATACCAGCAGTATAAATGAGACAGTGTGTGGAAGTTTTTACATTTTCATTCAAGTTGTGCTGTGCTCCCACAATCACCTGTGAAATATCTCAGTTTTTTCTTTCATGTAAGCGTTAATTTGATGTTTTTTGTATTAGAAAAAATAGAAAAAACAGCGAACCCTCATACTGTTTTGTGATAAAAACCATCACCGCAATTCTTGCTGTGTAGTTTTTGCAGCAGTGATGGTTGGTTGAATCCCACCTGACCTGGTTTTCATCATAGTTTAAATTCTATTCATAATAATAATAATATACTAATATATAAACTTTATTTTTATAGCACTTTTCAAAATAAATGTTACAAAGTGCTTCACAATGCAATAAAAACATAAAAGTAAAGACAATAACATACCTATTAACACAGTCCAGCGTTAAGTTAGATCAGAACAAATATAATAGAGATAAAAGAGCACAAACATGTACAACAAAGATTTAGTATTTCGTAAAGCATTTTCATAAAGTTGTGGGGATTACATGAGACAATAAATAATAAAAGAATAGTCAAAATTGATGCAGCAGTGGTGGAGATATACTGATTTTTAGTCTTAAGTATTGTCTGGCTCCAGAAATGCTGGATCCTAAATTTCCCAGATTTGCAACTCAGTAGTGTCTTTTATTAGACTCTCACTGCCTCCTGAATGAGCTCATTGTTCAAACTCAGCACCACAAATTTGTGTTGTAGGCTTCTTTACAAATGACATCACCACAGAAGACACTAAACAACTGTTTCTGGTTGAGTAGCGTTACTCATGACACGTAAACTGGACTTCATGTGTAAAATAGGTGGACTGTCCCTTTAATATCAGGACATTCGCCTCTTGCAGGAGTCTGTACGGCTCAACTTAAGTCCACTGAATGGTTTATCAGACAAAACAGTTTTACCTCATTAATTTTATTCCTGTCTTTTGTCAAGTCTCGATGAAGAGGAGCAGCACTTGGCGAGAAGATACGCTGAGTCGACCATTGCCAGCGAGATGAGCAAAATCATGGATTCAATGGTGCAGAAAAACTTTGTCGACTTCTTGCTCAACCAGAAACAGAAAAAAAGCAAGTAAGTCTCTGAATGTGGAGACAGATTTCAAACAACAACAGATTTATGCGAGTGATTAATGCTGCTCTCACATTCAGGCCTGCTGCTGTGGAGGAAGATGCAGAGGAGCGTCAGTACAACGACCTGCTGAAGCTCAGTCTGCACGAGAGGCAGAGGAGAAACATCTAGGTGTGTTTTACCTCATTTAGAAACGGCTTTGTCGTTAAATATTGTACAAACTGTTTAATACAACATCTCACTTTTTGTTCTTAAAGGCTCCAATAAAGTGCAGAGATGCTCATGACGAGGATTCTTCTGATGCTTCCTGACATTTTAAAAGCTTCGATGTGTTTAATCTTATGCATGTAGTGAAATCTTGTCATGTTGCAAAACCTCCACCTGTAATCAAATCATCACACAGATAAATAAAATGATATGAGAATAAGTGAAGTAAGTAGCATTTCATTACTTCTCCACTACATTTCAGAGGGAAATATACGTTTATCTGACAGCTTGTTATGTCTCAGAAGAGGATTTTATACACAAAACATACAATCAACTTCAAATATGATGCATTTTTATAGAATTAATTACCCAAAGGTATATAAATATAGTTCAACTTTGACCAGCTACAACATTAAAAAATTTAAAAATAAATCAGTGATTTAATACAAGAGTATAACACATAACATCTGAAAGCAGAGCAATTTTACTTATTATACTTATAGTAAATTTTACTGATAAAATCTCTCTACTTTTACTCAAGTATAATTTTGAATGCAGGACTTTTTACTTGTATTTTTACACTGTGGTGTTACTACTCTGACTAAATTAAAAGCTCTGAATACTCCTTTCACCACTGTTATGTACCAGTGTGTAATAATAAAATATAAGTAAATCAGTGCGTTTTTAAGAAGTCTAATTGTTTCAATCAATCGATTCATCTGTTAACTTTGTTTTGATTACTGGAGTTTTTATCTTATTTTTGGCTTCTGACGTCTTACAAAAAGCAGTGTGTAGTCGGGGTCACATTTCACATGTCTATGAGTTGTTAACAGCTCCACCAAATAGGGATTTTCCCCTCTAAACTTCTCACATGCTTTCATTTCAATAAATGTTCTAATGATCCAATATTTCAGCAAAAATCAAAGATTAGAGAAAAAGTCCAAAAACTGAAAACAGATTTGTGTATCAGAACTTTGTTTTTTCTTATTTCCTCTCCCATTAATCATCTCACGACCCCTCAGATTTATCTGCTGACCCTTTGGAGGGGCCCAACCCCTAGGTTGGGAACCACTGGACTAAACTAGCTAACTGTATATAAAGTAGTTGAAACTAGCTCCACCTCCAGCAGCTACAACAGTAACATGCTGCTCTAACACTGATGCTTCAGTATTAATAATCGAATGATGTCATAATGATGTCACTACTTTTACTGCAATACTTTAACTACATCAAGCTCGTAATACTTATGTACTTTTACTGTAGTAAGATTTTGCATGCAGGACTTTTACCTGTAATGGAGTATTTTTACATTGTTGTACTGGTACTTTTACTGAAGGATCTGAAAACTTCTTCAACCATTTGAGAAATCTGCCAAAACCACTGAGAAAAACTGTAATATGTTCATGTTAATAAAGTTCAAAGGTGAAAAAAAAGCCTGTTATATTCTCCAGGACACCAGGGGGCAGTGTCGGTGACGTCACATACCAGGAAGTGCTTCAGTAACCGGTAATCAAAATGGAAACAGTTGCACTAAAGTAGCCTTAAATCTTGCACTTATGAACCTTTATTTACTGAAAATCTTGCGTTTAACTTTTTTCCTGAATTTAAAGTAATAGTGAGCTGTACCTGTGAGCGCTGACGTCACCGAAGAAGCCGCAGCTCCTTGCATCTCCGCTGCTAGCTTAGTTATCTGACTTCTAACGTTAAAAATAGTCTTAGCCTGACATTTACACATTTCTGGTTTTACATTTTGGGACCAGACAGCAGCAGAATGCATCGGAGAGGTGTCGGTGCGGGAGCTATTGCCAAAAAGAAGCTGGCAGAGGTTAGAAAACGTTTCTGTTTTCACACATAAACTCAATTTACGGTGAATTACGGTAATGTGGGACAATTTCCGCCGTTGGCACTTCAGCAGTATATTTTACTAGGAAGCCAGAACATTATATCCGCACGCAGTAGCTTTCTGAAATCCCCTAAGTGTTTTCTAACCATATCAGATAACTTATGCGGATATCACACTCAGAGAAGAACAGCCCACAAAATTAGCACCAGCAACCAGCCACCAGCTGGTAAAATGGCTGCTAGATTTGCTTCACTCACCAGCCAAAACAACAATGATAATCTATTGAGTGGCTTGTAAAAATTTAACATTCACTAGTCATTTTGCCTCTGGACAAAAAAGTTCATCTTGCACCCTGGAGAAGAAATGGCAAATACAGTTTTCCTTGTGCCAAATTGTCTCAGATTATTTGCATTTCCTGATGTGGGACAGTTCAGGCTGAAATCTGGGACTCACTGGGAGGCTGAAAGGTCTAAATCACCTTAATTTATACAATAAAAACTTCTCTGGCCAGTAACACTCAAGGCCAAAGTGCATGCCCAGGTCATTTCAGTAATTACAATGTTTTTACTGTTACATATAGTATAGTAATATATTAGATATTAATGTAATAACAATATAATTTGCAACCTGCCTAAAATAAGTAAAAAATAAGCATTTCAAGACTGAGACCCCTGAATAACTATTAGTTTTATACATTTAATGTACTTCAATGTTCAATGCTTCACCAATTTAACAACATAATGACTGTCCCACATTTCAAACCACATTTTCTAAAGTGGGACAATGAAAAATTGTCTGAAATAAAACAATATCATATTTTAATGCATGAATATATCATAAACACAATCTGATAACAGTTGTCAACATTGCCTCATTTATGATTTATATCCTTAACAGTTACTGTTACTGACCTTTGACTTGACTTCACACGAAGAACTTCCTGTTGGAAGATCGCCTCGCCCCAGTCTATGGCATCACGTGTGTGAAGTCATGTGATTTCAATTACATGACACCCCAGGTTTAATTTGACAACAGTCCTAATCAATCGCATTTCATAGAAAAAAATAGATAGATGCGATCGAGCTTAGGTGTCCCACTTTACTCTAATTCACCTGAAATATTAGAAATGTTTTCTTGTTTAACATGTTTGTTTGTTTTTCCGTTCAGGCCAAATATAAAGAAAGAGGAACTGTTCTTGCAGAGGACCAGATAGTTCAGGTAATGTGTGTGTGTTTTGGTATTTTATATATTTAAACACTGTGAAATTCTTACATCTCTTTAGAGCTGCAGTGATTAGTCGATTAGTCGATCATCACATCAACTATTTTGATAATTGAATAAGCATTTTAGTTATTTTTTTAAGCAAAAATGCAAAACAGTTACTGGCTGCAGCTTCTCTAATGTGATGATATATGAGGCTTTTCTGTGTCACACATGATATTAAACTGAATATCTTTGGATTTGTTCAAAGATATTTGTATTCATCTTTGAGCAGTTTGGTTGACATACAGATAACAATCAATCAGTTGTTGCTCTGTGTAAAAGACCGAGCTGTTATACACAAAGAGTCACAGGTAAACGAACAAAGGGGTTAACACACAAACAACACACTACAAACTAACCACAAATAACAAAAAACAGGACAATTTATCAAGACATTAAATTATTTAAGTATTAACCAAAACAAAAGTACCAAAACCCAATATAGTGTAAAGAAACAAGCAAAATATCTGACCTTAGAATTAACCCCCCCGTGTGGCGGGTATTTGGTAGAGTCTGTTTGGCCACATCCTGCATTTAACAGCTCTGCTTTATGAAGTGAATCTTTTGCACAGTCTTTTAACAACTTAAGAAACAAACTTAACTAAAGATAAAGTAAAGTATTGACTGTGCAAAAGTTAACTTAATCTGCACATCACAAAAGAGAACTAATGTACTGTCAAAACTACTAAATAACATATAAATATGATGCATAAAACAAAAACTGTGTGTGATGTCATTTATCTGTTGCGGATGTAATGTGATGTTCCAGAGATAAAGTAAACAAAGGGTTACAGTGTGTAGCTGCGGGTGTGGCAGTCGCAGCTGATTTAACAATTATAAAGCCAAAGGATGTGTTATACAGTTGTTTACTTTATATTCAATCTGCACATGATAAAAAGGACTAAATGAAAAATTAAAAAAAGGGAAAAATTGAACAATAACTGAGAAGCAAATAAGGGAGAAAAGAGTCTAAATAATCCCACCAAGGTTTTTTTGTGTATTTTAAAACATTCACATTCTCATTTGTGTGAAACTGAAATGTTATAGATGGAAAATAAAGTTTGTCTTCTAATTTTAAATAAGGGGTTTATAATTCTATCAATGTGAGAAAGTTTGTTTCTTAAAGCAAATCAAACTTGTAAGGTGTTAATTAAGTCATCCAACCACATCTTAATGGTTGGGATGTTAGTTTTATTCCTATTTCTAATTTTTTTTCAAGTAATCAGTGAATAAGAAAGAAAAAAAGATTAATCTGAGCTGATGTCAGACTCATTGTTGGTATTTATTAGATGAGGATGATGAGTAAAGGATCTGGTTGTAGATCAAAAGCGCTGAATTTTAACATGTGAGTAAACAATGACTTCAGGTTGCTTCTGTGAATATTGGAGGAAAATCCAGATCGATTTGGTGTAATTTTATTTTAGCATAATGAAGTCTATGTAGCATCTCAAATTGACTTAAACAGCATCAGCATCTTTGGATTTTGAACTGTTGATCAGACAAAACAATGGAAACAATTTTACTGCCTGAAAACAAAACATTTATCACTGTTTTCATTTCATTAATTTAATGTTTTAAGAACTGAAACTGAATTTCAGAAAATGTGCTTAAACAGCAGAGAAAAATTTCAAAGTTGATATAATATATTAAACTGTTTCTGCTTTTCTGACAGATGTCCAAGCAGTTGGAGACCTTCAAGTCTCACCTGGAGGAGTTCGCCAGCAAACACAAACAGGAAATCCGCAAGAATCCACAGTTCAGGGTCCAGTTCCAGGAAATGTGTGCCACCATCGGAGTTGACCCGCTCGCCTGTGAGAACAATTTGGAATATATCTGTGAATTCAGAATATATCTTGTCTTATTTGTGGTGGTCAGATCATGTGTTTTAAAGCTTAAAATAACTTTTTTTAAAAACTTGTTTTGTGTCTTTTACAGCTGGAAAAGGTTTTTGGTCTGAGATGCTCGGAGTCGGTGACTTCTATTATGAGCTTGGTGTGCAGATTATTGAAGTGTGTCTGGCACTCAAACACAGAAATGGAGGTTTGTAATACGACCCCTGTTGTATTTTGACATTTTTTGGCAACGTGGTCCACACGTGAACGCAGTACTATGCATTGCAGTCAATCATGAACGCCAGCGTGCTTTCAGACACTATAATTAGCAGCGGGACTGCCTGTGACATACTGATGTGAGTATGTTCTTTCAGGGCTCATTACTTTGGATGAACTCCATCAGAGAGTACTGAAAGGAAGGGGGAAATACGCTCAGGATGTGAGCCAGTAAGTATCTCTAAATGGGATGTTCATGTAATAGAGAAATGTCAACTTTTCTCTAAAGATTTACACAACACCCTTTACAGTATTTATAGTTTCTTTACATAAAGTAATTTAAACGTCATATTTGAATCATTTAAACACATAATATGTCATTTCTGCCTCTAGAGGTCTCTCAATCAAAAATAAAACAAAAGACGGAGTTTGATGATGTTGTGAAGTAAAGTGGGATCATGGGAGTTGTTGTCTTCATTGTTAAACAACCAGTTTCTCCCAGTTAGGATTCCTTCAGTGTTTGAATTATCCGCAGAGGTCTCCTACTCTCCAAAACAAACATACACGGAGATTAAAACGGGTAAAAACACTGAATAAAGCAGTTACACATTAAAAAATAAATAAACCAGCGTTTCTTTGACGCTGGTCGGCAGACGGAGGACGTCCGGGACGGACTGCTAGCTTAGCTGCTGCTAACGTTTGCTCAGCTTGTTCCTCTAAGATCCCAACGTCCGATGACTAAAATCCTTCATCTGGTTAAAAGATATAGTTAAAAGACGACCAAGATCTTAAAAATGTATCATACAAATGTGGTTTAAAACTGAATAAAGTTTATGACGGAGTTTCTGGCGGGCAACCACAACGCTGACGTATTATCTTGTATGCGTATAATCTTTGGTAGACGCCATTGACCGGTGACCAAATGAAACGGACCGTTACCTTTATTAAATTACTGATTTCTCTGGGTTTGAAAATTGTTTGAAACATTTGGGATAATATAAGTACACAACTCAACAAAATATATAACATAGGTCAAGTTGTTTTTAGACATTTTAATGCGTTACATGTGTCAGATGTCGATCATTAAAATGACAAAATACGTGTTTCCCAGAGATGACTTGATGAGAGCCATAAAGAAACTGAAGGTCATGGGAAGCGGTTTTGGGATGATTCCTGTCGGTGGTTCTTACCTGGTGCAGTCGGTCCCAGCAGAGCTCAACATGGATCACACTGTAGTCCTGCAGCTGGCTGAGGTAAGACGCAGCTCCGGCGTTCATTATAAACAGCTTTACCATTCAATTAAGATACGTCTTGTTTGTTTAATACAGATTTTTCACACAGATTTGTTCTTCTGGTTGTGTCATCAGTGATATTTTCTGCATTCTGAGCTCTTCATATAAGTTTTAGCCATGTGGACCTGAACTTATAATAAATAAAACCACAAAATACTGTGAATGAGTGTGAATTTTAAGTAATGTCAAATCAGTCTATACAAATATGATGAAGCTTGTCTTGTTCTTGAGTTCACTATTCATATAAAGAGGTCATGACTTTAATGTGTGTTTGTAGAAGAAGGGCTACGTCACTGTGAGTGAGATCAAGGAGGGTCTGAAATGGGAGAAGGAGCGAGCTTGTCACGTCCTGGTAAGTTCATATTAACACATTTTGACATGTCACAGTAGGTGTGTGAATCATTAAATTAATGATGACTGAGGGTCCTGTTGTCGTACATGCTGACTCACTGTCACACTCATGGCTTACTGGACTGAATAGAGCTGAGCTTTTTTTTTATTGTGTGATAGTAACAGCTGTGCTTTTCCCACCATGACAAGTCAAAACGTCTGCTGTAGAAAAGACCTTTTACATGACAGCAGTGATGGAAGAAACACTCAGATCAATACAGCAATAATAATTAATGAGCTTGATGTAGTTAAAGTATTGCAGTAAAAGTAGTGGTTTGGTCCCTCTGACTGATATATTATTATATATGACATCATTAGATTATCATTACTGAAGCATCAGTGTTAGAGCAGCATGTTACTGTTGTAGTTGCTGGAGGTGGAGTTAGTTTACACTACTTTATATACAGTTAGCTAGTTTAGTCCAGTGGTTCCAAACCTAGGGGTCATGGCCCCTCCAAAGGGTCACCAGATAAATCTGAGGGGTCGTGAGATGATTAATGGGAGAGGAAAGAAGAAAAAACAAAGTTCTGATACACAAATCTGTTTTCAGTTTTTGGACTTTTTCTCTAATCTTTGATTTTTGGTGAAATATTGGATCATTTGAACATTTATTGAAATGAAAGCATGTGAGAAGTTTAGAGGGAAAAATCACTATTTGGTGGAGCTGTTAACAACTCATAGACATCTGAAATGTGACCCCGACTACACACTGCTTTTTGTAAGACGTTAAAAGCCAAAAAGGTTGTAAACCACTGGTTTCATCTTTAACAATGTGTTGTATTTTAAAAGCTTGTTATATTATCCATTGTGTCAAATCTTCATCTGAAAAGTAACTAAAGCTGTCAAATAAATGTAGTGGGGTAGAAAGTACAATATTTCCCTCTGAAATGTGATGGAGTGGAAGTAAAGTACCTGAAAATTGTACTCAAGCACAGTACTCCAGTAAATGTACTTAATTACTTTCCACCTGTATGACAGTGGAAGTTGTTCTGTTTTAAAGTGCACCACCTTTGAACTGGACTCTCATATTTCCAGGATCACTTGCTGAAAGAGGGCTTGGCTTGGTTAGACTCTCAAGCTGCCGGAGAAGCTCAGTACTGGCTGCCAGCTCTCTTCTCTGAGCTGACCTCCCGTGATGTCACACCAGAGGAGGCCAATCAGATGACACCTTAAAGGGAACGACCCGGACTGTGGACTGACAGTCTTTTTAAGAGGCATGTCGGTAAACAAAATGTGCCAGGCGGAGCGGCTCATGTGATGGAGTTGGCGGGTTTACTGGAACTAGGCACGCAGCGTAAACTCCCTCTGAGATCATTTTCTGGACACACGGAGGGAAACTTTCCTCATCGGACTCTCCGCAGTAACATCTATGCAACGAGTGCACTTAAAACTATTACAGACTCACTGGAAGCTGCTCGCTTTCCTTCACACTGCATATGAAAGTCAGATGTTTTGTTGTCTCGGTGGTGACGGTTTACGGGGTTTAATGATAATGCTCAATGTACAGAAGCTGTAATTATGAAAATGTTTATGTATAAACTTCAACTTTTAAAAGGAAAGTCTGCATCCGCTTTGTTTGACCTCATTTTTTATTACGTCAGCAGGAGTATTTAAACGTGCTTACAGTCACTCATCTGAATTAATCTTTCACATAAATTCACTCGCTACATCACACAACCTCACATCAACAACTCAACTCATCATATACATTTTTTTTTTTTGAAAAATTAACAAAAACTTGGTAAAAGTAAAATAAAACATTTAAATCAGTATGATCTCACTATAGAGAGACAGTAGGTGCAAAGCTTTACTGTATATGAGTGATTGTGGTTAATGGAGCCATGCTTTTATTGTAAAGTTTCATCTACTTAAAGGACCATTACCACTATTTCTACATGTTTTAACCCAAATCATTTACAGCTTACTGCTGACTTTTCCTCTAAAGCACACTCTAGTTTCTTAAAATGTTTTATTTCTGCTCTACAAGCAAATTTAAACTTGCTTAATTGTCTGATTTTATATTTTTATCTTTTTATCTCATAAAATGTTGTTTCACAGCTCTCAGCATCAAACTCTTTGTGCTGAAAGCTGTTCACATATTCTTTGATGAGATATTTTTGATTTTAAATGTCTTCTTGTGACATTTTCCTTTTCAGAACTTTTGCCTCTTTTGTTTTGTTTGTTTTTAACAATTATAAAAAGAAGGGTTGCATTTCTCAAAGTAAGAAAAGTATCTAAAAAAAAAAAAAAATTCAAACAATCCTCAGCCAAGTTGTGCAGTAATACGGTGCTTCAAAGCTTTCAAAACAGTTTGCACTTTGAAATACATTATACAAGATAAGATAACATTTGACCACATTAAATGAGGACATGATGTTCGCTGTGATGGATTACACAACTCAAGCAGCACATGACGGACACTGTCGGCTGAAGGTAGGAAAAAAAACAAAACTCGAGTGCGTTTTAGGAAACAGTCAACATGAATCTTTTAGTCCTTTTTAATTATCACCACCCAACATGTAAGACTTGTTTTTTATTTTTTCCTCTAGAACCTCTGACTCATATCTAACTGCATGTTTTTTTGTATTTTTTTGGCCCGGTGAAGCTCTCACAGCTCGTGACTGTAGACGTGATCTTCGAACACGGACTGCTCCATGTTGTCACAGATCATCGTGCAGAAGGGACACACTCGGTGACTCTGCTCGTGCTGCTCCAGTTCGTTCTGGGTGATGCCCGGGAAACTCTCCTGGCAGTGGCGACACACCAACAACTGCTGGAACAGAAATAGAGAACACGCATTAGAGGGCGGTAACAGAAGAGGGGAACTGGATTATGTTTTAAATCCCGCTGTAAAAATAAACTGAAAAAACGCTGCATCACTTTCAGGCTCTGTGAGAATATCGATGTGAGGGCAGGATTATTTTTTTTCATTAATGTGTTGTTGAGTTGCTGAAGGTTCCACATCTAAATTAATCTAAATTAACTAGTGTCAGAGAAATATGTGAATGCATTTATAGCAAACACTGACTGGAAATAGATTGGAATTAGATTTTTTTGACATACCTCCTCCTCTGGTTCTCCACCGCTCTCTGCAAGGAAAGGGAACATCAGACAATTAAAATAATCATCATTAATAAACATTATTTGTTGTTTAAAGGCATCACAGGTGACTTTCACTGCTGACTTTTTCACGTCTATATATATATATATATATATAGATAAAATCCTCTAAATACTGATCTATATTTATTTATCATGATATAGTGAATTTTCTGAATAATCAACCACATCCGACAGTCTTCATGCTTAATTGTCGTCACGTAACCCAAGTGTTGAACTTCAGTGACGTGATAATTGGGGGTCATATTCAAGAGGAAGATTATGATTCCTGTTTATGTTTAAACATGTTCTGCAGCGTCGGAGGTGAAGATCCTTCTTGATCTTTCTCCAGGCGTCCGCTGACTCCTGGCCGATGACTTTGACCTCCTACTCAACTGATGCAAAGTCATGTGATGACGTTTGACAAACTTGCTGATGAAAACTTAAAAGATGAGTTTGAAAAACGCTTGTAAATGGGCCTTGAGTTGAGATTATTTTGTCAGAATTTGCATCATTCAACTCGATGAATAAAATAACCAAACAGATTCGTCTGTTTTTAGTGAATCCTAGAAATTAAAAAGCAGACAACTAAAAGTTCTTCACACATTTAAAATCCAGTATTTCCATGAAGCAGTTCTGCTGATTGATCTGCCTTCATACAACCATAGATATTGAAGGGAGATCTACCGCTGTACAAAGTTGTGACAAACCTAAATGTCTGCCCCAAATAACTGGAACATATTTCCTCGTTATTTTAATTTGTTGGAGCACCACAGACCAAAATCCATTCACCTCTGTTGTACTGTGGCAGCAGAGGTCTAACATATCTCAAAACCGGAAAAACAGGAAAGAAACACGCAAACTTGTAGTGGTAAGTGGAAAATTCTTTGGCTTTTTATGTGATTTGAGTGAACTGACCCTTTATCTTCTAGATTGTGGTGTTTCTCTGCTCTAAAAAAACAGCCTAAAAATAATTCCCACCTTTGTGTGAGTGCGTGAAAACTCACCTATGGTCTCATACAGGTTCTCGCCCTGCTCAGGTGACTCCTCCTGTTGCCAGTCTTGGGTGGTTGAAGCGGCTCCAGCTGCTGCTGCTGCGGTGATGTCAGGCTGCATGTACACCGAGTCGGAGGAGGGAGGAGCTGCGTGCAGGTCGGCGTTGACTCTGCGCAGCTCCTCGATGTCGACTCTGAGACCCTGACAGAATAAATAAATACAGTTGAACAAACAAGCACCTGAAATAATGAGATGACCCTTTGAACCGAGGACAGAAAGCATTTTAAATGTACCTCGTTCTGTCTAATGAGCTCCTCGTTCTCACGTCTGACAAACTTTATCATGTGTTCCTTCTCCTCGATGATGCCGTCCTTATCTGCGATGGCTTCATGTGCCTCTACCAGTTGCATCTTTAAAAAACATATGAAGGGAAACAAACTTCATTTTTTGTTTCAACGCACACAGAAGACAAATCTGACTTAAACACTATAAAGGCCAAAAATCTAAACACAGGTTTTGAGTTCACCTCCTGTTTGCCGCTTTTCCGTTGTGCCTGCTCACACGTCATGGCTACACCGTCCAGCTGCTCCCTGACCTGCTGCAGCTCTCTCTCCAGAAACTCAGCTCGTGTCTTGGTGTTTTTGGACTCCTCCTTCACTACCACCAACTTCTCCTGAGCTTCCTGCAGCTGTCTGAGCAGAGTCTGACACTGAGCCTGAAGAGGACGGAGGAGAAAGCTCAGTTCATTGTTGCTTTTAAAAGAATATCATCCTGTTTTAAAAATCTGTTCCTGTACCTTTAGATCTTCATCTTTACTGCTCTGCTGCTGTGTCTCCTGCTGGCTAAGCCTCCTGCACAACTCCTGGTTCTCTCTCTTCACTTCGTCCATGTTTTGCGTGACGCTCTGCAGCCGTTGCAGCTCCGCAGCGAGCCTCTCCTTCTCTTTCTCGCTGCTCTGAAGGTCAACCTGGCAAAGGTAAAGCACTCGTTTGAATAAATGACCAAAGCTTGAACCTCATGTATTTACAACTGTGGCATTATTATGTGTCTCCTGATTATGATGCGGTGCTCAGCTTTACTGGCAGAGAGAAGTTAGAGGTTACGGTCTGTGCTTTTATCTATATGATCTGTTCTTACAGGATGAGTCTGCTAATATTTTATTTTTTACTTATTGCCAACAAATAATGAAAACACCAAAAACAACAATGAATTTATCCTATGGACAAGTATTGTCTGTGTATCCAAAGCCTGATATCTTATTCTGCTGTACCACTGAGCTCAAATTTTATCCAAAAACTATTAAAAACACATTAATGAGCCGCACCGCTGCACTGGGTGACATGTTCCTTCATTACCATGAACACACACACAGTAGTTTATTTTATCTCGATCCCACAGACACCATCCTGCTGCCAGAAATACTCACTAGAGCAACAGATATATATTAATCCGCAGCTGAAAATAATCCCCACAAAATTCACAATTTACTCCTGTTTGAGTAACGTTTGCTAAAAACTACAGTGGCCAGCTGTTTTATGAAACTACTGAGCCTTTTAAAAAAGGAAACTATATCTACAGTGTACTTTATTAACACCTTCAGTAGGAACTAACAGGCTTGTGGCTGAAAGCCACAGACAGGAAGTTAGAGAGTATTAAGAGACTTATGATTTTGGTGTTGTCATGGGAACCAGCCTTATGTTTTTAAAGAGGACATATCATGCACATTTCCAGGTCTATATTTGTATTCTGGGGCTCTGCAGGAATATCTTTGCATGATTTACAGTTTAAAAACTCCTTATTTATCTTATTCTGGCTCTTTATGCAGCCCCTCAGTTCAGCCTCTGTCTGAAACAGGCCGTTTTAGTTCCTGTCTCTTTAAGACCCCCCACTCTGTTCTGATTGGTCAGATTGGTCAAACTTCTCAAATACATGTATGTACATGTTGGAGCCTGAATCTGATCCAAAATATGAGTCAACAATGTGAACAACATGGAAAAACCTCTGCAACAGAAACTACAGGAAGGGACGGCCATTTGTGAGCATTGCAAACAATGTGATGTTATCACACAGAGGAAGTAGAGGGAACTTTGCATTCAGAGCAGGTTGAAGCCTTGACTGTTGACTTTCACTTAAAGTTTTGGAACTTTGACCATGTTTAACATCGATATCTGACATTATAACAGTATATAAATGAGAGAAAATCACAAAAAGCATAATATGTCCCCTTTAAGTGTTGCACATCAAAGCAGATTTACCTGCAGCAGCTGGATGCTGTCTTTCATCTTGAACAGCTCTCTTTCTCCTTCTCTGAGTTTGGAATTAAGCCTTAAACACACGAGAGACGAGCGTTAATGGTCAGAAAACACGATGCAGCGAGACGTTGTCTATTTTATAATAAGATAATGTAATAATAAGCAGACTTAACTCACTTGGCAATCTCGTCACTCTGATCTTCAATCTTCCCCCTCAGCTCCTCGCGCTCCTCCTTCATTTTATTGATCTTGATCACAGCTCGATCGTATTTCTCCTGAGTGTGTTGAAACAAAAAAAAAGGTGGAATGACACAGAAGACCGACAGGCAGAACTTTTAACAGCACAATAAAATGATATTTACCTCGTTTTGTCTTGATGCTCCGTCTAATCTTTCACTCTGACTTTTGAGTTTTTGCTGCTCATCAGCGTTCTGTTGCTGTATCTCCATCTGCTTCGCCATTTGGACCAAAATCTCATCCTAGATGCAAAAACATAAAAGTTTTCTCACTGATATTGTAGCTCTGATGATAAAACGTCACATAAGGACTCAACACAAACCTTCAAGCGGTCCGTTTCTTGCTGTTTTTCCTGTAAGTTGTATTTCAAGTTTGCATTTTGCACCTTGATTTGATCAAGTTCTTTCTCCAGTTCAGACTTTTCTTTCTCTTTCTGTCCATTCTGCTCCTGTGGAAATCAGTCAAACTGTATCAAAGTTCAGTTCCTATTGATCTATTTTCACACAGATGTTGCGTTAAATTAGATAAGCAAACCTTCAAACCGTCGACTTCTTGCTGCTCCTGCTGCAGAGCCTTTTTTAAGGTTTCGTTTTCCTCTCTTATCTGATCCAGCTCCTTCATCAGTTCAGCTTTCTCACGGACGCTCTGCTCGACTTGTTCCTGGGTTCAACAAAACACATAAAGTCAATATATTAGCTTTATTTACTTTTGAGAGACTTATCTGGTTTTTTTCATTAGACACACAGCTGCTGTTTTTTTTAACACAGAGCTCTAAAATGAATCCACAATTAAAGTTTAAAACTGATATTCAACAACAGTCCTATAACATTATCACCCTGTTCAACTGGCGTTTTACTGTAAATCTGTTCATTGATTACCTGTGTTGTGATCACCAGCAGGTCATCATCCATGCTGCTCTCCATGTTTTGCTCCACTGGGCTTTTGAAACAGAAAGGGGTGCTGGCTCCTCGCACTTGGCCAGTACTGTCGACGTAGCAGAACTGGTAGAACTCGATCTCGTCTTTTGGCAGGTAGTAATCTGATGAAACGAGAGCAGAACGGCCGGATAGAGGTCTTCATTTTATCTTTATTTATACTGTAGGACTGCAAATAGTTATTATCTTCATTATCAATTGATCTGTCAAAATATCCAATTTACAATTAATAGAGGGGAAAAAAGTATTCAATATTTTATAAAAATCCCACACGAGAAAAGTCCAAAAAATAAAAACTTTGTGAAGCAGATGATTTTTCTTCTTTAATGAAAAGGAAAAGTTCACAATGTTTCAAGTTTGTCTTAAATAAACATTAAAACAGGTTTTGTAGGTTGCTGTAATCCTCCTGCTCATACTGGCTATTTAAAGATTTCTTCATAATGTGCTTTCAGTGATGTAAGAGGTGCAAGAATGTACTTAAAAGGTTATCTGGAGCTAATATTAAGCTCAATTCACATGGATATCTACGAGTCTTTTTAGTGTCAAAGTCCCTCTTTTTGTTACAGTCTGTCCACCGCAGCTCAACAAGGAAACAGGAAGAGGGAATTTTGTACTTTAAACACTGAAACTGTGGAAAATATTCACTTTATTTAACTAACTCAGACAGCTGAAGCTTCATATAAGTTTAGATAAACTTTTAAATAAATTTTTGCTCAAAACAAAGACTTACAGCAAGAAAAATGTATCAGTGTTCATTTGAGCATCTGACTGTTTTAAAGGAGACTTGAAAAACTGTGAACTCGCCCTTTAATCATCTCTCGACCCCTCAGATTTATCTTGTGACCCTTTGGAGGGGCCCGACCCCTAGTTTGGGAACCACTGAACTAAACCTAACTATATATTAAATAGTTAAAAGTAGCTCCAGCTTATCACTTATCATCATTAACAATAAAATAATGTGATAATTTATTAATCACAGAACAAGTATTTTCACTTTTGATACTTTATGTAAATGTTGCTCATAATTTTGCACTTTTAATAACTTTTAACAACAACTTGTGTTAAAAGTGTTTTTACATTATTGTATTAATACTTTTAAAGATCTGAGTATTTCATCCAAACACTGTTGGGTGTTACTGTGTCATCTAGAAACTATGAAAGGTGACCTCAGCATAACGTAGGTCACCGAAAACGAAAACAGAATCTAACTGTGTAGTTTGCATAAATGATCAGATATGACGGAGCCGAACGTCTGTTGTGTGTCAACACTGCAGAGCCGGAGGATCAGATCATCACACGCAGCTCAGAAACACAGATTTAAAAACCTTGTAGCTTTAATTTAAACTGTTTACACATGAAACACTGACAGAGTTCAGAGTCACTCAGTACATTTACTCAAGAACTGCACTTAAGTACAATTTTAAGGTACTTGTACTTTACTTGAGTATTTCCATTTTATGCCACTTGATACTTTTTACTACATTTATTTGACAGCTTTACTTTTCAGATTAAATTTGACATAAAATAACATAATGATAAGCTTACAGATTATACTGCATTGTTAAAGATTAAACCAGCAGCTTGTGGCCCTTTAAAAAAAAAAAAAATCTGTGTCTCAGTTGCTTCAGATGTCTGAGTTGTTTGAAGTTACAACAAAGAGACATTTTCCCCTCATGTGCTTTCACATAAATAACAGTTTGAGGAACAAAGACTCTGCAAAGATTGAAGAAAAATGCATCCAACTTTTTTTTTTCTTCTTTCCAACACAATCAGTCATCTCAAGATCTCTCAGACTGATCTTGTGACTCTTACAAAGCAGCTCGAACTAGCTCCACCTCGAGCAGCCACGACAATACTCTAATACTCATGCACTGACTCATCACTGTTAGCAATGTACTTAAAATTACATTTATGTCATATATCACTCACAGCCTGGATTTCTGCAAAATGAGTACTTTTACTTTAATACTTTTAAATATATCTAGTTGGTAAAACTTCTATGCTTTAACTTAAGTAAAAGTATCAATACCACAATGTAAAAATACTTCATTACAAGTAAAAGTCCTGCATTTAAAATCCAACTTAAGTAAAGGATCTGAGTATTTCTTCCACCCCTGCAGATACTTCCGGCCGGCAGTGTGCATCATAAACATGACAACACACTATCACACCGCAGCAGTAAAAGTGAAACTGTGTCTTACCCTTGAAAACTGCTTGTTTAGTCACTGACTGTTGCCCCGTCACATCCTGACATGGTTCCACCCACACAAAGGTATGATAATCCTTTGTTGTGCTCCACCCCACCTGTATGAGAAAAAATAACAAAAACTCAAGACAGATATTCCCTAAATGCATCATACACACATTAAAGTAAATTCAACTTTGTTTCCTCACCTTAAAAATACCCACCCAGTCCCTGGGGTTGGGCTGGAAGGCCTCGGTGAGGGCGTAGCAGCAGGTCACGGGGGTCGCGGGTGGGTATGAGTGCGGGATGTCGGTGAACACCACCTGGGAGAAAGTGCATGTAAAGGAGTCGACTGCTGCTGCTGCTGCTGCTGCTGCTGCTGTGTCAGTGGAGCTCTCCATGCTGAGATTCAGTCTGCCAAAAAATATTAGGAACACGCTGTGTTATGTTACTGTCACATCGTCTAGATGTCTTCAGTGATATACAGTGGGAAAAACCATGGAAGATTTGTGGTAAATATAGTATCAAATAACACGTTTAAGGAAGTGTCTTTCAACATATTGCATAGAATTTATCTGTTAGAAAAGATTCAAACTAGATATTTATATTGATTTTTGTGGACTACACTGTTTTTTCACTTAATATATACAAGAATGTCCTGTATTGATGTAGCCAACTGTTGAAATAGATGTTTGATGTGATGCTATATTTTAGTCAAGATAAGATTGAAAACAACATGTTGAATATGCAAAATAACCAAGTCAACTTTCCTGCACTTTATTAGTAAATTTAAACAAAATAGCAGCATTTTATCTGATGTTAACAACAAAAAAAGCCACTAAGACCTTTAAGTTAAGTTAAGTGAATATAATAAACTGCATAACACAAATCTTTTTTGTTTGTTTTTGTTTTCTATTATTGTACCTCTGTATATGAACATGTGCAATAAAGAAAGAGAGAGAATAATCAATCAGTGTGTCAGTAAACACATACAGACTGATGATGAGACATTTCATGAGTGTGACTGAGGACAGCAGGTGCTGTAAGCAGCCTGTTGATGACAGAAAGCAGCACTGCTGTTTGTCCTGCTAACCTCCTCCTTCCTGCTGTTGTTGTTTTTCTGTTTTTGCGCACTTACAATTTGTTTTTAGTTTTTCCAAAGTCATCCACCATCATCTCAAAAACACTCAAAAACACTTTCCTAAAGTAAACTCAATCGTAAAACAAGTCCCTTTACCCGGATACCAAATATAATCTGTTATATAAACTTTTAAAATGCTGTTTAGAATAAAGAAACCGAAAGTGAGCTGGCTGAAAAGACCGCACCCGTAACATTTTATATTGTTTGCTGTGACAAACAATAATGTCTCCAGTACAAACTGTCATAAAGAGCCTAAAATTATGTAAATATGTTCGTATTAAAACATAAGACTTACATATTTGCTGTCACTTGTCTCAGCACCGGACACGACCGTCAGCTGCGACCAACCCAGCCGCTTTGCTGCGTTCAAGTGCTGCTCGGAAATCTGTTCTGCTGGGCTGTAAATGCGACATACGACACAAAGGCTGTATTTTCAACCAAAGTTCAACATTGAGTTTACAAAAGCAAGGATTTTTTTTTTTTTACACAACAATACTAAGCAGTATTTAACAAGAAATTTTGCTATAAAATAGTCATTTTATAAATTGAACATTAAATAACACTTTCACAAAGAACATAGGTTATTCAAATATATAACATGAAAATAAAATCGTCTTTACTACAGTTCCTTAATCATTACGTAAAATAAATATAACTAAAAGAAAGCGAGGTGTTAAAGGACATCTGGCACATAAATAGTACTTTCT
The DNA here is from genome assembly GCF_963924715.1 of Thunnus thynnus. Taxonomy (NCBI): domain Eukaryota; kingdom Metazoa; phylum Chordata; class Actinopteri; order Scombriformes; family Scombridae; genus Thunnus; species Thunnus thynnus. The sequence continues at coordinate 5,502,451 of NC_089536.1, read as the reverse complement.
AACCAAATAGCTTAAATATATATATTATATATATGTATATAATTTACTTTACAGGTAACTTTTCTGTTTTCTGAAAGGAATTTGGACATTACATTAAAATGATTTAATCTTATATGAGCAAAAATTCATTTTCAAATAAAAAAATGTATTTATCTAAATCAACAACTCCCCCCACTGGTAGTTTATTTTATTTTATATGTCGTTTAGAATTGTAAAATTGTGATGGACTATTTGTTTTATTTTCTGTTTCTTTCTTTTCCTACAATTACTGAAATTGCAGTCTAACCTCTGTGCAATATTCTGACCAATGATCGTATATACAACCTTTTCGTGCTTTATACACACACACACACACACACACACACACACACACACACACACACACACACACACACACATAGTTGTGTATGTATGTATGTATGTAGCCTATATATTATATATTTTCCATATATATATCTACATACACACACACATATATACATATATATTCAGATTTTGTATTGCTTTGTATATTTTGTTATTGTATTTTATGTCTTTACATATACATATATTTATTTGCTATTTTTCCAGCCAAAGTATTTCACACAATTGTATAACCAGAGTGACAATAATCTTGAATCTTTTACTGATATTTCCAAGTGCACTAAAAAGGAAGATTTATATTCGCCTAAATGTAAATAAACTGAACTAAAACAAAACTAGGTACTTTTTAGTAGAACTACAGGCAACATGGACGAGTAGAGAACATGAACATTTCAAAATATTTTCGGTGCTTTTTTTATTTATTTATTCTTTTAAAGTGCTAAATCAACAACAAAATATCAAAAAGTGGACTTTTTGGGTCATTAGGCTAAATGTAATAAGTGATGACATCATGAGTCGCCTGCACATACATGACAGTTAAACACGACGTCAGACAATCTCAGATATCTGATTTTTCATGTGTGCTCAAATCAGATATTGCTGCGTCGTTCCCGATTGTACCTGAAGGCACCAGAATATGGGTTAAGTGCGTGCGTCTCTAAAGTGCATTATGGGAAGTGTAGTCTCATTTGAGAACACGTGCTCTTCGCTCCCTCCTCATGTCTGGCAAGCTCAGGATGTGAACACAAGAGGGAACCAAAACCCTTTTATGTCCTGACACTGATCCTCATTCTGTAAACACGTCTTTACACTTTAGACTGTTGTAATTATATAAACTTAAATATTGGTTTAGTTTAAACAGCAGTGTTGTGTTGGTTGTATTTTTTTATTTGTCACCTGCCTTTTCTATTTCATAACAAATCTGTAAAAAGAAACCAAATGAGGTTTCAGGACTGAACATCAATTAATTAATTCCTCAACATTAATTAGGACACTGATAATAAATAAAAATAAATACAATTGAGAATTAATTGAGATAAACTGCAGCTGGAAATGTGATAATATACCTGATAATAAACCCACAGCAGTGTTCATGGCATTCCAACTGACTGCAAGTGGATGAGCTTATATTGTGGACATGATTTTAAAAACATCAACTCAATAAACAAAAACAAAAAAACCCACAACATATACAGTACCAGTCAAACGTGTCCTAACTTTTGACTGGTACTAAAGGCTATATATACTGTATACTTTAAAAAAAAAAAAAAAAAGGCATCCATGATATTAAAATGAAGACATCTAAAAATAAATTAATAGCCAGTAATTTTTTAAATTACTTTTTGTGATGGAAAAGACATAAAGCGTTTTAACCCGATAACAAAAAAGCATTTTGTTCCAAATCTCATTCAGTGACATTCAGGAAGTCCAGGTCACATGTTCATGCTTCAGGCTTTGCTAGGTCAGTCTGTATTTTGGCTGCTGGTCAATTATCAAAACTACGATGAGTAGTAAAACATATTTTTTTTCATAAAATAAATAATCAGAAGGCTTCTTAATTAGTTTAAACATTCATGTTGCACCTTTGGTCACTAGTGACGTTTCAATCAGCTGTCAAAGATAAAACACCTGAACATGATTAAAAGGTCCATTTATTGATTTAATGTAGATTTACACTTTGAATGCAGTTTTTAAGAGGTCAGTAACAAGGTTCCTCTTGGGTTGACATGACAAGGGGTCCCAGCTAGACTTTGCTTTATTTTAAGGGGTCGCAGGCCAAAAAGGTTGGAAACCACTGTTTTAGATGATGTTAGTATCACACCTTATTTACCTTGCACGTTAAGGTTTTCACAGTTCAACTATAAATGCACGTTTAAAAGTCTCACGTTTTAAAAAAATTGTATTTTATCTTATTTGTAGGTTATCTATTGTACACAAAATAGGCTCTGTGTCGTGGAAATGATGAACATGATTGATTAATCTTATTTATCTGCACATGTTGCATTGTCTACTAGTTAACTTATCGATTATTGTCTTAATTAATCGGTTAATCGTTTTGACAACAAAATGTCAGAAAATAGTGAAAAAACAGTCAAAACCTCCCAAAGATATTCAGTTTATCATCATGTTCGACAAAGAAAAGCAACAAATCATCACATTTGAGAAGCTGAAACCAGCTTATTTTTTCATTCTTGCTTAAAATCACAAAAACGATTATTCAGTTATCAAAATAGTTGCTTATTAGTCTTCTGTCGAATCGATTAATGGACTAACCTTGCAGCTCTAGAAAGAGGACTTGTTTTATTTGAATAACTTGTAGAGGCCCGATGAGGTAAAACACTAACCGACAGGAAATGAAGCACAAATTAGAAGAAAGTTTGACCAAAAAAATCACAATTTTGTGTGTCCAAAATATGTTTTTTCCGTATCCTATCCTGTATCTCACGACCCCTATGATTAATCCAGCAACCCCTTCTGGGGTCCGGAACCCCAAGTTGGGAACCACTGATCTAAAATATTTAGTATTTGTGTGATGGAAATGATGATTTCCTCTTGAATGTCGGAATGAAATGACAAACAATCATATATTATTAACAATATTAAAGTCCGTTAAATTAAAAATCTTTTTTTAGACTGAATGAATACATTAGATATGTTTAATTTAAAGTTTATTGGTTATAAAGCACATAAACTGCAGGGTGCACCTGTGGATGACCCTGTACATCTTTCCTCATCGGTGACCCAGCAGCCAATCACACACGAGAGCTCTCACACCTCCTGGCTCATGATTGGCTGAAAGCGAAACGGGCACCGCAGTGGGGATGCGCGTGAGTGGCTCGAGTTAATGCCATGTTTCATTCATGTTTACGTTTGTCTGTTTCAGCTTCACTGTGCGTCCAGCGGAAACTGCAACACACGAGCCGCCGATAACAGCACTAACAACCGGACAGAAAGCTGCAGGTTGGCGCTACACACCGGGAACGAGAGGACACACCTTTTATCTAACGGTAACTTCAGCTCTACGACGTTTGTAGCCGTTTAAAAGTTGTTAAAAGCTAAAGCTCAGCTAAAGGCAGTTAGCATGAACTCGCTCGCGCTTAGGGGAGAAGTCGGCATTTCGTTACCATAGCAACAGCACAGTACATACATAATAAGTCATGTTGTTAGTTGCGATGTTTTGCTTGATTTGTTCAGTGTAAAAGAAACAAAGCTCAAGAAACTGAATTAAAACTAAAAAACTGAACCTGTGCAGCTTATTAAAGAAGCTTAATGATTCATAAAAGAAGAATTCAGAGACATTTTGTGTAACTTTTTGGCTCTGGACGACATTAAAGTAGCATCTGTGCGAGATTCAAAGTCTTATGAGATCAGATATGGATTGATATATAATCACAGGAAAGCTTAATTTAATTTTATGTCTTTAAATTGACATTTTATGGCATTTAACAGCTTACTAGTGAATGGTATGTCACACTATATTCTATGACCTCAAAGAGTTTTACTGGTCACATAGGGCTGCAATTTATTAATTATTTTCATTATCGATTAATCTGACTGCTTATTTTCTAGTCTATAGCCTAATTACTGTTTCCCAAAGCCCAAGATGCAATCTAAAACGTCCTCATTTGTCCTCAAAACAGTCCACAACCCAAAGATATTCAGTTTACTATCATACAAGACTAAATAAAGCAGGAAATATTGACATTTAAGAAGCTGGATCAAGAGAATTTTGGCATTTTTTCTTTAAAAATGAGTCAAAACAATTAATTGAGTAATTGTTGGAGCATTGTTTTCATTATTGACTAATCTGCCAATTATCTTCTCAATTAATTGATGAATCATTTGGCCTATAATATGTCAGAAAATAGTGAAAAATGCCTGTTATGATTTCCTACAGTCCAAGGTCTTCAAATGTCTTGTTTTGCCTGACCAACAGTCTAAAAACCAAAGATATTTACCGTAGTTTACACTGATAGAAATCAGAGGGAAGCAAAAAATCTTGGCATTTGTGAAGCCAGAGACAGCAAATATTTGGCATTTTTGCTTAAAAAAATGACTAAAATGATTAATCAATTCCCAAATCAGTTGGTAATTACTTTTTTGTCAATTGACTAATCATTGCAGCTCTAGTCACATACTGTATTTTAATAGCTGTTATCAAAAATAATGAAAATACTGTCTATGATTCTATCGAAGTACTACAGCTCGGGTATCAGATATTGATAGCTGTTATAGCAGAGAGATGATATCTAGTAGATTTGTCTGTACAGCAACACTTTCAGTAGTTACTCGACCAACCTTTTTTTTGTCATTGTTCAATCTAGTGTAATCTGAGGAGTCACAGATTTCAGTGCGACACTGACAGCTGTGTTAACTAGCGATTCGATTCAACTAATTGATCAGTTGTTTGGTTTATAAAATGTCAGAAAAAGTTGTTCAAGTCCAAGGTGACGTCCTCAAATGTCTTGTTTTGAATATATTCAGTTTATCATCACAGAAGACTGAAGAAAACAGAAAAATTCATATTCAAAAATCTGGACTCAGAGACTTTGGACATTTTTTCTCACAAATGAAACAATTCATTGCTTACCAAAAAAATTGGCAGCTTATCGTTGCAGCTCTACTAGCTACCCAAACTCTTATACAGATATTATAAAGTGAATGTTCTCTCTGGTCCACCTGCTGTGACTGTAACCAAAACTGTTTGCTCCAGTAAATTACTTTTTCAGGTTTCTCCACATCCTTGATCTTTTAAAAACCAGAGGGATATATATTTTTTCCGACTTTGGCATTGAGCCATAAAGGTCTTCTTCCACGGCCAACTGGCAGCTTTGAATGTTCACATTTCGTTCAGCTATTCTCTCTATCATCAAACATTCACCACGCTTAAGTTGCCTTAAATTCTTTATTTCAAGCCTTTTAGTCACACACATAACCCTGTTACACTAATACGTACACTATATAACATTAATGTGACCGTGTAATTTCAGTATCTTCACTCTCAGGCAGCTGCTTATTATTCACTCTGGAGTAGGATGTTGGGACTACAGGTGCAAATTATCCGTTGAGCTAACCCCGGTACATTTACTGTGATGTATGCATGTTGAAAGACTTATACTTGGAGCGGAGAAGTGAAGCCCTCTTGAGGGAAAATCAGTTTCCACACAGGAAGGACGGGAGGCAGCCAGATTTTTGTGGCTTCAACTTGCAGCTCAGCTCCAGGTTATACTGAATATGAACTACGTTTCTTTATGATAATGGAGTTTACTGTTCCTTTCTCTGAAGGTTTGTCCTCGTAGTTCATATTTATATGTTTTACAACCAAGACATTGAAATCAAACAGCCACAGTTTTAATAATGCCAGAATTTTTTTGCATGTTTGCTACAGGAAACGAGTGAATGGTGCACAGAACATAATGTTTTAAAATGGTGATTTCTGATCTTGCAGAACATTACTCAAAAAGCTGTACTTATTTACAACAAGTCCTCCAAACTAAATAGGTAGTTTGTCATTACCTTTTATGTTTAATACTGTATCACACCTGAGACATGCTGCAGACGGGGGACAAATTAAAGGAAAAACCAATATAAAGTGTCTTAGTACGGTGTTGGGCCACCATGTGCCATCAGAACAGCTTCAGTGCTCCACTTTAAAACTCTTCTGGAGAGATGAACATCATTCTTCTTTTAGAAGAATGATGTAAATTCCCTCATGTGGTGTTTTGATGATGGTGGTGGAGAGCGCTGACTAACACCTCAGTCCAAAATCTCCCATAGGTGTTCAACTGGAATGAGATCTGGTGACTGTGAAGGCCATAGCATATGATTCACATCATTTTCATACTCATCAAACCATTCAGTGACCCCTCGTACCCTGTGAACTGGGGCATTGTTCATCCTGGAAGAGACCACTCCCATCGGGATAGAAATGTTTCATCATAGGATAAAGGTGATCACTCAGAACAACTTTGTACTGATTTGCAGTGACGCTTCCCTCTAAGGGGACAAGTGGACCCAAACCATGCCAGCAAAATGCCCCCCAAAGCATAACAGAGCCACCAGATCCCCTCACTGTAGGGGTCAAACAGACCTGTACTGGTTTTTCATTTAATTTGTCGCCCGTCTGTATATTTTGTTTATAAGAGAAAATTGCGCAGGCCGTTCCTCCTACCACCATTTAATATCTCTCCATAAAAATACACCGTTGTCACATTAAATTATAATTGGCCTGCTCTGTAATTGTATGAGGGCCCATCGCTCTCTCTCTCCTCTTGACACACACACACACACACACACACACAAAAGCTTTTCACTCATACAGTTTTTAAACACCTGCAAATGTACGTACAGTGATGACTTGTCAATTCATCAGCCAACTTCAAAAGCGGAGCCTTGGCAGGTGATCTTTAAAGCATCATAAGAAAGACAAAAGGTAGATAAGTGAGTGTGGAAGGGTGTAGGTTGTCACCTAATTATTAATTCATGTTGATTGACTGATTAATCAGTATATAAATTGGCCACTTTGTGCTTTTCGTCAGCCTCACTAACATCCAGTCTTGTTTTGATCTGATCGATATCTGTAAGCTGCCATGACAACAGCGTCCTGTCCGTCTACTGTCTAAGTGCGTGAGCTTCTACCTGCGCTCTATTTTTAATGTCTTCAATCTAAGACGGCGCTTCAACTGAAGGTACTCTGTTTCAACTTGGCCAAGAAGATCGATGTACTGCCTTCTCACTTACACCACACGCCGCCACGCCGCTTTTCAGCACAGATTTAAATTTAACAACTTGAAGTGTTGAAAAGCTCTTCTCCTATTTCAGTGAACAAATATCAGGGATTATCCCTCTCCTGTCGCTCCCTGCTGAGGTCTCCTGCTCATTCTCTCTCCATCATGTCAAGACGGATCAGGTGTTTGTCCCCACAGTTTGTAATTGGTCACCAGATCCACCGCTGGGCCTGATGCTTGACTGTGTAAGTCAATCTGAAGTGAGCCATCCTTGTGATGATACAAATCTACTCTGTTTTTTTTTTGTTTTTTTTTAAGAGTCCAGAAGCAGACGGTGCACAAGGTTGAGATGTGGCTCATTGGTTTGTCTAATGAGGAGTGTGAAAGCATCTTAAAGGGCTCTTGAAACAAAGAAGATTCCCGTGTCAGAGAGGTGCAGCGGCAGCGGGACCCGAGCTTCTTCCAACACCTGTGTCCTCACAAATGTAGGCTTACCAGTGCAGGTGAGTCAGAGTCATTTCTCAAATGTGAGGCTTGACAGTGAAGTTTAGAAATTTGCTCAGCTGCCAATTTAAAAGGTGAATCCAGCTAAAACTAAAACAGTCTAATACAACAGTGCTGCAATAAATCCTACCTGCATGAAGGTTATAATGTTCACTTTTAGTTGAAACTGTTTTATAGAAGTGCTGATTCAACCTAATGGTGCTTTTGGAAGCTGTAGTTTGTGCTTTTAAACATTATTGCATTATACTGAGAGGTGTTTCTAATATTTTATCCACATTGTTTATATCAAAGTAGGTAGACTAAATATTACATTAAATTCAACAGTCTACAGCCTCAAAAATGACCAGAAAGTTAAATTAGCGTCTCTCTAAAACAGCTAAAATACAACCTGAACATTATAGCCTTCATGAAAGTGGAATTCATAGCAGGGCTGTTCGATTAGACTGCATTAATGCAATTAATAATGAGTGTTTTGCATCACTGAAACCAGAGTGATTGTGATTAGTAATTAAACAATTAGTAGATTATGAATAAAGTGGTTTTTAATGATCATTTAAGTCATTTATCTAGTAAAAGCAGAGAGCATTTGCCTGTTACTGCTTCTCAAATGTGCAAAGATTTGCTGTCTTTCTTTTTCATATCATTGCAAATTAAGTGGATTTTTGGACTGTTGTGTGCAATACCAATTTGCAATTCTAATTAGAGATTTTGAAAATGTTTTTTATATAGAATTTAAATGGGACCTATTATGCTTTTCCTTTTTTTTATCATATATATATGTTGTTACATTGTCGGATATTCATATTAAACGTGGCTAAAGTGTCAATAATGAGGTAAACTTATGTAGCATTAATCCCTGTGAGCAAAAAGCACCGGCTTCAGACTGCTCTGAACTTTCGGTTTCCAACGTTTTTTTCTACTTTCAGCTCGAGTCGACGTCACCTAGTAACAGATTTCTTTATATGGTCGTCTGCTCCACGCACAGTGCATGACTCCACTGCTCCGCTACAATAACATTATGGCATTTTTCTATTGTTTTGGGGGTAGACACACCAAGCCACGACTCCATTGTACAGCAGGGCAAAGTAAAATAAGTTACCTGTTGGAGTTGTGCTGGTCATCTGCAGTTCTTCATCAAACATCATCATCGCTGTTTCTGCTTGTACTGCATTATTTCTAACTGATCTGCTGAACAATTAGCTCCAAATATCTCCATATGTTGTTGTTTTGACCAGTTTAGCACTGCTAACAAAGCCGCTGGTAATTCAGTGAGGAACAAGTTTCATTTCCTGTAAATTCTTCCCAATAAATGTCTCCCATTATTTAGTCATTTCAAAGCTTTTAACATGAAGCAGTAAAGGAGAAAATGTTGGGTTTGCATCGGCGGTAACTTAACATGACTCTGATGCGGCTGCCCCTCGGCAGGCTTCCTGAAAGTTGGCCAATCAGAACAGGGTGGGCTCATCGTGAGGAGGGCCTTAAAGAGACAAACTGCCTGTTAGAGACAGAGGCTGAACTGAGGGGCTGCATAAAGGGCCAGTATAAGATAAATAATTGATAGATGAAGATAATAATTTTTGAACTGTGAATCATGCAAAGCTACTCTAGTGGAGTACAAAAAGCTGGAAGTCAGCATAATAGGTCCCCTTTAAAGGTTTATCTTTTCTTTCAGGCACTTTTGTCCAAAGCAGCTTAAAATAAGTGCGTTTAACCTGCACAGCAACAAGAGCTAAATGCCAGAAATTACAAATGTCTAATCTTTGGATTGTGTTTAGCGCTGCAGTTTGTTGTTTTTAAAGGAAATTGGATGCTAGTGAGTGTTAGCATAGCATGGTGTGTCTGTCTACCTGCCTGAATGTTAATTTTTTAATTTTTAACAAGTGACAAAGTCATTCTTACGGAGTCCAGTCATTGTTTGTTGAGGACAGATAATACAAAGGTGTTATTCGTGTACCTGTTGTTGTCGTACGCTGAGGGAGGATCTTGGTGAAATCATTTGCGGGGCTGTAACCGTATCCGGGCTGAGGTCAGTGGGGCGTCTCGGCCCAGTGTAAAGCTCACAGTTCATGGCCAGGATTATCCAGATCATTGGATCAGAATACTGTTACCGAGCACTGTAACCTCCCACCGTGTACCTGGGATGTCCCTCCTTACTGCCACCACCAACCAGCCCCCCCCCCCAGTACTCTATCACGATCATTACCAGGAATTAACTTGACCTCACCTTCACCCCACAAGACACCAGATAGGATGCAGAGGCGAACAGCTGAGACGATCGCCGGCCACTGTGCTCCGGTCAGAGTGCAGACAGACATTTAAGAAGGAGAACACACAAGTGGAACTTAAGTCACCTACATTTATTCCTATAGACTTTATCGTCTTCATCTTATAGATGAATGTGCACTTAATTTATGATAAAAGAGACGTCTCAGTCACTCCAAAGTGGTTACAATTTTTAAAAATGCTTTTAGCATAGAGGGTCAAAAAATGGGAGAGGTTTGGGGTGATGTATGAGTAAGGATAAATCGATTAGTCAAAAGAAAATTAATCAGTAACTATTTAGAGATTCAATTAATCGTTTGTCATTTTTTAAGCAGAAATGCCAAACATTCTGTTTCCAGCTTCTCAAATGTCAGGACTTTTTACTTTTCTCTGTTTTTTATTGTGTAAACTAAATATTTCTGGGATTTATACTGTTGGTCGGACAAAACAAGACATTTGAAGGCGACACCTTGGAATTTATAACGGGCATTTTTCACTATTTTCTGACATTTTATAGAACAAATGATAATTGATTCATTTGGAAAATAATCAGCAGATGAATCAATAATAAATAGAAATTAGAGCTGCAATAATTAGTTGACAACTATTAAATTAATCGCCACCAATTTGATAAGCGATTAATCGTTTTGAATCATTTTTTAAGAAAAAAATGTCCAAATTCTCTGGTTTCAGCTTTTCAAATGTGAATATTTTCAGGTTTGTTTTTTCATCTATGATTGGTTGTGGACTGTTGGTCGGGACAGAACAAGACATCTTTGACATTTTTCACCATTTTCTGACATTTTGTAAACCAAACAACTCATCTATTAATTGAGAAAATGGTTATGAAATACCTGAGACATACAGTATGTTTCTGCTGTGTTAGACAGTTGCTGGACATTTGTTGAAAATATATGTGATGATGAAAAGTCTCCTTTTGAAACTTCAACAGTCAGAGTTTAATGAAAAATTGGACAAATTTAAGTCGTATTAGTGTAAAGTTTACTTCACTCACACGACTTTTGGTGTTGTATTTGTGTCAACATTATTGAAGTCAATAGAATTTAAGTTGTAAATAACTTTATGTGGTTATTTCTGTAGCATCTCTGCTCCAGTAGCTGTTGCTGTTTATCTCTTCTCTGCCGCTGTCACTGTTTGTATCCATCGTGCTACAATAAGTCTTGAATGCCGGTGTGTGACAGCGTGCCGACAGCCGGAGCACTCACCTGATGAGAGAAATGGAAACGGAAACATGATTCCATGCGTGCACTTACAGCATGTACTCTGTTCTGTTTGATTGAATTTCATTGTGAGGCTGTACAGCACAGCCCATTAAAAACATGTAAATGAGTAAATGAAATGGACATCATTTGTTTTCTTTTTTGTCCACATTATCACAGAAGCTTTTTTTTTTTTTTTTTTTTTGCTATTTGCTCCTAGTCAAATGAGCACATTTTGTCTTTGTTTGTGCGCATCCAGGATGGGTTTACCCGTGGACAGCCCAGACAGAGATGATGATAAGCGTAAATATGAACAGCAGGGAGAGGGAGAGGTGGAGGGAGACGGGGGCGAGAGCCAAACCAGAGCCCCCGCCTGCAACCCTGCAGCCATCAACAAGAAGAGGAGGAAAAACAAGAAGAGGTACTTTACTGCCGGATCTCCTCCATTTGCACATCTAGAGATATTTCCCCATTGCAGGTATATTAACGCCGAGCACCTCGACAGTTATGATTTTATAACTTGTCCTGGAGGCTCCTTTTAAGTTTTTGTTTTCTCACTTGTCCTCATCATTTTGAAAAAGGAAAAGACGAGCGTAATGAGATAACCGTAGGCCCTTGCAGCAAAGCAGATGTCTGTCCCTCTTTCTGTCTCTCTTCTCTTCCAGATGACTGTGTATCAACCTAACCAGCTGCAAATATGAAAGTGGTACGTTTGTACTAAATTATGAATGTTTATTATTATGTCATGTAGCACAGTTGTCTATGTTAAAGGATATGTTCATAAATGTTCGAGTCTGTCTTAGAACAACAGTCAGGTGCTCCAGTGATCATTGAAACAGGTTTTGCTGGCTGTAGTTGTTTCTCATGTTCATACCGACCTTTAGAGGATCCTCCCCTAAACTGATTACAATGTAAGTGATGGGAGACTAAATCTGCAGTCCTCCTCCTGTGCAAAAATGTATTTAAAAGTTTATTTATAGGTAACATGAGGCTTCAGCTGTCCAAATTAGACAAATCATGTATATATCTTTCAACGTTACTGCCTTTTTAGTGCCAAATTCCCTCTTTTTCTTACGATCCTTCCACTGCAGCTGAACAGGAAAACAACGTCCTTCGAGACACAAGGAAGGAAACTTTTACTAAAAAGAATCTGTGGAAGATATTTACTTTATTTGACTAACTCAGACGGCTGATGCTTCACATAAGCTTCATATTAGCTTCAGATAAACTTCTAAATACATTTTTGCACAGAAGGAGCACTGTGGATTTTGTCCTCCATCACTTACATTGTAAGTGCATTATGAGGGATCTTCTAATGGTCAGTATGAACAGGAGGAATGATTACAGCAAGAAAAACATGTTTCAATGTCCATTTGGGCTTCTGACTGTTGTTTTAAGATGGACATAAAAAATTGTGAACTGTCCTTTAAACTGCAACATTCAGGACATTTATATCTATAGAGACTTTAGTCTTGTAGAATGAATTAATTGAATAAAACAGATGCTGTTTATGAACATGGAAAACACAAAATATAAGCCAAAAGTATGTGGAAACCCTGTTCATGCTAGTGTTGTTCATGGTTCAGGCACAGCCTCTCAGTTTTAATGACAGGAAATCTAAATGCTACAGCATACCATGACAGATAATAATGTGCTTCCAACTTTGTGGCAGGAAGACCATTTCCTGTTTCAACATGACAAGGCTCCCATGCATACAGCCAGGTCTATAAGAAATGGTTTCCTGAGCCGATGTTCTTGTGGCTGAACGGGGAGTAAATCCCTGCAGCCAAGTTCCAAAAACTGTTGGAAACCCTGAAACCAGAAGAGCAAATTATCAGCGTATTATCTTATATTTATGATTGATCTGTAGCTCCTAGATCAGTAATTAATGCATAAAACCTCGAGTCTTTGAAACACATGCACTACAATAATAAACACACACATGCTAATAGCAGTAAAAATACTCTTTGATGTATGTTTGTCTCAGTGCGGCGTGCTGCCCGTAGATACGGCCTCAGAGAGGCGGCGGAGGCTGAAGACTGGACGCTGTTCTGGACCGACTGCTCTGTGACTCTGGACCGTGTTAAAGACATGAAACGTTACCAGGTATCCTCCTCCTCACATCCCTGCTGTCATCTTAAAGGACTCATTTAACTGAATTCAATACTGTAAAATAATCGTCTGGTAATTCAATTTATACATCTGGAAATGAATCAGAAGAAATCAGTCACTCTGCTATTTCAGTGTCATTTATCCGCTAACCTGTGAAATAATAAAGAAATATAGATTTCTGTAGAGATTATGAGATTGAATAGTTTTTTTTCAGGGCTCAGTATTCATGGCTCATAACGTTTTTTCAGCTCTAGCAATCAGTTTGTAATCTAACTGGGTGATTCAGAGCAGTTATTATTCAGCAGGTCATAACCAACGTACCCCGGTCTTCTCTTTGAGTATCAGTCTTACACATAAAACAGTCTAGTATCAATAGTCCTCACATGCCCACAGAAAACTTCCCATGTAAACAACTGTGAGCGTTTCGTTTGTCTTTGCAGAAAATAAACCATTTCCCAGGGATGAGTGAGATCTGCCGCAAAGATTTACTGGCGAGAAACATGAACCGCATGCTCAAGCTTTTCCCCAAAGACTACAACATCTTCCCCAGAACGTGGTGCCTTCCCGCAGAGTCAGTTTGCACTTTTCACCGTAACTTTCTCTCTTTTCAATTTGTCTTTCTCAAAGTGTCTCAAACATACTAATTTATCCAAATGTACTTTGCAGTTACAGTGACTTCCAGGCGTACACCAGGGCCAAAAAAAGCAAAACGTACATCTGTAAGCCAGATACAGGTTGCCAAGGAAAAGGCATCTTCATCACCAAATCAAGCAGAGACATTCAACCTGGAGAACATATGATCTGTCAGGTTTACATCTCCCGGGTGAGGATCTATAACTACAACAACACACATACACCAGAAAACACGCATGATGAAGTTTAAACGTGCGTTTAATTCCCTCCCCAGCCTCTCATAATCGACGGGTACAAGTTCGACCTGCGTATCTACGTGCTGGTGACGTCATGTGACCCGTTCAGCATATTCATGTTCAAGGAAGGACTGGCTCGCTTCTGCACCACAAAGTACAACGAACCAACACACGGCAACGTGGTAAGAATTAGTCCAGGAGAAGTCTGGTGATACTCTGTATTCTTCTTTTTGTTAAAAACTCATAAAAAGACTAAAACCAACAATGAATCGATCCACTAACAAGTATTATTAGTTGATATATTTTATTCCTCTGTGCCATCGAGCTCCATTGTTGTCCAAAAACTAGTAGTCTCACAAAACTTGTTGAATATTAAATAAATTACAAGAACATTGACAAAAACAGCTCCTCGCCCACCATGTTCCTGAAAATAATAAGAGACATCTTCCTCCGCGTACAGCCGGCCTCTTCTTCTTCTTCTGTTGAGTTTTATGGCAGTTGGCATCTATGATTGTTGCATGACCGCCATCTGCTGGACTGTCTCTCGCCCATCTATTCCAGCATTGACATGACATGTGAATAGTGAAAATCACTAGCGGTGCCTGAAAGGTTGTTCCAGTAATTTACCGGGAACTTTGTCTGAAAGAGGCTAAAAACACATCAATGAGTTATTCTGTTGTTCATTACCATGAATACACACTTTAGTTTATTTTGACTCGATCACACACACACACACACACACACACACCGTCCTGCTGCCAGAAATACTCACTAGAGCACCAAAAGTGTATTAATCCGCAGTTGAAAATAGTCCCCAACAAATTCACTATTTACTCCTGTTTGAGTAACGTTTGTGAAAAACTCCAGCGCCCCGCTGTTTTAGGAAATAACTGAGGCTTTTTAAAAAATGAAAGTGTATATTCGTGACCCAGTTACAAAGATTTATTTCTTAAGTAGAGTTACAGTCAGGCCTGAGTGCCACAGACAACATGGGATTTGTTGACAATAAGAAAACTACAGAATAATGTTAGTCGTATCATTTTAAGGACAAGAAGGAGTCATTGTGATGATCAATATCCTGTATGTTACAATAAAAAGTGATATTTGATAATGTTGCATCATTGGTTCTGGAGTAAATAACCTGAATCATCATGATTACAAACAAAATAATGAGAAAAAAATAAGAATTCAGTAAAATCCAAGCATATAGTTTGACACTTGCTTCATTAAAAGTCTGTAGTTCATGTTCTTTGTTTCAACCATTCACTGAAAAACTTCAAAGACAAGAATGAAAAATGCTAAAACACAATAAACAAGTTCAGCACAATCATATATTAATGTGCTCGTCAGGCTCCACAGCTTCAACTCAATTAACTAACAAACAAAGGCGGTTTGTTTTAAATAGAGCTGTTTATTCTGAGCAAATTAAACACAGTAAAATACAAATTATTTATAATATTTCTCTAGTGTATAATTGGCTCCACCAGCCAGATTTTAACTCTGGTTTGACACAAGAATAAACTGTAAATATAACTGTATGTTTTTCTTCTTGTCTGTGATTTATCTCTCCAACGTCAGGAGGACGTTTGCATGCATCTCACCAACTACTCCATCAACAAGCACAGCGAGAACTTTGTCCGTGACGAGGACACCGGCAGCAAACGGTACATAAACACCGCAGATGATGAACTTTGTGTCTTATTATTATGACTCTCAAATATCGCAGGTTTATAGTATGTTTGTTGTTTTGTTTTTGTCACTCAGAAAGCTTTCAACGCTGAACAAGTACCTGGAGTCCAACTGCTGCAACACAGAGAAGATGTGGAACGACATCGAGGACGTGATCGTAAAGACTCTGATCTCCGCTCATCCCATCCTCAAGCATAACTACCACACGTGCTTCCCCAACCACACCACCGGCAGCGCCTGCTTCGAGATCCTGGGCTTCGACGTGCTGCTGGACCACCGGCTCAGACCCTGGGTCCTGGAGGTGAGAGACCACGATGCCCCTGTTTAACACACAGTGTATTAATACATAAATATACATATTATCTGTTACTGTGACCTTCTCAAGTTATAAACAGTCTTTTGTATTAATGCAGTTTAGTGCAGATGATGAGTTTGTTTTTAACATTTTCCCTCTTTTAGTTCCTCCTAAAGTAGATTTAGTGTTTTTAGAGTTTATTCCACACAGTCTGACAGTATCATGTTTGTTCTGTTAAAGCTACATGATGTTTACACTGAGTGAAATATTCATGTTCATTTACAGCTGCACCAGACTGCAACTAACCATTATTTTTATTATCATTTGTTGAGCTGTATCGATTAATTGATTAGTCCACTGACAGAAATTTAACCGCCAACTGTTTTGATAACCGATTAATTGTTTTTAGTAATTTTATTAAGACAAAAATATCAAATATTTTCTGGTTCCAGCTCCTCAAACGTGAATATTTTCTGGTTTCTTTAGTCTTCTGAATATCTTTTTGATTGTGGACGTTTGGTTGAGACATTTCACCATTTTAGACCAAACAATTAATCGATTAATGGAGAAAATAATCGACAGATTGATCGATAATTAAAATGACAGTTAGTTGCAGCCCTGATTGATTAATGTGCTGATTATTATCTCGATTAACTGATTAATCATTTTTTCCATAAAATGTCAGTAAATATTATAATTTCCCAGAGTCAAATGTTTTGTTTTGTCCAACCAACAGTCCAAAACCCCCCATATGTGACAAAGAAAAGCATCAAATTTTAACATTTGAGAAGCTGAAACAGCTAAAACAGATCATTTCTGTCATTTTTGCTTAAAAAAAGTAACTAAAACAATTATCTGATTATCAAAATAATTGCAGATTAATATGTTGTTGATTTACTAATGGTTGCAGCTGTATTGTCGATGTCTTGTGCAGCAACATATTTGCTCCACGTTCAGCCAGACAGATCTGGCATCTTTGGAAATTTGGGGATTTCCACTAGAATCTAAAATAAAGCTTTTCATAAAGAGGTTTAAAGAGTTAAAATGTTTCTCTGTGTCTGTATGTGTTTGTACGTTCAGGTGAATCACTCCCCGAGTTTTACCACTGACTCGCAGCTGGACCGCGAGGTGAAGGACGCGTTGCTGTACGACACTCTGGTTCTCATCAACTTGGGCGCCTGCGACCGCCGCAAGATCACCAAGGAGGAGCGACGCAGGGTGAAGGACAGGCTGCAGCAGAACCGCTCCAGAGAGGCCAGGTACGCCGCCGTCACATGCAAACAGCGTGTCAATGTTTCCCCCTCAAGGTCATACATTGTTAAACAGAAACAGCGCATCCATCCTCGTTCGCTTCCTGTAGACAGACAGTATGAAGGTTATTATTGCTGTGTGTGTGTGTGTGTGTGTGTTTTACCACACAGGTCAGAGGAGCTGCGTCAGTGCCAGGCTGCCACGGTGCAGCAGATGGAGCGGTACGAGGCCAGACACCTGGGAGGCTTCAAGAGGATCTATCCCAGAGAGGGAGGCGAGAAATACGACAAGTACTTTAAACACAGCAGCTCGCTCTTCCAGGACACGGCGGCGTCCAAAGCCAGAGAGGAGTGTGCCAGGTAACACGCGGCGCGCTTTCAACACCTTCAGAGCAGTTCAGGGAAGAGCAGAAGCTCCACGTCACGCACACGGAGATGTTTTACTGCTCGGACGACAGGAGGTTGTGTAAAACTGTAAATGTAACATGATGTAACTGCTCGTTTATATAATCCAGACCTCTGAAACGCTGCGTCTCACATTATTTTCAGTGATTTAAATAGTCTGAAGATTGAATCATGAGGTGAAACAAAATTTCAGTCTAATTATCAAGTTAACATATAGAGGATGTTTTTATATTAAACTCTGCTGATGCTGAAACAAATTGTTGATTAATTGATTGGTCAACAGGCAAAAAAATTACATAACTGACAAGCTTGATCATTAATTAATCATTGAAGTGATCTATTAAGGAAGAATATCATCATTCTTTAGCTCCAGCTTCTTAAATGTGAGGATTCGTTCTTTTCTCTTGTTTTATTACATTATAAATTAAATATCTTTGAGTTTTACACTGTTAGTCGGACAAATCAACATATTTTAAAATGTCACCTTGGGCTTTGGGAAATTGTGACGGATGTTTTATTGACTAAATGATAATTATTGAATCAATAAAAAAGACAAAAATTAGGAAAAAGCCATGATTTTTTTTGACAACCACATTGTGTTTTATGAAAAGTAATTTCACTGCTGTAAGTTTTGGTTGTTCATAACCAATAACAAATATTGTAGGAAAATAGATGATTATAAAGAAAATCATAAAATATAATTGATATAAATAAAATACAACAGAAGCATCATTATAAAACTGAATGATACAGTTCAGGAACAAAATTGCTAAAATAATGTATAATAAAAGCAGAACTGGACATTCGGGGAAAATATTTATTTTAACCACAAACATGGAGAATAACTTATGATTTAAACCATCACACACTGGAAATATTCATCACACAAACCAGTAACAAATGCTGCTAGATGGGAAAAACTTTGACATATCGGTGGAGAGTTGCTCTTCTTTTCTTCATCATTACTGAAGCATTTGATTTCAAGTATATTTTTATTTATATGTATATTTATCCTCTAATGAGGGGGGTAAAAACCAACAATTTAAAAATAAGAAAAAATAATAATAAAGGGAGTTTAATTAAGAGTAAATTATGTAAAAATCTCTTCACTTTCTATCAGAGATGCTACAGTTTCTCTTCTGTCGTGTTTGTTTGTTTGTTTGTTTGTTTGTTTGTTTGTTTGTTTGTGGAGGCAACAACTGCAGGAGCTGCGTCTGAAGCAGGAGCAGAAGGAGCGAGACCAGAGGGGTCGGAGGAGAGAGCTGCAGGGGGAGACGGCGGGGGAGCGAGTCAAACCGCGCCGAGCGCAGACGCAACCCCCCGACTCCAACTGTGACTGTGACCCGCAGCCGGTGAGGCTGTCTTATAGCCGTTAAAGAGTGCAGAGTCCACATGAAACCACAAGAGGGAGTCAAAAAGCTTTTGTCCTGTGATGATGAATGGTTCATATTCTGGCTGACCCCTCACAGTAAATGCACACTTACACTGTTTTAAATTAGCTAGAATAATATTCCCGCAGATTATTTTCATTGGCTGTCTCTCATTTCAAATTCAAATATGTTTTATTGTCCAGACGGGAAAAAAACAAACGGTGTTATCAAGGTTATTCGGTGACAGTAATTGCTAATATATTGTAAATGCAAACCGGTGGCTACACATACAGTAAGGCAATAAAAAACAAATTGAATCAAATGTCTCCGCAGCTCCTCACCGAGCGCCCTCTGTCTGGTCTGCTGGAGGATCCTGTAGCTGCTGCTGAAGTCTGGGAGGAGAAGCAGGAGCAGCAGAGGGAGGAGGAGGAAGAGGAGGAGGAGGAGGAGAAAGAGGAGAAGAAGACAGAGGAGGAGAAAAAGGAGAAGAAGACAGAGGAGGAGGAAGAGGACTTAGAGGCGAAGGAGGAGAAGAAGAAAAAGGAGGAAGAGGACATGGAGGAGAGGGAGCGGGTGGAGGCGCTGCTCCAGAGGAAGAAACTACTGCAGGACCCCGCGGTGGTGGATCAGATCTACCGGCTGCTGCAGGACGTCAACAACGCCGTCCCCCATCGGCCGAGCAGCAAGCGGGCTCATCACAGACGACAGCAGACCAAGGTGAGTGTCGTCATCCTCAGTGTGTCGCTGTTGTTTTTACTTATTGCTTCTTGTTGATTAAATGATAAATAATAATAATTCTGCTTCTTTCATCCTTCAGTCTCTTTACTGGTTTTTTTTTATTTCAGTTGAGCTCTTTGACGCCGTTTTCCCAGAGGACTAAACAGCAGTTCTGCACTCAGATCTCACGGCAGGTACGTGATCAGAGAGACAACAAGACCAGCAATATTTATTTCTTTACATAAATTAGTTTCCTACAAAAATATATGCAAAAAATAATCCTAAATTCAGATTCAGTCACTTCAAAAGCTTCTTGTTCGTCCTTCATTTTTCCTCTAATCATTTTCTAAGAAGCAAAAAGGTTAAAACATGTTTAATCTTTATTCTGTTTCACACTAAATCTAAATGAATAAAGCTGCAGGTTTCCCCCCAAAAACAGAAAATGATCAGTTTTATCTCTGAATATAAAGACCGGCTGTATTCCAGCGTGAGTCCACATGTGTCACAGTTTAGATAAACAACAGTCAAATCATAACATCAACAAATGATTATCAGTCAACAATCAAGACTTATTAACTGTATAAATGGTTTGTTTAACGTTCAGGCTGCTCAGTTGTAATCCTCAGTAGTGAATGAAACTCATTGTGAAGTCACATCACCGCTGTGTTGCAGCACGTCTACCCCCACATGACTCAGCAGCGCTCGCTCCGGCCCTCAATAGACCAGAGGAACCCCAACGAGCCGGAGAGCCGCAGCAGAGCGGGAGAACCACGGAGGACCATCAGCGACCAGCGGGTACACTGGCCAGGTGAGCACGACAACACGTCCACACGACACGGCTTTTATTTGTGATTATTATAGAGTTTGAGCTTCTTATTTTATTATACAATCAGTGTTTTGCTTGTTTATGTGCCAAATATATAAACTAAAAACTGTATTTTTTTAAAAAAAATGAATGTAGCTGTGAAACAAAACGGTTTCTGTATAAAAAATGTCACCATTACAAAAATGGCCTCAAAAATTTAAATGAACTTTAGGTGGAAACTGTGATGAAGCAACATTTAACTTGGAAAATGTTAAAATATGTATCCATGACAACCACAGATGAACTAAACTGAACTTCAATAATTAGTTTTTTGACATAAAACACCTCTAATAGTGAAGTTTTGTGTATTTTGTTTGATACTTTATTACACACATAATTTAAAAACTCGGCAGCCTGATTTCTGTGTATTTATGTTTTTTCCTTCCTGGTGTTTTGTCTCCTCAGTCAGCGGCTCCTACGCAGACGCCCGTTCCCGTCCCGGCGTCCCGATCATAAACCACGTCCCTAAAGGAGGCCTGCGCTGCTCCTACGCGTCCCACGACCCCACCGCCCTGCAGAGCCTGTTCGTCATCTCCACCCGCGCCCCCCTGGTCCGGAGGCCTGGCTTCTCTCACATCGTCCGCAACTCCGTCCGCGGCAGAGCTCCGCAGCACGGCAAAGGCCAGTGAAGGAGCCACGAGTCAGGACCCCCAGCCACGATCCCCATATGTGAAAAAAACCTGCTGCTCTTACATATAAACACAGGAGGAGGAGGACTGGAGGTAGAGAGGCCTTAAACTGGGAAAAAAAGCAGAAACACACTGTGCCTACGACTAATATCTCATGTCTGTAAATAGATTTATTTTTTATATATATCTGCAGTTGACTCTGCTTTGCCACTAAATCTCCAGCTCTGCAGAAACAACATGATGAGCTTTGTAAGGTTTTCTCTTCACACATATAAAGCAAACCTACAGTGCCAACATGAAGCAGACGGGCCTGACGGGACGCCTCACATCCAAACTTACTGATTTTTTGGGTTTTCGATCGGCTCGAGGACTCATGAAAGTATTATTAGATTAATATTAAAATTATATAAACTGGAGGATATTAACAAATAAAGGCCTGCCGCTTCTTATCTCAAGGAAATGTGTTTGTGCAGTCGTGTATTCAAACTTTATTTGCACTGATGGTCAATAAATTTTTTTTTTTTAATTGTGATTTAGTTTCATCATCTTTATTGAAATTTTTTTAAATCAAGAAAATACACAAGAAAAACTTCCGTTCTTTAGATTTTAAAAGATTTCATTTTTTAAAATGTTTTAATATTTTAAATATATATTTATTTATTTTTATAGTTTTATTTTTCATTAATGTGTGAAGATGAGTTTGTTCCTGTTTGGCTTCATCTTGACGTTTTCATTGGGAGGTAAAAAAAGAGGTCATAAAGTTTTACAGCTTCCACTTTCTTTGTTCTGGTCGCAGAAAAGACAGAAAAACACACAAAAAACACAAACTGCTGCATCTCAGACTAATATTAACCTGGAAGTGTATTAAAGATGATTTTTAATTGCTCAGAAAATAATTGGACAGTAATTAAAAACATTATTATTATTATTATTGTTATATGTACAGTTGGTATCATGCAGAAGAAAAAAAATTTAAAAAATAACGTTAAATGTCCAATTAAGCATCTAAACCTATAAAACTGAAATTAATCGACTGAATTGAAACGAAGAGATTTTAATAAACATATTTTTTATTAATTAAGACTTTCACCAGCAGACACAACGAACATTTTTTTTCATTTTTGACTGAAATATTACAGAAATTCAGTCAAACTTTAAAAAACAAACATTAAATTAACATTAAATAAACGTCCTGACAGACGCAGTTATGGCTTATTTTTCCACTCACAGGCCTTCAGAGAGAAATAAACACAGTTTTCATTAATTAGCTTGTTTCCATTATTATTTTATATATAAGGTTACATTTATGACTGATTGTTAGATAACATACAGATGAAATTAAAGGCCTGTGATGCTTTTAATTTAGACATTTACTTTAGAAACATATACAAAGCTTCACATTTTACGGGATATTATATTACAGGCACTTTGTTGGAGTTTTCGTCTCCTGGAGGCCATAAAAAAAAGAAAAAGGAAAAATGAAAGCGAGAGGGAATGTGCTGCATTTCAGGAATTTATGGTTTTATTGCGTCTATAAATGTCGGAAATCCTCGTTGGAGGTGAAAATCACAGGAAAGCCATCTGGAAAAAAAAGCCAAAACGGAAATAAGATATAAGAAATGATAATAAGCTTTTAAAGAATTTATTTCAGCAGAAATGAGTCTGTAAAAAGTTTTAATCTTGTACTTTACAATCTTCATAGAAAGTTAGTGACCTTAAAATCCCTCCTTCATGACCGCAAATAGCCTCTTTGGCCTGTGGTCAAAGCCGCATTGATCTGCTCTGACTGCAGGAAACTGCACTTTAAGAGAGGATTATAGTCTTTAATGCTAAAGTCTTTCAGCCTGAAACTAAATCATTTAGGTTAAAAAAAAAAAAAGAAGCTCAATCATCAGCGTTTGAGGTTTTTGAGATTAGACTATTAATTTGTTAATGAAGGTGAAACAGGTCACACAAGGTTTAAAATCCAACAGAAATCATCTAATATTGTGTCATATAAGTCTTTAAATATCAATATAACACTGCAGCTGTGATGAAGGAACAAAAACAAAGCTGTACAGACCTTCAGAGTCACAAAAAGGTTGAAGTGCAGCAGCTCCGGAAACACAACAACAACGTCAATCTCACACACACACAAAAATATAAAAACCATTCATGTATTTCTGAATCTTTACACTTTTATCTTTAATCCAGCAACACATGTAACACATTTCAGGCCTCGGAGAAGAAGAAGAAGAAGAAAAAAAATAAAGATGGCGATGAGAAAGCACGTCTAAAGCACAAAAACGGCTGCTGTTTATGAAAATTTACAACTTTTGCCGTGGAAGTTTACGACTCGCTGGGCTCCGGGATTGGTCGCTGGCGGTCATGTGGACAGCAGGAATGGGAACTTATTTCCCATGAGGTTATATTGCAGCTGCTGTTTTTTTCCACAGGCTCATTCATTTAACACTAGTAACACAACCTCTTTTTTTTTCCTTCTTCTTCTTGGGCGCTTTTGTATAAGCTATGTCGCGTATATTGCAGACGGTGTTGCAGTGAAAACCGGCGGGTGCGTGATTTAAAAAAAAAAAAAAAAAAACTGGACGACGGAGCTTCTCTCTGCGCGATGCGTGCGTCACGTTAATGTGGCTGCACTTGTGCGTGAAAATGAAGGATCTGCTCACTCCTGGATGGTGGGATTACTTGCATGAAATCATTTGAACAAAGTGGGGGATTTTTTCTTTTTTTTTTTGATGATGGTGGTGGTGGTGGTGAAGGGAGGAGAGAAGGATAGAGAGGAAGCGAGAGGAGCTTCCAGCAGAGTGGCACCCCAACACTGGAAATGATGGATTATCAACAAAGGTAAGGGCAACCATGTTTCTAATCTGCCAGCGATTAACTCGGCACAAGAGCGCCGCTGCAGACGTTGTTGTGGCTCAACTGTCACTGTAGGCCTGATGTTTAGATTACAGGAAACGAGGAGGATCAAACCTTTAAAAGAAATGGCAATTATCCAGTTCAAAGCGTCTGTTTTTCTTACGCTGTGACGAGTCATTCACAACTTCTCTGTGTTTTTAACCCCTGAGATGCTGCAGCGACTTCAAACACAAACATCTCAGCTACAAAAAAAATGTGCATAGCTGCATGTTTAAAGTTTAAGGCCTAAAAAAAAAAGAGTGTTATATGAGGAGGATTCGGTTTCTGCTGCAGGCCACACAAGCTTGATTTTGGTGATGATGATGATAATGATGATGATGGCCATGCAGGGCCTATGCTGCTGCTGCTGCTGCTGCTGCTGCTGAGAAAATGCTTTTCTCCAAAATAAAATTAAAAAAAAATCAGCTGCTTTTTATTCACATGTCGCTCTGCTGAGACGTTTGATTCTGTTTTATATTATTTTATATGATTTTATTTCCTCTTTTATTTCATTCTGTGTTGAAGCTGCGCGGCGCTGTCGCCTCATCGAGCTTCCTCTGTTTCCTTTATACGGATATTTTTAAATGCTGAGTGAATATTTGCTCTGTTTTTGTCTTATTTGTGATTTATCCAAATCTATCGAGTTAATAATCGCAGTTTTAAACACGCTGTTGTGTTTCTGAAGCTTCTGTGGCGGTTTTTTCTGCGTCTTGTGTGATACGAGCAGTCTGTCAGTGTTTTATATAAAAGCATCATGTGACATGAAAGCTTGAATGTGTCTCCATGTCTGTGTTGTAGTGACTCTCTAGTTTGGACACTGTGTGGCTCTTTCATTTCAACACTTTCCCCAAAAATGTGCAGCAGCTGCAGAGGTCTGCGGCCTGGTTGAGGCGGAAACAGGACAAAGATTAACATATTTTATAATGTACTGGTTTTTTATTTTTTTTTATTTTAAGATTTAAATATTTAGAAACATTATCTAAATAAAAATGTTCACATCATGAGCGCAGAAGGTTTTAAGCAAAAACCAAAGACGGAAAAACAGCATTATTCATGTTTATATGAACTAATATTCTGCTATATTTGTATTTTTCTCCTTTTATCCATTAAAAACACAGATTAAATCATTATATTAAGATTATATTAACAACACAGCGCTTTATTTCGTTATTCTTATTTTATTTGTTATTAAATGTTGTAACTATTCCAATGGAAAAAGCTAATTAGAATAAAAAAAGTTCTAAATTGAATTATAAACATCATAAATATAAATATTTACACTTAAATTAACACATTTTACAATATTTTTGTATGAAAATCCTGTAACGTGATGTTATTAACGTAAAAAAAGAAGAAGAGGCCTTAACCGCAGGACCGTGATGATCAATAATTATACTACTAATAATAAGAAACTAATATTGTTTAACTGATAGATGATAATAATACTGATAGCTGTTAACAGTAACATTAATTGATCTGATTAATTCATCCTGAACACAGTTATTGACAAGTGAATAATTGATCATCCAGATAAATACTTACAATCTCCAACATTTTTTGGAAAATGTGAAATTAGAGTCCACTTGTTCACGGTGCGTGATGATGATGATGATGATGGTGATGATGGTGGTGATGGTGATGATCTGTGTGGAAGCGCGTGTCCCTCCTTCCTTGCTCTTTGCGCGTCCTCGTGGACGTCAATCACAGCTGATGAGGGAGAATCAGAAACATCAGAACCTCAAAACCTTCTGAAGAGTGAAAATATCAACATTATTGGCGCATTATTTCTGCACCCAGTTTAGATTGAAAATCGATAATCATGATAGGATTGGCACTTCCGGCGGCTGCATTGAGGATACAGTGTGTTTATTAGTTACAGTAGATTATTTTTTGACGTGATGGAAGTGAAGGTTAGAGGCGGGGGAGGAGACAGAGAGACGGACATTTGTGCGTAAAACGGAAACAATGCGCAAATTGCGCATTTTGGTAACGTGTGTGTGTGTGAGAGAGAATCTGGTTTATTTGCATTGAACGAAATAATACTTCACATCCAGATGCTTTATATACAGTGTGTTATTTTTCTTATAATTATATGTGTTTCCATGAGTCGCAGCATCTCTCTGCGACTGTGTGCGTGAGCGTGCGTAAAGACCCGACAGGCTCGAGCGCTTCATTTCGATTCACAGGGGACCCCTGCGCGCAACAAGAGCCCCCCATGGGTGCAATAGTGCAAGCACAGACGCCGGTGATTGGCCAGAGGTTGATCAGATGGTACACTTCCCCTCTGTATTCAGTGGCACCTCACAACCCCCCCTTTCAGCAAAAACCAAATCTCCGATAAAGTAATGGCAAAACCACTTGGACTATAAAAGACAACAAATCATATTCCTCCGGAGTATATACACCCCGTTGTCCACCCAATGAGTTCCTATTTTGTTAACTCAACTTTTCCCGTGTCTCTACCGGGAGGACAGGACTCTCTCCTGGGTCAGATACCGTTATATTCCTCGGGATACACCGATCCGTTAAGACACTACTCCAACGCGGCCACATATGGAGCAGCCAACATGCAGGAGAAGGTTTACCCGGCGTCCTACTACCAGCAGACGGGCGCAGCGGCCGCGGCGGCCATCTACGGCCGGACCAGCGGCGGAGCGCCGTGCGACTACAACCCGGTCGGGACTTTCTACAAGGACGCGGAGGGCTCGTGCGCTTTCTCGAGCCGCGAGGACCAGCCGCTGTTTGTCACTCAGGAGCATCAGCGGAGCAAAGCGGAGTGCCCCGAACAGAGTGTCAGCATGAGCAGCAGCCTCGACGACAAGTCCTCCACTCTGATCTACCCGTGGATGCAGAGGATGAACGCCTGCTCGGCCGGTGAGTACAAACTCTGCGTTTTTTACTGTGTTGTTGTCACGCTGCCTTGGAGGTACGAGAGTCCTGCTCCGCGTGATGAAGTGAGCCAGACCTGTCAGCTGCTGCGAGACTGTCTCTACATATTTAATCACGTTTTTAGTAACAATAAAACAGTAAACAGTTTGGTGATTACAGAGCTTGGAAAGCAAAAAAAAAAAAAGCAGGTTTAGTGATTATAGTGATTGCGCATGGATCTTCCTGCGCCTGAGGGGCTTTGGCATCATCATCACATACATACACGAGCGCACGCGCGCGCGCACACACACACACACGCACGCACGCACCTCACATACAGACTGGGCCTCCATCAGCCGAGCTGTAACTTAAAGCTCTCAGCCCGCGTCACATGGCACCTCAGAACGGATAAATATCGCAGAAACGCTTTTTTAAATATGGCGCACTTTTGAAATATAAACACAAAGAAAAATATTAACATCATTGGAGATTAAAAAAAACAAAAACAAACAAGTAATATGAGCTTTGTCCACTATTACCTCTGACTGACTGTAGGCTACTGTAATGTTATAAAACAATACAGCCTACTGATGTCACAAGAGAGAAAATGCACCATGAGGTCACTTTTGCGCACCACAGACACACAGCAGCCCACATTAATGACATCATTGAGGAGCTTTTTAAATATTTAAAGGTCATTATAAACTCACTATCAGGCGTGTTATAGCTTTAATACTGAAATAGTATTGGAAATACAGTGAAATTATAGAGTATATTTAAAAATATATGAATATAAGCTACTCGAGTGGCACCATCAGACATCTGCGCACCTAGAAGAAGATAGTTTAAAGGATTATTATAGGAGAAAATACAATAAAGCACAGATTATTACTATATTATAATTTACACAAATCAAAACAATATATTTATATGTTGTAAGTATGAGATTTGGAGTTGAAATAGCCTACACCTGAAAACACTCTGATTGGGTTTTTTTTAGATACACCAGCACAGATTTTGAGCGCAGTTTCATCTCAATTTAACGCAAGCATTTAATGAATTGAATAACTGATGGATTTATTGTTTTGTTTTGTTTTTTCATTTCCAGGCCCGTTTGGCAGCAGTGGCCGCAGGGGCCGACAGACCTACACCCGCTACCAGACTCTGGAGCTCGAGAAGGAGTTCCACTTTAACCGCTACCTGACCAGGAGGCGCCGGATAGAGATCTCGCACGCCCTTTGCCTGACCGAGAGACAGATCAAAATCTGGTTTCAGAACCGCAGGATGAAGTGGAAAAAGGAGAACAAACTCCTCAATCCGTCAAAGACACCCGAAGAAGAAGAGGAGGAGGAACAGACGGAGAAAAAGAGCTAAAAATAATAATAAGAATAAGAAAGGGACACTGGAAAGGAAGGCATGTGTGTGTGTGTGTGCGCGCACACTCCTTAAAAATGAAATGATGTATTATTTCTTTGTAGATAAAATGCTGCAAAAATCCCATTTTAGAGACGTGATAGAGTTTATTTCAGTATCTGCACGGTGATGTCTGCATTAGGTTAAAACCAGGTCCTCCTCTGTTTGTCTTTGTGCTCGTGTCTTTATTTAGGGGACTATGCAAAATCCGCCCAAAATGTACATAATTTATAGTGTTTAGTTGTTGTTTTTGTTTTTTTGGGACACTGTTACCTCACTGTTGTAGGACCCTGCTGAGTTTTAACCATCGTTTCCCTTCATGGCATTAAAAAAGAAAGAAAAACAAAAAGAAAAAAGAAGCTTCGTCCTTCATTGTACATCTTGTGCTGTGTTTGTTCTGTGGTCTGTAGGCTTGTTGTTTACATCAACAGTTATAAAAAAAAATAATATTTGTACAGATGTTGCAGGAAAAAAAAATGTTACATGTTATTTATTGTTGTTCACCATGTGTTCTCAATGCACATCTGGATATTGTGTGCAATATTTTGTTTAGGAAATTGTACATAGAAATAAAGGCTTTTTGATGTATATTGGAAAATCTTGTGGCGTCATTAATACTCATGAGAAAAAAAATACTTGTTATTTACGTTACTGTTGTTATTATAAAAGGTGCTGTGATGCTTCTGGAGTCACAATAAACCCATAAATTCACACTAAAGCTGCGTAAAGATGAAAATAATTCGCGATTTGACGCACTGCGCGTTAAACTGCCAACACCTGCGGCTGATAAGTCTCAGTTATGTGTTACCTGAGCATTTTGTGGCCTATATTATCAGTGTTACATAAATGATGGATGACTCCCGGGGCCCTGACAGCGCGTCCCGGCGGAGCGCTGCCCGGCCTGTCCGGAAGATGGCGCTCTCTGCCTGCGCGGTATCTCGGGAGCGCAGCGGGGAGGCACCATTGACTGGAGCCTAACGACCATTATTTCGTCATCATTTGTAACCATGGAGCATGAATTACCTCTTGAAGTCATCAGTGAGGATTTACGACTGGTCAACAAAGGCACGTGATTCCCGAACGCGCTCCCATATTTGGCCGCATACCTGGCAAAGTACAGTAGGGCTTCATTGCTTATAATTCATGATTGCATCCATAAATCGTGCAAGCACACAGGATTATAGCGACAAAGATCTACAAATCGAGGCTTTAAAAATCCAAGCAAATGAGCTCGTACTTTGTAAACTCGTTCTCAGGGCGCTATCCAAATGGCTCCGACTATCAGTTACTAAATTATGGGACTAACGGCGCTGTGAGCGGCTCCTTCAGAGACCCTGGCACCATGCACTCCGGGTCTTTCGGCTACAACTACAATGGCATGGACCTAACCGTGAACCGCACCAACACCGGCAACCACTTCGGGGCCGTGAGGGAGGATGCCCGGGGATTCGGGCCGGACGCGCGGTACAGACAGACACCCAACTGCTCGCTCTCATCTCCAGATCCGGTGCAGCAGCAGCAGCAGCCGCCGCCGCCGTCGTGCGCCTCGGCCAACCGTGAGCCGCTGGAACTAAAAAGCCCATCTCCTCCGTCTGACCGGAGCACGACCTCGACCGGCAACAGTCTCAACAAAAGCAACAGCGGCGCTCATTTCACGGAGATAGAGGACGCCGCCGCCATCGCCTCCGAGACCGAGGAGAGCGCGCACAGCAGCGGCGGCTCCAACGCGGCACCTCGGGCGCAGCAGCAGCAGCAGCAGCAGCAGCAGGAAGCCAACGCCACCTCTTCTACTCCCACATCAAATGATTGCCAAACGCCACAAATATTCCCCTGGATGCGGAAACTGCACATAAGCCATGGTATATTTACACATCTAATAATATTTGGTTTTGAAGGATGTCACGCTGACGGTGCGTCATAAATCTGTCAAGTGTTGCATGAGTGAGCAGGTCGGTGTGGATGAGATGAGATGAAGGCAGTGTTCGTAAAGTCTTTATGGGGGTTGTTGTGCTGTCGTTGAGGGGTTGCAGGTTAACAGTCAGAGAGAGAGAGGATGGGGTTGTTGTTACATGTGGATCTTTTTTTTGTTGTTGTTTGTTTGTTTGGCTGCCGGCGCGAGCTTGAGATAAGAAGCTGTTGTGTGTGTGTGTGTGTGTGTGTTTATATGTGTCGTGTTGGTTGCATGTTCATTACATGTTGCACAAGTATAGCCTCAAACTCTCTATCTCTATCTATCTCTATCTCTTGCTGTTGTTGTTGTTGTTGTGCAGCTGCTAATTCTCTGTATATTTATAAAAATATAATAATTTATAGATATGACTGGACCTGACGGGAAAAGGGCCCGAACCGCGTACACCCGCTACCAGACGCTAGAGCTGGAGAAAGAGTTTCACTTCAATAGGTACCTAACCAGACGGCGGAGGATAGAGATAGCCCACGCCCTGTGTCTTTCCGAAAGACAGATCAAAATCTGGTTTCAGAACCGCAGGATGAAGTGGAAGAAGGACAATAAACTGAAAAGCATGAGTCTCGTGACGGGTGGGAGCGCCTTCCACAACTGAATAACTTTGGAGGAGAGTTAAAAAAAATAATAATAATAATAAAAAAGAAAAAAAATGATTAAAAAAAGAAAGAATTCCATGAGTACTGTAAAGCTATTGAAGAAAAAAAAAAGCGCAGCACCTTCCAGCATGCTATTGTGATAGAAAAAGAAGTATCCTGTGGTCTTAAAATGCCATTTTTAGTTTGCTGTTGTTGTATTATGATAGCTTAGATGTTCCTATTTGGGGAGGAAAAAAAAGAAAACAAGATGTAAATATTATTGGGGGTATTAATTAATGAATTGTCCATGCTCTTTGCTCTCTCTCTCTCTCTTCTCTCTCTCTGTCTATATATATATCTTGAAGGTGTTTCAACTTGAGCTCTTTATTGTAACTTCTTGACGGTCTAACAGGAGTAAATTCATTGTACAGAAAGAAAAAACAAAAAAAAAAAAGTTTCCAAACCATATGCTGCTCTTCATTGAATGTAAACCTAATGTATTTCGGGGCCATTCAAAGCGCTTTAGTGTCAGTTTTACTGCTATTTTTTGATCTTGTGGCCAGATCCATAAACTTTCATAAGAAAAAAAACAAACAAGCCAATGTGTAGCTCTAGGGGTATTTTTGTGCATCTATTATCATTGTTTAGAACTAATTATGAACAATGCAAATGTATTCAACCTGTCAATGTGATCAATTTTTTTTTTTTTTTAGTGCAAAGGGTTATTCTGTGGATAGGCAGTGATGTAAGCGGTTTTTTTTATTATTGTTTTTTTTTTCTTTGCGCCAATAAGCTTTTTGTATTTGTAAGTGAACTCATAGCGCTTGGAAATAAAAAAGTTTCTCTCAATTTTTTTTTTTTTTTTTTTGCTTTGAATGTGTCTCCACTGTGTTATCAATTAGAAAAACACAAAGTCAGGTCAAGGTTTTAGGAGGAGAAGCTGCGTAAAAGTCTGAATTAGTTGTTAAAGTGTCAGATAAACAACAAGATTTTAGGCCATATTTATTGGTGCAACTATTTAGCAGAGACAGGGTGAAAGAGTTTTTAAAATCTTACCTCTTTTTTGCAGCGAGATGTTTGCCATGTGGTAGAAAAAAATGTTTAAAAAAAAAAAAAATCCCCCTAAAAAAAAAAGAGAGTGGTTTGGCTTTACAGGTGTGTGTATAAAGCTAGTCAAGGCTGAAGTTGGTAAAAATCCCCCCTTACCAAAGATTGTATAGGCCTATATTACTTACAGACTGTGAAAAGTCACGTGAGGTCCATAAAGTTGGTTTTATGGTTTTGGGGAGTAGACAATGTACTATATAATTCACAACCTTGAATGAAAGTGACGGCTTAACTGCGTGGATGGGACTGCAAAGGCTGGACTGTGGTGTCCAGTCATGTTTAGTTTGAGCTGCTGGAGAGAAGAAAAAAAAAAAGTTTCCATAATAGAAAAAAAAAAATATATATATATTGTGGCTACTTGAATTTTATTTAGCAAATATGAGATTGGATTGTGTTTTGAGTTTCAAAAGTGGTGATAAAAACATGATTTCTCTCATGTTTACACACGCGGAAGTGCTGCTTTATGTTTGATTTAAATGGAAATATGAGTTTAGAAGTGGCTCTGCAGGCCTTTCTGGCTCAGTGGTGCAAATACTGTTGAGTTTCACATATTAAAATAAAAATAAAGAGTGCTTTATTTCTGGCACACATAATATTATTGAAGGAGGGAGGAGGGGAGAAAAGGGGGCAGCTTTTGTGGAGCTGCCATGAAACGAACTTGAGCTCTCGGAGTGATTTTTTATCTCGATCTGTCAAGTCACCGAGCGGCCAAAGGTGAAGTCTCGGACAAACCCCGGAGAGCTGGACACAAGCAGGCTTCACTGACTTTAAAGAAAGAAATGACGAGCCTGTAATGTTGGGCTTTATCCATCAGCAACTAATAAAACATAATGACCTCATCAACTAAGTAAACTAAAAGCTGCCAGGATTTTAAATGTAATATTTCCAAAAAGTCTTTTTCATTTCAGGTATATAAAAAAAAAAAGTTAAAACCAGTGGTGGTGCTATATGGGTCCCAGACATTTTCCAGATATTCATAACTATTAAGTGGCAATTTAAGCAGCGTAATGAGTATTGCATATTGATAGGGGTAATCTGGACCCGGATCTCATGCATAATTCATGGCGGCGGGATCATCGCTGGGTCAGTAGACGATAGACTGCAGCCGCAGATGCGTCAGGCTTTGCAGTGTCACCACCGAGACTCCGGCCTGGAGACACTCTGTGTTCCTGCACAGGAGACAAAAGACTACAATGAGATTTTAGTTTTATTTTTTTAATGTAGTTCTGACTCTTGCTGCTGTAGTTTGTGTTAAAAAAAAAAAAATCAATGCAAACATGCTGCAAACATCTGTTGTGTCGACTTTTCTTTGCAGGAAGATTCATTTTAGAGTCAGAAAATAAGAATTTAAAGTCATGCAAACTATGCAGAGAATAATCAGGTTGTAGAGGGAATCATCAAATAGGCCTACTATTATAAACCTGTTTGTTTTAAAGAATAAAAACAATTTAAACAATATTTCCACATGCAGCTCCACTTTCAATGCCATTAATGTAAATAATAAATTATTATTTCAGCTTTAAAATTGAATGCAAACCATAAAACTCTATTTATTTAACATTTAAATTGAATTACAGGCTAAAAAGCTCAACCATACCCTCCTTTAAACCAGCCAACACTTTCCCGCCCTTTAACGCAGATTAGTTCATTTAAATCCTGATGATAAAAATACATGAAACATCTTTTTATTATTATTATTATTTTATTGTGGGGGGAAGTTTAGACGCTCAACATCTGGCAGGCTGCTGTTGGAGGTGATGTAATGCGTGTTTGGAGGCAGCAGAGGGCGCCTCAGACCGGCCAGGCCGATGATGGATGGTTCTTTTTCTCCCCCCGGTTCAGCTCTTATCATCGGGGGCAAGCAGGTTAGAGGCAGAACAGAGAAGAAGCAGAGTCTGTTTATCTCCTCTCGCTTTACCCAGGATGAGAGGAGAGTATAAACCTTTAATCCCTCATACTTTGTCCTGAGAGCTTTTTCTAATTGGAGGTTTTGGCCTCAAAATGTCTTTTTTTAATGTAATTCTTATGAATTATAATTCTACTACAAGTCAGATTGAGACTGTTCATCAGCTTGAATTTGCTATTTATTTTTACTTTATGATACTTTTTGAATCATCAGTAGTAGAAAGTACTTTTTGAGGAGTATTTCTACTTGGCGCCACTTTATACGTTTCCACTACATTTACCTGACAGCTGTCATTACTTTATATGTCAAAAGTTTATAGAGATCAAATGTAAATCAGTGTCTATTTGAGGCTGTTTCAGACGTTTAAGAGCTGAAATGTTTGTATTTATTGTTTTTATGATACATGATGTTGATTTTCATCCGAGCTGAAGATGAATTTATACTTTTGTGCAACAAAAGTAGAAAACAGTCCAAGTTTTTTGTTTTTTTTTGATCTGAAATTCCCCCCAAAGAGACATTTCCCCTCTAAACTCCTCACATGGTTTCAAATTTAAAACTGTTAGAGGCCCCGAAAAGGTAAAATGATCCAGTATTTCAAAAACAAGCAAAGATTTGAGAGAACAACAGATAAATACAAATATACGTAACAGAACTTTATCTTTTTCTCCCATTAATCAGCTCACATCCTCTCAGATTTATCTTGTGACCCTTTAGAGGAGCTCGACCTCTGAGTTCACTGTGTCTGAAGTAAATAAACTAACAACTACAACCTTAAAATGCTTATTAAACATTGTTGTATCAGAAACAGTCTGATAAAATCACTTACAGAGGACAACCTGTGTACTTTTACTAGGATTTATACTTCTACGATGTTGTTTATGTATTTTTACTTCAGTGAAGGATCTGAGTTCTTATAATAAGAAACATGAGACGAGAGCAGAGATTCAGAGGTTTGGAGCCAGAATATAAACTAGTGCATGTGCAGTTATATGATCAACTAATCAATAAAAAAACAACTCTGTCACTTGTTACAGTGACACAAATATAACAATACAACAATATAAACCCTGTAAATACTCGTTATAAATAATGAGTGAAGAGATTTTAGTGTGTTGATGATTTCTCTCAACGTTGAGAAGATAAAATGAGGTCATATAGTTATAAAACATCTATTTCAACCTGTGTGGGTTTTACAGCTGCATCGATTAGTTGATTAATCGATTAGTCCATCGACAGATAATTAATCAGCAACTATCTTGATGATCTATGAATCGTTTTGAGACATTTTCAAGTAAAAATGCTAAAATTCTTTCATTCCAGCTTCTTAAATGTGAATATTTTCTGTTCTTTTTAGTCTTCTGTGACAGTAAAGTGAATATTTTTGGGTTGTGGACAAAACGAGACGTTTTAAGTTGCGTCTTCAGTTTTGTGAAACAGATCAACATGTTATAAACTAAACAATTAACCGATTAATCAAGAACATAATCGACAGATTAATCGATAATGAAAACAATTGTTAGTTGCAGCCACACAGGATGGAAGTTCTTCTTCTTTGGTTCCACTTTACATGAAGGGATTTTATGATTCTATTAACGGTTAATAAATCACTAATGTTTTTATAGATCACTGATAAATCTATTAATAAGAATAACTTTGTGGTTGTCAGGTTGGATCATCTGATCAGGACCAAAATCAATTTATTAACAACTTATTAACATTTACGACTGCAGACTTTATTAATGACTTATCAATAAATATAACAGAACACTGAATCGCTTATTAGAAAGTGAGAAACTCATAATAAACAACCAACATTTATAACTAAATAAACATCTTATGATCAGCTTATAACTGCTTTACATGATTTATTAACCGTTAATAAAACAGTTAATTACAACTTATAAACCATTTATAAAGAGGAAATATTCTGGTTTTTTCGGCTGAAACTGTAAAATGTAGAAATGTTGAAGTTATATTTGTAATATTTGACGGGCGTATTAGGATGATTTAGATGACTGAATTATTAACGGAGGCTGATGACCTGTCATCTATATATACCCTGTAGATCCGAATTTGTGTAAATATAGCAGCAGCCGCAAGTTCGCATCTTGGGGATTATGTAGGTGATGACGCTTCACCTGAGAAGAAGAAAACGTCCAATCAGAAGCTCAGAAAAGATGGAAAATAATAACTAATAACTCTGCTGTAAAGTGAAGCTACTGATGAGACTGTTTGGTGTTTTCTGGTCCTGGTTTTATGTGCTGAAAATGTCAGGCCTTCACCAGACTCAATAGGCTCCTCTCTCCCCCCCCCCTCCTCCTCCTCCTCCTCTTCTTCTTCTCCTTTTTAGCAGCACACTCTAGCAGAATATGACATCTGTGAAAGTTGCAGGACAGACCCTCAATGTGGGGCTTTGTTCAGCACATCATTTGTCTTCTTTTCACTGGACCGTCTGGGGGTCGAGGAGGAGTTTTAGTTTGAAGGGGAGGGGGGGTGGTGGAGGGGTGGAGGGGAGGGGGGGTGAGGGGGAAATGTGAGGAGGACTTCAACAAACAGCGTCAGATATATATACACACACACATACCGCTGACTCTGGACTGGACGGAGAATCTGTCTTGATGTGAAGATGAGATCCGAGGGGAAAAAGTAAGTTTGCCAAAGATTTTTTTTTTTTTTTTTACTGAGTGTGTAGACAACAGAGGAGCAGAGGCACAGTCAGGGGGGGTTGGATTTGATTTGAAGGGGAAAAAATCAGGTTTAAAACTTCTGTTTACATGTTTTTTTGACATGATATTATAGAAAATGATGTTTTCTTTACTGACTTTTAAAGTATTTCACCCTAATTTTATGTAATATGAGCCTAAAAACTATTATATACACATTTATTCTGTTAATGTTTACTTTATTAAATGTATTTTGCTTGTGAGAAATGAAAAGAGACAGAAGTTGCTGTTACTGTTGATTCAACTGTCTTTGAATGAATTGCGGGCAGTAAATCCTCCTCCTGTGTGGACACGTGGTTCCTGCAGCTAATTGCTTGCAGTGAGAGGTTGCAGTGAGCTGCATTTGTCAGCAGGCCTGCAGACTGAATAGAGGAAGAGGAGGAG
This sequence comes from Thunnus thynnus, assembly GCF_963924715.1. Taxonomy (NCBI): domain Eukaryota; kingdom Metazoa; phylum Chordata; class Actinopteri; order Scombriformes; family Scombridae; genus Thunnus; species Thunnus thynnus. The sequence continues at coordinate 5,465,333 of NC_089536.1, read as the reverse complement.
GAAGGAGGAGGAAGGAGGAGGGTGGAGGAGGAGGAGGAAGGTGGTGGTGGGTGAACATGTCCGTCACAGATCAGACAGGCAGCCTGAAGAGTGTGGAGCTCGTTGTGATGATGATGAAGATGTTTTCATGTCTGAATCACTGTTTCTGTCTTTTCTGACTCATCACATCAGTTCATCTTCATCACCTCTGCCTCATATTAGAAGATTTTTTTTTTTATTTTTTTAAAAGACAGATTTTCTTTGTATTCATGTCACTTTTTTTTTTTTATACCACTGTATCGTCTTTCTTTGAGATTTGTGCAACGTGATGCATAAAAGGTGGATATAGTGAACACATCTACCTCTAGCTGGGTGCAGGACAAAAAATAAACAGGAAGCTCGAGAGTTTTGACCTGCGAGGTCGAGTTAAGTCAACATTTTACACTCTAAAAGTCACTGGGTTTATATTTGACCCAGTTTAGGTGAAGCCACTCAACACAAGAGGCTGTTTTGACCCAGTTTTACTGTTATTTTTATTTTACTCAAACTAAAGCTTGTTAAATCTTTTTAAACTGACATGTCACAGTTTGTTACTGATTGTTAATAACTTGTGTATCATTTGAATGTCATATACACATCGTTTTCTGTCAGAATAACCTAATTCCTATTAACATAGTCTGCCTGCTGTGTGGACCTAAACTGGGTAAAAGTTGAACCCAGTGATTTATAGTGTGTATAGGCCATCATGGAGATTTATGGGGCATGTGCGATGTGATGCATACAAGGTGGACCCAACCTATATCCGGGTACAGGTGCAGGACAAAAAAAAAAAAAAAAACAGCAACAAAAAAAGGAAAAGCTGTCTGCACACCGGAAACATGCAAGAATTTATCACAACGTTTGACCTGTGAGGTCTTCCTCCGTCAATTTTTATTTGTATAGCCAAAAATCACTAATTTACCTTAAGGGGCCCAGAGGGGGGTTTTACAATCAGTGCAGCATACCTCTATCCTGAAACTCTTGATTTAGTTAAGGCCAAAAAAAAAAAAAAGACTCTTTAACTGGGACAAAAAATTGGAGGGAACGTCAGGAAGATCAACAGAGGAAGGATCCTTCTTCTGGGACGGAAAGACAGGAAACAGACGTGTACACAGAATAGTGGAGCATTCAACAAGAAACAAGCCAGGCACAAAAATGACAGCTCCACCTACAATTAGGAGAGATCACGTGACACGGAATAACACTCCCCAATCAATATGTAGCCTACAGAGAAAACACACAACACTTTACATCCATGTCATAAAGCTGCAGCTGTGGAATATAGCAGCATATAGATACAGATGTTGTATATTTGGGATTTTTTTTTTCTCCCTCCTGCAGCAGCACGCCTCACAGATCAAAGACGTCCATTTGTGTTAATTAGTTAAATATTACCTCTAAGAGCCAATCAAAGCTATCGAGCAGAACGTGACGAGGAGGAGAGATCAAAGCACCGCCAAAAAAGCCTCCGATCGATCCTCTGCAGCAAATCTGATCATGTGAACCGAGTCGGGGGGGGGGGGCTCGTTATAAACTTCTGCACTTGCGCGTTTTGTGATGGACGCTGCTGCTGACCACACTGTCTCCTCTTTACTTTACAGCTTTCAAACCAGGCCGGCCTGATCACTCATTCAAATTACACTTTGAAAAAAAAAAAAAAAAAAAAAAAAATCTCATTACATAAACAAGACGTAATGGTATGTGAATGTAATGGCATGGCGCAGACTAAATAGTGATAGCTTTCTTTTGCAGGAGTGATTTATAGCATCTTTCTGGCATCAGTCCTAAACTAGATGTTTGAATTTATTATTACAGCGTTGGACAAGATCCCAGGTCTGTTTAAAGCAAATAGAAATGTAGCTGCTTGTGTGTGTTTTCTTTCTTTCTTCTTCTACGGGAACAACTTAAAGGAGTCAGAATAAAAATAAAAAACAAGCCTTTTCATTCATGCCTCTTAACAGCTCGTCTTCCTTATCTAAATCCACTCACAATGAGTCGGTGTCAAAATATTTCAGCTGTGCCTCCTCTGTGCTGAGCCACCTTAATGTTTCCGGGTTTCTCTATTCAGCTCTAATTGCTATAAAGATGGAGAGATTTTCTCCATATAGACGCGCGTAAAAAATAAAAGGCTTTATCTTGATCGCAGGGGTTGTTATTAGCATACAAGAAACTGCAGCTTGCATGATCAGCAAGAAAGAAAAGAGGGTTTTTTTTTTCTCTCCTCTCTAACACACACACACACACACACACACACACACACACACACACACACACAGTGAAATAGTATGCAGGGCGGTGTGAGCTGCAGAAACACTGTCCACTCTGCTTCTCACCCTCCTGGCATGCAAACCATCACATCATCTCTTAATGCGAGAAGCCGCAGCCTCTGCAGGGGGATTATTCTAATCTGGCACATTTTACAAAGGTGAGAGGAGCCGGTTGTTTATCTTCGTGTACGGGATTGTTGTTGTTTTTTTTTGTTTTTTTTTAATGTAATGCGGAATGAATGTAGGTTTTTTGAAGGTAAGGCAGCCGGGGTGTTGTGCCGCGCGCTCCGGTTATGTGTCTTTATGATTTACGAGCCTGACTCCAGCCACGGTTCAAGCAGAGTTCATAAAGCTGCATGCCTCCAGACTTATTCTCTCTCTCTCTCTCTCACACACACACACACTCACGCTCTTCCTCTCTTTTGCTTCATAATTTTGCTCTGTTTAATTTCAGAGGAAGGGTGGATTTAATTTAATTATAGATATTGTTTAATTCGCGCTTTGTTTTAATGTAAAGAATAAAAACAGCTGCAGCGCACAGAGGCTTTCTGTATTATTTGCTGTTTGATGGATGTGTTTTTTTGTAGAATGTGATTATATATATTTGTTTCCCTTGAAAATGTGAGACAGGACAATACATTAACAGACTAAAGGCTTGTTGTTTATTGAGGCCTGATGCCTAATTTCAGGAAACACACTATTAAAAGCAGAATAAAAAGAATATACTCATATTTATATTAAATGTATTTTCTTTTTATATTCCTATTTATGTGTATGGATGTCTGTGTGAAGACTAATTAGTGTTATTGTTTACTATTTATTCTTCTTCTCGTTTCCCTCCTGAACCAAACAAAAGATTTAAAGAAATTATCTCGTTTTATTAAACTAAAATCATTATATATGCTTTGTGTTACTGGAATTATCGAATAAAACTATGAAATATAAAAGGAGCCTCGTTGTAGGCCAGTGAGGTCACTAATTGCAGCGCGTAAATTAAAGGAAAATAGTCCAAATTCTGCACAGATTTTGGTTTATTTTTGTTTCTCAGAGCGTCTTTTTTTCCACCAAACTCTCCATTTTCATCGCCTCTGTGTCAAGGAGAAGCTTTGCTATTCATGTCAGCACACTATTGAGTTGATAAGATGGATCATTTAGTCTCCTCCCTGATTTTGTCTTCTTCTTTTTTTTTTTTTTCTGGATCCTCTCAGGCCAGAAGCCCGCGGCTCTCTGGAAACCTGCCATGTGACATTTGGCTGCCAGCGCTCCGTCAGAAGGTCAAAAGGGGCCCCGGTGCACATTTAATGGAAATGCAGAAAAGCGGTACAACACACAACAACAACATCCACCACTTCTTCAGCGAGTCTTTGCATCATCATCATCATCCTCATCATCATCATGAGGATGTTGTCAGTGGCTGCTTTGGCTGCACGCATCCTGCAGCAGCAGCAGCAGCAGCTGCACACCGAGTGGACACGTTGCAGCTTCCCCGGAGGTCAAAACAGCAAAACGCCAAGTTTACTATGAGCAAAAAGATTTTCCCCTGGATGAAAGAGTCCAGACACGCAAATCAGAAAGCAGGAAGCAGGAGGATGGCAGGTCTGTACGACGTGAAATTAGCTGGGTTGGAGGAGGAGGAAGAGGAGGAAGAGGAAGAGGAGGAGGAGGAGGAGGAGGAGGAGGAGAGGGGAAGGCAGCGATTGCTCTCAATGAGGCCTTTTCATTCATTGCTCCTCTTACGTAGTTAATTGAGGAAATTAATATGTAGCTTATATGTTTCCTCCTTTTCGAGGTCAAAAGGTCACGTGGCTATTAATTAAGCTACAGGCAGAGATGAGGGAGAAAGATAAACATGCGGGCTCACATCATTTGATTTGTTTTAACATTTATTTGTAGCTAAAGCACTTTTTAAAAAACAAAACAAGGCCTAACAGGAATAATAAAATAACTGATTTTTGGGAAAATACAAAGAAGAAAGTGACAGTAAAATTAATGTCGAAATGTAAGTTTATAAAAAAGAGTTTTTAGTAGAGAAAACAGAATGAATGAATGTCTCCATTTAAACTTAAAGTTTATTTATTTATCTCAAATCACAAGTAGAGCTTTACAATTTGTGTAAAATATAATAAACAGCCTTTATCTTTAACTCAATTCAAAGTTTCTAAATAAATAAAACTCAAGATATAATTAAAAAACTAATAAAATCAACCTAAAGGAGTCAAATATCCACCAGCTTCTTAATTTACTGTCAGAACATACAATTAAAGAAAGCTAGATATTAGACATGATAATATCCAGACTCCTTCTTAAAATATCGTAACTCCACATTTAACCTCTGTCTTATACCTCAGTCTGTTTGTTTTTTCTCTCTTCTCATTTTTGTTGATTTGTTTATTTGTGTCTATTTTCTATAAATAAAAAAGGAGGAAAAGAAAGACATAAAAGCATGTGAGGAGCTCCTGTTTGCTGCTGACACCCCCCTGACCTTCCTCTTCTCTCCACTGTTTGTCTCGACAGACTGCACCGTCAACGAGAAGTGTCCGAGCGCGTCCCCGACCTCCAAGCGGACGCGCACCGCGTACACGAGCGCGCAACTGGTGGAGCTGGAGAAGGAGTTTCACTTCAGCCGCTACCTGTGCAGGCCGAGGCGGGTGGAGATGGCCAACCTGCTCAACCTCCACGAGAGGCAGATTAAGATCTGGTTCCAGAACCGGAGGATGAAGCAGAAGAAGGACGAGAGGGTTCAGGGCCTCCCCAACACCATCTCCACTAACACCTCCTCCTCCTCGCCCCCGTCTTCCCCCTCCGCCCCGGGCAGCCCCACTCTATCGAGCCTGGGTTATGTCCATCTGGGCGGGGATTACCGGCCGGCCTCCCCTCCGCTCAAGTCCCAACAACACCAGTCCCAGTCTGCGTACCCGGCAGAATACTCCAAATATCCGGCTTCAGGCTTCACGCACGGCCCGCAGTTTGACGCGCAGTATGACACGCACAACAACAGCAGCAGCACCGCCAACCAAAACCTGGATCTGTCATATTTCTCTCAGAGCTGCTCTCCTCAGGACAGAATCATGCAAGCTCCAAAACTGACTCATCTGTAGCAGACAAGATGTCGATTTCTGGAAACTCCTCGACTCACCACGAAAAAAAATAATACTTCCCCTTTAATTTATTTGCTGATGCATGTATTTTATGATTATTTATTGGACTAATTAACCTAAATATCAGTCTCAAATCCTATTTATAAACATTTATTCATCTTGTGCAATTTTAATTCATTGTGTTGCTCTAAACATACTTTCAGACACATTAATAAGTGTTTTAATCCACCTTTAATTTAAAACAACAATGTTCACTGTTGTTATTTAGGCGCCATTTGTTGAGATTTCAACCCACGCAGAGCTCCAACAGGACTAAACACTCCTCTGAGAGCCTTAATACACCGAGATAACCGTAAAGCAGCTGAAACGTTAGAAAAAAAACAAACAGCAAATCTTCCTCTTTTTTTTTTGTTAAAGCTTAATTAGCACTTTAGCTCTATAACGTCACATTAACTTAGTTAATTACAGGGCTCTTATGACTGTGGACGTGATAGGTGTTGGAAAGATATTATAATCTGAGTGTCATTAACTCTCAAGCACGTAGAAAGAAAAAAAAAACAGCCTATATGGTTCTTAAACGTGTCTTTGTTCTTTTATGGGCAAAGTGGGCCACACAAGCTGTCTATGTTTAAAAAGAGCGCATGATGGATCACTCACTTCACTGCAAAACTGTCTGATTCAGGAGAAGCTGCTGCGTGTTGCTGAGGAAACCTGCTGAACAAACTCACGTATTATTTTTTTTGTTGTCGAGCTCAAATTTTGCTAAACTGAAAACGAATTAAATCACTGCACATAAGAGAAAAATATCACTGCTTAGACAGACTATAGGCCAAATATTTAAAAATATATTCACATGACATCAAATTAATTTACCAGTCTGTAAAATAACTTTTGGCATCTTCAAGATAAGTAATAATGCATGTTGTGCGCCGTATTTTTCTATTTTTTGGAGGCCTTTGTTATCATAACTATTTCTAAATCACTGTTATTCTCATTAATTATTATTATGTTGCACTATGTTGTCACACATATTTTAGAATTGTCATTAATTTGTCATTTGGAGCTGCTTCTAACGCCGCAGACTGAAAATGTGTCTGGATGTTTGTGTTCTTATCAGATGGATGAGCGAGTTTGATTGAAGCATTTGTCATGTAAATGCGAGCCGTTTGATGGACGAGCCCGCAGACTTGACAGAGTGCTGTAGGTCCTTTGCCATTGGCGTTTAGCGGGTCACATGGTGTGTCAGGAAGGTGATATGAGGGTGGAAGGCACTTTTACAGCTTTGACATACTACCTAGAAGGTTAGGGCACAGGGAGCACCGATTAATGACCGCTCAGGCTTGATCGACTTCTGAACAAACAATAGGCCCCAAAAGTCCAGGATGAACTCCTACTTAGACTACCCAGTGTGCAACCGGGGAGCAAATATCTTCAGTGCCAAGGCCGGATACCACAATTTAAACCATGGATACATGTCGTCCAACTCGTGCGCAACAAGTGATAGTTACGCACCGGACGGGCGCTTAGTTGCGGCGACTTCTGCGCCACATCAGACTCCGAACCTCCCTCTGCACCATCAGACACACGTCAACTTGGATCTGCAGTTTGCAACACCGGCGGGGAACTCCATGTACGGGTCACATCTAGAGTACGGACATCACCAGTACGGCCTCGCTCCAGAGCAGGACCGGGGCTACGTTCACGCGCAGGTTTCACCCCTCGGAACAAACATGGCTCCCTACACCGGGGACAGTTGCGGGCCTGGAGTTGCAACAGGCAGCCAGTATCTACATTTTGGAGATCAGAGGCAGCAAGAATATTCAGAAAGTGTTTACACGAGGTTGCCGCCCCAAAACAAGGAGAAAGATTTGGACCATGTGGAGGAAACTTCTAAAACATTCGACTGGATGAAAGTGAAGAGAAATCCTCCTAAAACAGGTTTGTTCATCCTCAAGACAAAGTTTGAGTTATAGAGCTCAGACGTGCAATTTAGAGAAGTCATGTGAAGCTAATATTGGCTCACAGCGCGCGAACTGTGCGTAAAAACACAACCCAGTTGACATAATGAGGCCTAAGCGTTTTAAATTGTTCTGAAAAATGTATTTGGCAACTAACGTTTTGCGCATTCTTCTGTTCATTCTCACATTTTTCATTCACATCTAAAAGACATACATTAGTTCCATGACTTTCTTTTTTTTCTTCTTCTTCTTCATCATCCATTCATCCATTTTTTCCCCTCCACCCACAGCTGTCCTGTCAGAGTTCGGGGTTCCCGGCCAGCACAACGTGATCCGCACCAACTTCACCACCAAGCAGCTGACCGAGCTGGAGAAAGAGTTCCACTTCAATAAATACCTGACGCGGGCACGGCGGGTGGAAGTGGCCGCCAGTCTGGAGCTCAACGAGACGCAGGTGAAAATCTGGTTTCAGAACCGCAGGATGAAACAGAAGAAACGCGAGAAACTGGGCTGCGTTTTGTTGACCGGTCCCGCATCTGTGGAGAAACTCTCAGGCCCTGAAACCTCCCCAAAGTCCAAGGGGAAAGACTGTGAACCATGACTTTTTTCTTAAAAATAAATAAGACTGTGGGGACTTGAGCAGATTTCCACATCTCTCTCTCCCTCAAGTTTCACCAGAATAAAATGGAAACATTCTTGTGGACTTGTGAAGTATACAGGGTATGTCTGCCTCTGCTTATGTGCTTATAGTGCGTTGGTTACTGATTTGGATGCTGAGAAAACTTTTGTCTTTGAACGGATGTCTTTCATCCGCTCTTGTATTTTTTTTTTTGTAATCTTCCTATGAGTCCATGCTGTGTTTTTGTGTTGGGGCACTCAAGTGTCATCGTTTGCACTATTTATTTACAGGGTATTTTCCAACAATTGTTGAGATGATTTAGCTTAATAAAGTCTATAAAATGAAAATAAAGAAAGTGGTTTCAAAGTGTTTGCTGTCTCTAATCAACCCAAACTTTTAATTTTGAAACAGAATTTATTCACTTTGACATTTTTAAATAAATATAATGTATAATAAATAATAAATCTGAATGTTTTTGAATCACACCACAAACTTCTTTTTTTCTATATTACCTTCCATTAATAGTCTCACCAAAGTCCCCTCTTGCATAATGTGACAAGAGGAATCTTTCACAACACATGGGGTGGTTCCCAGTGACCTTTTCACCTCCAAATACCTCCAGGGGCTCTAAACATGACAACAAACTCCAGGGAGCCAGGTCTCACCCTTGATTTGTTACCCAAATTCTGCTCGGACACACAGCTGACACAGGTTGCAATGACATCCCTTTGTATTTTTACATCATTTTTCCAGTTCAACTGGTTTTTTTATTAGACATCTTACCTTTTTTCCTTCTAAAAAAAAACTGGTAATTTAACATCTCGGTGCTTCTTCTGGCTTCACCTTTAGCTAAACGTTTGCCGGACCTGACCACCTAGTTTCATCTGATGCTTTAAAGGGGGAAGCAGCAGTTTCAATATTTGCACTGGGTGTTAGGTTTGCACACACACACACTTTCTGCCCCAGCAGCACTGGCCTGTCGGTGCCCTTTTTTCCTAAAGCTGAGGTTCACACAGAGTTCAGGCACAAATGAATGCGGAGTCAATCTGTCAAGACACCAGAGTGGCTCGGAGAAGTCGACTCTAGGCCGCTCATACTTTAGATTTTTTTTTTTTGCAGGTATTGTTTTTAATGTGCCGTTTCATCAATGTTCTAGTTTGTGCAAACTAAAAACTGCTCTCTGAAGAACATGTTTCTAGGAAATGGAAATCGGTAATCATTTGAAATATATCTGCATGAGTGTGCACTTCTCTCACAACTATATTAAAAATTAATACGGTTCCACGAATAGAAGTTACAGTTGAAATACCATACGGCCCATTACTGTAAATTAGAAAAGGCTTGAGAGGTTTGTTGTCATGCATTTTTTTTTTTTAAAAGCCAAAAGCTTCCTCTTCAGATGAGTCACAAGGCCAAGGACCGGGGAGGTGACGATCGATATGGTGAATAGTGACGGATTCAACGACAAAAAAAAAGGGGGACGGTGCGGAAAACAAGTGTGGGACTTCATTCCAGAGGTGTGATCCCTGCCATCTCTGTAGGTAATACCTCAGCGCTCCCAGCGGGCTCTCCATCTGGAGGTGTCAGAATCGGTGCTGCAGCCAACACCACGGAGACAGATGTTCAGCCGGGAGAGAAGAGGAGGAGGAGGAGGAGGAGGAGGAGGAGGAGGATGTTTTTCACCTTCGGATCAGCTTCGCCTTCTGCCTGGAGAATGTAGGGCAAGGAGAGGAGAGGGGGAGAAAATGGTTAATGGACGCGGACGGACGAGACAGCGGATCCTATATGGGCACAAAAATAATAAACCATGAACACCTGACTGCACAAACAGGACGCCTATTAATATATATATATATATATAAATATAGCAGCCATCCTCTTTCCCCTCTGATATCTTGCACATCTCCGTGCCCCCCTCCGCACTTTGTTTGAGGTCAACCCAGTGCTGTTTGTACCCCATGCTGCTTGCAGTTGTTGCAGGCTCTTTTACAAGTCTATTGCCAGGCTCACTTCCTTGGTTTTCTACCAGTTCCTCTGTCGCATGTCACTCTGCAGGGTCCCAGAGCTTCAAAGGAAAACTAGATAGAGTATTCATGGGGATAACGGGGGGTTGGTCATCTAAGAGATACCACAGAGGAGTCATTTTTATTGGCAGATATCAAACGCGGCTATTTGAGGTCAACGGCATTTATCTGTTCGTGTGTATGAGACGAATTTCCACCAAACGGAGCATATTGACAATATTCTGATATATCAATAACATAAAACATGCATCATTATTAAGGGACAGAAGGATAAAGTCATATTTCCATCTGGTGTTTTATTACAGTCCGCCAACTTTCATGACGACAGAGAAACGGCTGACCAAAGAAATATTGCAAAAGAAAATAGTAAAAACTGCAAAATTGAACCATAAAAGCAAACAACTGATATTTTTTGAAGAAGCAGACGAGGCAGAAGGTATCCTAGACCCCCGAACCCAGCAGCTCTATGATGTTTAAGGTAGAAATATCATTGCTTTAATGGAATCCATACACTTTATATTAACCATTTCAATGAAAACTCTACTTTTTTAGCACTTCTTCAGATGGTGTAAAGATGTTGGAAATTAAAAGAATCACACGTGTGATTTTGCTCTTTCGATTTTCACTGATATTAATTTAATTTTCAATACTTTCCCGCCGTTATCGTTCAGTGAAACCTTTCCGTCTAGTTATGAATGGCACAATCTCTTCCTCCTTTGTTGTGGCATTGAGGCTCTTTTTAGCCCAGCCTGGGAGATTCTTGACAACCATCCCCCCATCCGAGTCAGGCTCTATTGGATCTGGAAGCGCCAGCCGACCTGAAGCCCCAACCAGCCTCCTGGGTCCCCTCCACCCCCACCCCCTTGCGACTGCATCCTTTCCCCACTCTATCAGCATAGTAACTGAGAGAGACAAGTGACTTGGCCAGGGTTAACGTCTTAATACTCCCTGGGATTGCCTCCAGGATCCAAATGGCTACCCCTAATAGTTTTCCTCCTCCGTGTGCCTGTCAGACTGCCATGACTATATGCCGTAAGAAAAACAAAACTAGCAGAGAGGCAGAGTAACGAAGCAGCACAATGAAATAATGAGGGGCGGTGAGGAAGGATAGAGCATCCGTGAGAAGGGTTTTGGTGTAAAGATACGAGTCGCGGGCGATGCTCAGCGTCGTTGTGACGGCGTGTTGATACTTTGCATGGAGAGTCTGTACACTTGAAATTAAACCAGCTCCTTCCTTTAGAGCCCAGGAGGAGGAGGAGGAGGAGGAGGAGGGGGGGGAGAAGAAACCAGAACTCAATCAGTGTCACGTCACATGGTTCAAAGCGGCCAATTCGATGCTGCCAGGAGGTTGAGAAATGCAAGGTGACAGTTCATTTTACCAGTGACAGTGTGTCGGTCTCGCTTGCTGGTTCCCCAGTCAATTCCCAGCGAGCACTGAAGGTTGAGTGTTGCTGGAGACAGACAGCAGCTACCTCCCTCCCTCCTCACTCCTCCTCCTCCTCCTCCTCACTCCTCCTCTTCGCCACCACCACCACCACCACCGCTCTCTCATCGACCCCGCTCTGCTTTGTATTCCAATTAACTGGACAGAGGGAGAGGCGGCAGTGTGCAGGATCACAAGCACTGGCAGACACATTCTTCTGGCCTCCTTCCAGTCTCTCAATCCCACTACTATCAATAGCGCGTTGCCTCCCTTCCCTCTTTTTTTTTTTTTTTTTTTTTTTACCTTCCCTTTCCTTTCCTTTTCCCCCGTTCCTGCCTTCTCATCTCGTGACAGGGGCCAGTTGTTCCAGGGGGATAATTCATAGATTCTTCTTTAACAACTGCCTCTAGGGACAATGTCTTGGTAATGAAAAATAGGTCCCTCTCATACATTCATATATCACGTGTAATAGAGGTATGTAATCAGTCAGTCGAGTCGACGCGCCGCTAGCTGTAACTGCTATCCTTAACAGACACCTCAAATAATGCTGAATTAATATTTTGAAATGGCTCATATATCCTAACATAATACAATTTGGATGATTTTCTATTCAATGCTCTCAGGGGCTAACATCGATTCGAGTACAAGCTGAGGTAACCCCCCCCCCCCACTCCTAAACCCCCCCTTTTTTTTCCACGAGTCAGTCAATGTGTGTCTGACTGAAGGTTGTAGATTTAGCGGCCACACATTTGCTCCTCCGTCTTTTGTGTCCTCAATCTATCATCACTTTTTTTTTTTTACCTCGCCGCCACCGAAGCCCCCCTACGCTGACATATGTTTGAGCAATGGGTGGGTTGGGAATACAATGATTCTAAAGGAAATCCGAAAGGTAAACTACCTCTTTTTTATCTCCTCGAGCAACACAAACAAGAGACCCTTAAAAGAAATCAGGCCGGACACCTTTTTTTTCGTGGAGGGTTTGAACACTCGGTGACGTGTTTCCAGCAGATATTTGCTGTTTGAAAAAGGGTGACAGCTACTCTCGCTGATTTATGTGAATAGTTCAGATTTTAAAACAAGATAATGTGAAACTTTTTCTTGAAGTATTATAAGGATATTAAGGATGATAATTACACATTTTTAGAAGCGAATGCCTCATTTTGAGTGAAATCATGCCCTTCAACCACTAAACTTCCTTTTCTAAAATAAAGACAAACAGAGCCTGAAAGACAGGCATGGGTGCTTCACTGTTTGTCCCTCTGCTCTTTGCAAAGAGTTCCTGCCTATCTTGAGAATGCAATGTGATGTGTGTGTGTGTGTGTGTTTGCAGGGCAGGATACACACACTCAAACACACACACACACACCCTTCATGCCCTGAGGATCCTCCTGACTCTCTCTCCTGGCTCTATCAGATCAGAGAGACCCGCTGTCCCTCCCCACACCGCAATGCAAATGAAAAGGAATGCGCTGATAAAAGGCCAGATCCTAGAGATGAGAGGGCAGAAGGAGGACAGAGGCAGCGAATGCTAAAGGTGGAGGGGTGGGGAGGGGGGGGGTTGAAGAGCCTCTTGGGGAGATGAGAGGTGGCAGAGGAGTCAGTGTTGGTAGTAGCGGGAGATCATAGCCGTGCTCCCCCTCAGCGGCGTTTGATACAGGGCTTTTGTCGCTCTTTCAGCGGTGCATTGTTGGGTGGTGTAATCCCCGTCGGATTACAAAGGGCTTCCCTTTTCATATGGGGCTGACCCAGCAGGCAGGTGGCTGGGGCTCTGTGGAGCTGTCAAGGGGAGGGAACCTCTATTCCAGGAGGAGGGGACCCCAGTTCCTCTTACCTTCACAGGGGCTTTTTGCTGGGAGGCCAGTCAGCCGCAGGTCAACGTGGGGACAATCCTGACATGGGACTCAACTCGCTCTGACCCCGTGGCTTCCTGTAGAGAGGTGACAGGGAAGGAGACCGTCATGAAATACTGAAAAATACAGACAATGATCAAAATATTACAACACACTGAAGGAAAATTGCTATTTTTTTTTAAAAATTTACAATGTATGTAGGGCTGCAACTCGCATTTATTTTAATTATTGTTTAATCTGCTGATTATCTTTTAGATTCATTGATGCTATAAAATGTCAGAAAATAGGTTAAAAAATCCCATCACTGCCCAGAGTCCAAGTTGAAATCTAAAAATTGTTTGTTTTGTCCGACCAGAAGTCCAAAACCAAAGATATTCAATTAACTCTCACAGAGGACAATGAAAACCAGTAAATATCCACATTAAAGCAGTCGAAACCAATTGATTTTTGGGACTTTTTTTAAAGAAATTGACTTAAATGATTAGAACAGTGGCCAATCACTTAACGGTCGATTGACTAATCAGTTCATCAACTGATTGTGTAATTGATGTAATAAAAAAACAATAATGTCCACACTATATGTCATTTCGATTGTGGTCCTTGATGTAAGTAACAAAACGACCAACAAACCTATAAAATCAATATCTTCTATAAATGAAATCACAAGCAAAGTAAAAAAGCAAAACTTCAATTATAAAAATAAAATACAAATTATAAATGGAATAAACTGAAACTTCCAATTTTCCCATAAGTCATAAATTTGACTTTCTTTTTAAAGATGTGATGTCATCAAAGCCCATTTATCCCACTTCCCGGCACCACATTTACCTAAAGGAACAAGTCCTCATGTTGGTGTTAAAGCAGACATCAGCAACACCAGCTCAGTGCTCCAAACCTACGAAGGTGGTCTTGTAATCTAATCGGGGGGCTTTGTCGTTATAAATGCGAGTTGTACGGCTCTATTATTCAAGCATAACCACCCAAGCTGTTGGGATTTCTGCTTCAAAGCCAACACAACCCTGACTAACCTATTATGAGGAGATCTATCATTCATATTTGAGTGTTTTCCCAGACATTCAAACTGAGCAGACAAAACATGTCAAAATAATAGAATCCGTCAGAATAAAACACCTGCTTTCTTGCTTTAATTAAAGAAAAAAAATCATTGAGGCACCTAGAAAACATCTGCGTTTTATATACTTAAATAAAAATGAATTAAAAACTTAAACCCAGTGTGCAGTGACCTGTACAGACACATATGATTCAAAAAGTTGCGTATAGACGATTCATGTTGTGTGTGATGTTGCCGAGGATGTGAAACAATCATCTCCAGCGCTAAACGTTAGCTTGATTACATATTCTGTATTTTTGATTACAGCGTTAACACAGCTTTGATTGATATTCAGTGTATTGTTTGGATGTGAGCGGCGTCTGATTGAGCTTTGGTTACTTGATGGCTTTGCTTGTAGTGTTTCAGGATACAGGATCAATAAGGCGATAGTCAGGCCCACCACTATTTCTATCTGTATTACTGCTGCTACCACTCCCTCCTCTACACACACACGTGTGTGTGTGTGTGTTAAAGCTCGGCCCTGTCACACACACTGCTGTTCACCCTCTACTGCTGATATAAACCATTCATCCACGCCCTGTCAGATATAGTGAGGGACCAATTTGGTGATGCTACATTCATTCATTTTGTAATTTTTTCATTCATTTCTGATACCGTATTTGCCAAAATGAGGTTTTTAAGGGTGAAGATAATGAAAAACTGATTTTGTCGGCTAATTGAGCTTTTTACTGTTGTATTTCCTGGTTGAATCAATTGCATCCTGCCCTGTTGAGATATGTTTTCTTATTTTTATGCAAAAAGCAGCTGTATGCCACTGGATTTTCATTACAGGGCCACATCTCAGATTTACAATTTCACCACTTTATAGATGGTAGAGCTGCAACGATTAGTCGATTAATCGATTAGGCAACTATTTTGACAATTGAATAATCTTTTAGGTAGTTTTTTTTTAAGGAGAAACTGCCAAATATTTGATGGTTTTGGGTCATCTTGGACTCTAGGAAACTGTGAAGGGCATTTTTCTGTGTTTTTGATGTTTTATAAACCACAACGATTCATCGAAAACAAATGAAATGATAATTAAAATAATTGTTAGTTGCAGATCTTGATTGTAAGAACATGAAGGCAACATACGCACAAATGTCATGGAAAAACAAAGCAAGTGTAGCACACAATTAAATTACTTTAGTTTAAAAAATAGTTCACACCTTTGTTGTAACATTAGGTAGTAAATATAGGAACTTTGAAATAATGTCATTGCCACCAAAATACTGATTGAACTAAGGCTGCAACTAGCACTAATTTTCATGATTATTTTATTAATGTATCAGAGTGTTGTTTGGTCTATAAAATGTCAGCCTATCACAAGTTCCAAGGCCCAAAATTCAAATCAGTTCACTTTCATAGTGGACAATAAAAATAAAACAGAAAATATTCACATTTTAGAGGATGGAACAAGCAGATATTTGCTTAAAAATTGATTAATCGATTATCAAACTGTTTCCAATTAAGTCCCTTTAGATCGACTAATCGTCTAATCTTTGGAATTTACAACTTCACCACCATAACTAGCATTAACTTCGAAGGCTGCCAGTACCTGAGCAATATAGTCAGTGTAACATACAAATAAAATATATCACTTTAAAAACTGATTCACACTGTTGTAGTAACATTAGGTGGTAAATATATGAACTTATATACTTAAATATTGAACCAAAATATTGCTGGAATTAAGGCTGAAACTATCTATTTTCATTATCGATTAATCTACCACGTATTTTCTTAATGAATGGGTTTATTGTTATGGAAAAGAGTGGAAACTGCCAATCAACAAGTTTCAAGGGCCTAAAATGATGCCTTCAATGACTTGTTACATCCGCCCCACAGTCCAAAACTCCAACAGTTCACTATCATAGAAAAATATTCACATTTGAGAAGAGAATACTTGCTTAAAAAATGACAAACAATTAATCGATTATCAAATTGTTTCGATTAACCCAACTGTATAATCGTTGCAACTCCGATTTACAATTTTACTAACGTACCTTAACTTCAAACGTTGTGAGTCCTTGAAGGCAACATCCACACAAACGTCCCCAAACACAACAAATGCATCGTCCTACTGCTTTTAAAACTAATTTCCACGTTTTTTTGTAACGGTAGCTGGTTAATATATGAACTTACTCAGAAATAATGTTGTTAAATGACGGATTCTGGCTGTCTTTATTTCAGACAAGCTAACGAGCGGCCTGCCGTTAACATAACTTCAACGTTAGCTAGCTAACAATAGGCCTATTTTAGTGTTAGCTGCAAGTTGACGAGAAAAACCGTTGGCCACAAGTTAACGTTAACCAACCGTTAACGTTAAAACATCTAAACTTGGTGTGACTGGTTGGAAAATTAAGGTAAGTACATTTGCATTTGCTTTCAGGAAACACACGTCGACTTGCAACAGGCAGCAGAGGGTGACTTACAGCTACCCATTTCCGGCTGATTAATAACAGTTAACGTTAGCAGGTTAACAGCTCGGCCCTGCGACTCCATAGTAAACTGTAAACGACGGTTAAACCAGGTTAGCTTAATGATTACTGGTAGAAAGTAACTAAATACATTTACTCAAGTACTGTACTTAAGTACAATTTTGAGGTACATTTGATGCTTCATTATACTTTCTACTCCACTAACTTACATTTATTTGACAGCTTTAGTCACTTTTCAGATGAAGATTTGACACAATTGATAATATAACAAGCTTTTAAAATACAACACATTGTTAAAGATGAAACCAGTGGTTTACAACCTTTTTGGCTTTTAACGTCTTACAAAAAGCAGTGTGTAGTCGGGGTCACATTTCACATGTCTATGAGTTGTTAACAGCTCCACCAAATAGTGATTTTTCCCTCTAAACTTCTCACATGCTTTCATTTCAATAAATGTTCAAATGGTCCAATATTTCACCAAAAATCAAAGATTAGAGAAAAAGTCCAAAAACTGATCAGATTTGTGTATCAGAACTTTGTTTTTTCTTCTTTCCTCTCCCATTAATCATTTCACGACCCCTCAGATTCATCTGCTGACCCTTTGGAGGGGCCATGACCCCTAGGTTGGGAACCACTGGACTAAACTATCTAACTGTATATAAAGTAGTGTAAACTAGCTCCACCTCCAGCAGCTAAAACAGTAACATGCTGCTCTAACACTGATGCTTCACTATTAATAATCTAATGATGTCATATATAATAATATATCAGTCAGAGGGAACAAACCACTACTTTTACTGCAATACTTTAACTACATCAAGTTCATAATACTTATGTACTTTTACTGTAGTAGGATTTTTCATGTAGGACTTTGACTTGTATTGGAGTATTTTTACATACTTTTACTTAAGTAAAGGATCTGAGGATCTTCCACCACTGCTAATGACCATTGATAGATAGATAGATCTAAATAATGGTGAAGAATGTCCATGCAACCCAAATAGTCTTGTTTAGTCCCGTCCCAATGGTTCACAATCCAAAGATATTCAGTTTACTGTCATAGAGAACTAAAGAAACCAGAAAATTTTAGCATTTTTTTCTTTTAAAACGACTCAAAACGATTATCAAAACAGTTGCTGGTTAATATTCTGTCAGTCGTTGCAGCTCTATGTTATGTGGAACAGTAGTCTTAAGGCTGATCGCTGTTATTGCTCTATAAAATAGTGCTTTAACAATGCAGTATTTAGAAGAGTAAACAAGCTATATTTGAGGCTTGAGATAATCTCTTCAACACACCAATAGGCTGTTATTTAATCATAAAAGTGGGACAAAGCTCTACTGTATAAACATATCACCTGTGGTTGAGTCTTTCCATTAGGTCTAACTCTGGAGGATTTAATGGCTCAGACTGAACAATACATGGTCACAGGCTTTTAGGTTAAACAAACAAACACACAGGAGCACCTGACTAAATACATGACTTTGTATCAGTGGTATGAGGGGCTGTGAATGTGTCATAAAGGAGGCATAAAGGTCAGAGATGACTCATGTGATTCATCTTGATCATGTCCGTGGTTTACCGGCCTGCTGTTCTCTTCTCTCAGTAGTTTGTATTGCTGTTTGCATGTTTGCAGGATCCCCTCTCAGGCAGCGCCGCTGCTGGTCACGCTGAGGGCTTTTCTCTCCCCATCAGTCAAACCTTGTCATCAGCCTCGACTGAGAAACTAGAGTGCAGAGGAAGTTGTCATCCGTGCACCTGCTCCACCCCGTTTTGTGCAAATCTTGATGCATGCACGGAAGTTAGGTTTCAGAACAATAGGGCACAGGTGGTTAGATGCAGTGCCAGTTGATCTGTGAGTGAGTGAGTGTGTGTGTGTGTGTGTGTGTGCTAGACTGTTTGTTATGGAGTTGTAACAGTATGACAGAGGCTGGGTGTGCATAGGTAGTCTTGTAGAGCAAAAAAATCAAAGTGTGGAAAGGCAGAAAAAGTCTGAAAAAGTCAGAGAACCCAAGTGTGTCGAGTTGGACAGGTGAAAGTCAGGAATGGGGACAATCCCAGATGACATCAGGAGGCTTTTGGACGGTAATGTTTTTGTCTTATTTTTACTCTTAATGCTCGTCTTTCTTTAAATCCTGTTATTAAAGGATAGTGTAACTATAGAAATATAGTGTAAGTAGTCGATATAACATTTAATGTCATTATTCTACCGGTTGTTTACATTTAGACATTTAAAACATAAAGTAACAACCTAACATATATTGTGTGGCGTCTTTCTTGCTCTTCTTTATCCTGTTGGTCAGAAAATTTTCCTTTTACAACATAAAAAATGTCATATTTCCATTGCCTGGTGATGTAAGCTGTTCCCGGCATAGTTGCACCATTGCATTTACTGCATTTGCATGAACTGCCAGACCAGCAAACATGGCCTTTGGAGGAGCATTTGCATATTTTTTTTAGCGCTTTGTGTTATATGGGTGTGAGGACGTAAAGACATTGAATCAGATAAGTTAATGTGGACCGACCTGTTTGCCTGCAGCATCATCATCATCAGCTCAATTTAGTACAAACGGTGAAAGAAAATATTGATGATAAGCACTTCCGTCTGTATGGATAATTGAAGAAGTTATATCTTTGGATTTCCACTTTTTTTTACAAGTTAAACCACTCAAAGAATAGTTTTATGATTTCAGGAAGCCGGCCCTGAGGAGGCGTTGTAGTGGAACAACTGACGACTCAGAGAAAGACTCTGATATTTGAAAGATTATTGTCATTCATTTGCATCAGTGAGACTTTACTAATGTACTCTAAGAGCTTCTGTTTTAATGATACATACAGCACAAGGAACAAGCACTAAAGCGATTAATCGTCGCAGATAGAGCTGCAACGATTAATTGATTAGTTGATTGACAAAAAAGTTGTCCAGCTTCTTAAATGTGAATATTTTCTGGTTTCTTTGTCCTCTCTGATAGTAAACTGAATCTCTTTGGGTTGACAAAACATGATATTGTAGGTTGTATCTTGGACTTTGTTGTTGTATTTATTGGGATCATGTAGAATATTAAACATAAATGTTACCATTTGATGTACTACAGAGTTAGCTTATAGCTGTTGTTCATCCGCAGTCCCTTCAGCAGGTCACAATTAAAACAGCACAATAACAAACAGTACAAAACACAAAGGACACATAATACAGAATACAAAGGTAGCTCATCACATACACTCATAATATCAACTAGAGATTAATAATGGAAGCTTGTCAAATTAAAAGCAAGATTATTTGAGTTCATGAGAAGACCACGAGATGAACTTTAGAGTCAGTGGTTACGGAGCCGAGTAGCTTTTAGCAGATTTTTTAATTTGGTTTTGAACGTAAACAGTGAACAACATTTTTCACCGTATTCTGACATTTTATCGATCAAACGACTAAAATAATCGAGAAAATAATCAAAGGATTAATCGATAACGAAAGCAATTGTTAGTTGCAGCCCTAGTCGCACAGGAGCGTTCATGATGCAAAACCACAGTTCTTAAACTTTGATGACTGACTGTGATCAGCGACATCAAATCACCTTATTTTATCTTAGTAGATAATTAGAGGATGTGTTGAGGGATAAAACTTTACAAACAGAAGCCTGATTATGTATTTGTGTTTATCATTCACACTGTTTAAATGCTTGTGTGCTCCATTAAGAATCATGTCCTCATTTTCTTACCCCATTACCTGAAAAGTCTTTTGAAAAGCATGTAATGAACACAATGCTTACTGTGTTCTCTGCTCCTCAGACTGTGAGCTGTTTGTATCAGACATCCTTCAAGATGAGGACCTCAGCGAGAAGACTCAAGAGACACGACTCGTTTTACTGAATAACTTCAGGGTGGTCCACACAAGGTAGGATTTTACCTCTAAAGTCAACATTAAATCAGTGTTAAAGAAAGCTTCTTTACCACTTAAGTGTCACAATGTAATTTCATGAAAGCAACATCTAACTTTTACTTGTAACACTACACAGGAACCGTAATTATTGCTGTAATGGCTTTAAACACAGAACTCATTCAATGTGATAGCGTCACCTTTGAGACTTCATTCTTACTCTTATCTATTAAAAGAATCATCAGAATAATTTCATCTTAATGTGATTTAGTTTCCAAACATGATGAACAGCCTGTGAACCCAAAAAACTGAAAGTCTTGTATGAAGTGTGTTAGTTTACACAGGAAACAACCGTCTCCACTGATGTTGTCTGCACTGCACGATAACAGACACATTGCACTGGTAAAGCGAACTTGTGGTTTTGTGGTCCTCTTTGCAGGAAACAATTACTAAATTTTTCGAAGCAAATACTGGAGCTGAATATGTCTGTAAACTGAGAGCACAGAAAATACTTCAATTCAACGTAAGATTTTGACTTATGCTTGTTTTTGATTCTACAGAAACCCTCAGGAATTCCCCTTCCGAAGTAAGTAAAACACCCCGATCTCCATCATCACAGTATCACATTCTACACTGAGCTGTGTGTTTTAAAGTCTTTTTTTCATATTTGACTCACTCCCTCCTTTGCTTTATCTCTTTATTTCACACACACACACACACACACTCAGCAGACAGGGAAGAAGACGGTTCCGATGACAATCGCAGTTCCAGTCTGGGTCGCTCTGCCCAGTCAGACGATGCTTCGGTAGCTTCTGACTACCAGGATGACGGAGCCGTTGAGTGTAAGTTAACAACAGTCTTGAGTCCGATTCCTGATGTGTTTATAAGCTGTTGAGGCAAAGATCTGAGCTCTGAAAGGCCTGATTCTGTCTCTGCGGAGCAAAGCAGCACTAATAGGAGACACTAGCTCGTATTATATGTATAGTTTTCAGCTCATATCATCTAGTTAAACCAAGGGGAATGAGGTGAAATTTAACCCTAATAATGAAACGTACACGTCTATATTGTCCTTTGTGAACATGTGTCTCTGCTGAGAGGCGACGGTGTACGAGGAGTTCTGCACCAACAAAGGAAAAGGTAAAAAGGAGGAGTTATTGTCACAGGAGGCGATGCGGCATTCCCCTGAGAAAAGTGCAGTTTTAACACGCTATCCTCACTGACACACCTACACCTCGCCACAGGAAGCGCAGGCGGATCTTTTTGCTTGTATATTGTTGCTTATCCTCTTAATTTGACACACACACACACAAAAAAAGACAGCCCACATCTGTGAAATCTCCTCCTTTGCTGGCCTCCTACCTTGCTGTGCTGACATCAATGACTCCTCCTCCTCCTCCTCCCTTCTCCTCTCCCTCCTGGCCAGTGTGCAGGTAGGCTGCCCTGACGCTGGAGAAGAGGAGGAGGAGGAGTAGGGGGGGGTCCAGTGGTTCACAAAGGCCTGATCGGTGACCTAGAGCTCCCTCCAGTGGCCGATCCTCTGCCGCCTGATCTTTTCCCCCCCTTGAGGTGCATGTGTGGACTGTGGGAGGCATGGAGGCGGCCCACACAGAGAGGAGGCTTTGTAGCTGCGGGCTAATGCAGTGATTGATTGACCCCGAGCCCCTCTATTCTTTCACAACCGGGTTTGAAATACAACACTGTACCTGAGGGGCCATGTGTGTTCCATCCCTCTCTCCCTTTATCAATCTTTCTCTCGATCTTCCCCTTTCTCGGACTTGCCCTCCCTCCCCGTTCAGACTTTTTGTATTTCTGACTCTATGCGCCAGCTAATAGCCCTTGACGTGACATGCCGCAGGTGGGCATTATTGACTCGGCCGCCTCAGGTGCCCATCTCTACCACTTTTTTTTTGGCTCCTTTTCCTGAGGTAAAGCTAGAATCACGTGGAATCTTCAGAAAAAGAAAACATCGCTGCTGTCTGCGGTTGTTTTGTGATACCGGTAGTTAACGCCAGCTGGATGTCGTCAAAAAATTATCCCCCTTTTTATTTGAAAACGGCTTAATGAACTCTTACGTCCTCTGCCCACAGAAGAGTAACTGCCGCCTTTCTCCGCAACTTTTGGGACAAATAGAGTAAACAAATCACAGCAGATGGCGGGGAGATAGACCACAAGACGATCATAATTCACTTTTTGAAATTGTTGAGAATAAACAAAGCGAGATTTCCTCGGGGCAACGAACAAAATCTAAATCTGAAATGCTTTAAAAAAATTTCCCTTAAGGCTATTATAGTAACACACCCAACTACAAACTACACCGTCTGCTACTGTGGAATGTGATGGTTGTTAAAAGCTCCAACATGGTGTCACATCATTGTCTGCGTTAAATGTGAGAAATAGCCAATTACGCAGCATCACCACAGACTTCTCTTTCTTTTATTTGCAGTTTGAAACTAAACTGAATAACTGCACTCAAAACCCCCCCCCCAAAAATACACATTTTTATTGTTGGATCAATAATCATAACATTTGACTCTGTAAGAAAAACATGCACCTCACTGCGCTGTGTCTTTTTTTTTTTTTATTGCTGGGGGATTGCGACCGTGTTATGGTAGTGAATGGCCTGTGTCCTCACTAAAAGGGCATGTGGAGTTCATAGTTCATTCTCTGTTCACTGCCAGTTGAAAGAAACGGCTCACACTTTTCTGCTGGGCGGTCTGTTTCAAGAGAAGAAGAGGGAGTGTTTGTGGAAAATAATGGCATGACCACTTAATGAAATCAGTGACATTTTAGGAGGAAGAGTCATCAGCGGTGACGATTCTTTAGATTGTCTTTTATTCCCTGAACGCAAAAAAAAAAAATCAGTAGAAAACCTTTGTTGTAAAAAAAATAAACGATGAATTTGTGATTCAGAGAAAAGCGTTCGGCTTTAAAGAGAAGGTAGAAAATTGAGCTTATTCTTTAGAGTTTAATCGTATCATTTTATTCGAGCCTACTGTACACAAAAGAGACTTTGTGACTGGGAGAATGTATTATCCGTGGTAATCGACTGCCTGCCTTCGCTGCTCTCTGTTCCCTAACCAGAGAGTGAGTGAGTGTGAAGTCGATGGCTGCTTTTACACGCAGGAGGAGCCTGTGCGCCGTTTGATTAGATGCGGTGGCCTGTTGTCTTCAGCGGACTGGGTGACACCAGATTTGTAATGGCTGACAGGAACAGATGGAGCCTCCATTGTTAGCCCGGGTGTCTGCATGGTAATGTGAACTGAGTTTCACCCGCCGACCGCACCGGTGACCTGACCGCGCCTGCAGCCTCACCCCAGCCTCGTCTGCTGCTCTCTCTTTTTTAGCACCTTCCACCTCTCTCTATCTCTCTCTCTCTTTCTCGCTGCTATACGGGGGCTCACACACAATTTCATTTTCATTTTCTCTTCCATTCCAGCACATTCTTGCATTCATAAACAAATATAGGCACAAATTTTCTCCCTCTGGTGTGCAAGAGTCCCTTTTTACACACACACACACACACACACGTACAAATAGACCCCAGGAGACAGCCGTAGATGTGAGGGCTTTTAGCCCCGTCACGCTGTTTGCAGGTCAAGTTTATGAAGTCGAAATGGCCTGTTTGTTTTTCTTTGATTGGGGAGCACCGCTGGGCGCTCGGGGATGTTTGCTGGGAAGCTGCGGCGATGACAGAGTACCGCAGGAAGAGCTTTGTTTCAGGAGGCACGCGGGGAAAGATGGCGCTTTCCGATACGTCTCCCTCATCTTCTTTGTGATCGTAATGATTTTATTATGATGTACCGTACCAGCCTGTATTTGCTCAGGTTTGGATTTTGGCCCTAAAGAATTAATTCACAAAAACTTTGACTCCGTGTGCTTTTTATTTTCTCGTCTACTCGTTTTATCTGCTTGATTATTGATCCTTTTCAATTCTATCATCTGACCTACAGTGTGATCTTATCTAATCCCTTAATTTATAATAAAAGTCTTATGAATCTAATTAAATTTGACATACAGGCAGTGATTTTGATTATTGAATATTCTGTTTAATATTTTCTATATTAATAAGAAAGTAGTTTCCTATCACATTAGACGAAGAAAAGCAGCATATCCTTACAATGGAAAGGCTCCAGCAAATTATTATTTGTCATTTTTGATGGAAAAATGAATTAATCGGTTGTCAAAATAGCTGCTGATTAATTTTCTAATCGATTAATAGATTAGGCAGGTTTGCTCTGTTGTGTAGGCCTGTTTCAAGAAGGCAGGAATGTGATTCCTGTCAGTGATTACTATCCCGACTCAATTTCCTGAACCAATTACTGGCAGCAGAATGCAGTAGGATAACCAATTTTAAGCTATGTGTCGTCATCGCCTATTTCTCATTTGAATACGAGGAGCCAATATACAGTAACAACATTATCACACCGAGCTGGTAAATCGAATATTAAATCTAAATTCTGTCATTTTGGCTGAAGCTTGAGAAAGCTATATAAAGTGAAGTGCTTTTGAAAGTGCGTCTTGGCTGGTGGAATAAGGGGGGAAAACGATGCCAGCTGACGGATTGATGCTCCATTAGGGGGTTAATCAGCAGTGTTTTAGGTGCCAACTGGCTCTTGTGTCTGTGTGTGTGTGTGTGAAGTGAAGTTAATTCATTGAGGATCTTTAACATAAAAAAAAGAGCAAGTTTCCGGGTGCTTCACAGAGGAAGGAATGATGTAAATAAACATACTTATCAGCATTTATTCCGCTTTTATCTGCTCTCCTTTCACATGCAGCACCTGGAAAGTATTTTGGGTCTAGCACAGATGACCTCCTCGCAGGTTTGTCGGCCTCTGGTCGTGCTGTCTGCCCACTTACTGAACTTTTGACCTTTTGGCCTCTGGTTTTGGTCAACCTGTGACCCGTCTGCACTCAGCCCAGAGTTGTGAGTGAGTGATCGTCCTTCCTGTCACACACAACGCCCATCAGTCACAAAGTTTCTCCCGGACTCGGTCATCGCGCCGTCTACTGTATGCATCCGTCAGAATATCTGCTGCCCGGAGATTAATTTTTCACCGCGTTCATCGGTGTATGGATTTTGTGACATTTGGATAGCGGCTGCTCGTTTGCAAGGAAGCGAGGAATATGTTAATGACCCTCCCCTCCCTCCCTCCCCGCCCCTCCTCCCCCTACTCTCTCTCTCTTCCTCATTCTCCTTCACTCTCCTTTCCTTTTGCTCCCTCGGTTGCTGCCTCTGTGCTTTTTCTACAGAGACACACACACACACACACCCATTACGAGGCAGGAGCAGGCTCTGTGCATCGCTGCGACTGCTTGCCATCAGGGTTCAAAAGTTCACACTATTCCCCTAGGGCTACTGTGCTGCTGCAGATGCTGATAGTCTTTTCTTTCTCTCTCTCTCTCTCTCTCTCTCTCTCTCTCTCTCCCGGCTTGCCTTTCTCTCTCTCTCTCTCTCTCCTCTCTCCCTCGCTGTTTACACTATTAATCTTGTACACTCTCTCTCACACACTCACTCACACTGCCTGGCAAGAAGAGAGCGGCTTGAAGGGGGGATTTGGACGTATTTAACCGAAGGGCATCCATCACTCTCATCTCCGGCTTCACCCCACCCCCCCTCCACACCCCCCCACCCCTCCCACCCACCAACCAAAAAAAAAAAAAAAAAAGCCACACCGTGTATTTTTTTTTTTTGCATCCTCCCTGTTTGTAAAGCCTGCTCTGACGACGCACTTCTCCCCTCATTTGCTTTGTTTTATTGTTGCATCGCATATAATTACATCCCCTCCGTTGCCTCTGGTGTAGCGCTAGTGTCGAAACCCGGGGAAAAAACAGGCGAAGGTAAATGTGCGGCAGTCCATCTGTAAAGAGGCACATAGGCAGAATGCAAAGTGGGAAGCTGGGGCAGGGTGGCTCCTAATCTCCCCCAGAGCTGTCAATGTCACAGACAAATAGCAAAACTATCAGATGCGGCGGGTTCACCCAGAGGTTAGCGTTCCCAGGTACCTCCTGCATTCACTCCCTCTCTTTTCTCCCCCTGCCTTGCAAATGAGAATTTGATTTTGCCCTCCACTGGAATCCATTTCTGGAGATGAATGAAGTTTCAATGCCAAGCCCAGGTGGCCCCGCTGATTTCTTAGGGAAATAAATGGAGATGGGAGAGATGTGTTGGCCTATACACAGACAGTGACACGACGGCTCCCCGATGCCTCTGGGATCCCTCTGTTTAATTGTTGCTGTAATGTAGCACTTTAAGGTCATTAACATGCCCTTGTGGAGTTATTTGAGGATGTTGAGGACGCATCCCTCTTTACACCGGGGGTCTCCGCACGGCTGGGAGAAGTCAGCGCTGTGTGTCTGTTGCCAAGTGGGACAGAGCTGCCGTGTGATTGTACGCTGTTGGGAGATCGCTTATCTACAATGGAAATTTTTTAGCCATTGATTTATAGCGACCCCGCGTTCGTAGGTTAGCTTATCTCGAAGAAATAGAATCAGTTTGTGTGGAAAATAATTCATGAACTGAGAAAATAGTGCAGGATCTTTGTCCTGTAGTATGAAAACTGTAATTAGTTTTATTTAAACGAAACAAGTGTGAATTTAGATAATTAACCTTAAAGTGTTAATTCCTAGTAAGAAGTTTAAACAGCAACATTTAGTAAAATGCCAGATTTAAATTAAAAGGTTAAATTATTATTGTTGTTTTATAGCAGTTCTGGATATTTTGCAGGATTTTAGTGTTCAGTGATTGTGATTTTGGTTTCCCGTGTGGTGAAACTGTAAAAAAATGTGTCATTTTTAAAAGACTTTAAAAATAGTGGGAGAGAAATCCCTCAGTAATGACCGTCCTTGCAGTTTTAATAATGCGTAATATTTTCTGATGAATACATTTATATATCGTCATGAAATCAGTTTGAAACGACTTCTGTGGCAGTTTCACTCATAAGAGTTTGATTTACTGTTTTCCTGTTAATGAATCGAAGCAAAACCAGATTCTTTTTATTTTGTTTCTGATTTATTTATTCAATTATTTATTTGTGATTTGTCCAAAAAGATGATATAAGGAAACTTTTTTAAAAAGTTTGTGATGATTTAAAAAAAATGAATAATATTGAAAAAAACCCACTATTTTCACAAGTAATTTTATTTATTATTTCCCTTAAATGTTAACTAGTTTTATAACAATGTGTTTTACTAAATTTAATAAAGTTAGTTACTGGCATTATACTCAAATGATTTATTTTACTGTAACTGTTTCAGAATGATTCATATTTTCTGCAGTAAAATAAGGAAACAAAGCAAAAAAAGAAATGCAAAGTAATTATTTAACTACTTCTTATATTTGTTTATGAAAGACTGAATGGAAATCTACTAAAAATATAATTAATATACTAATTATTAGCACGTTCCTGCACATTTTTAAGAATAAAATTAAAAACAGTAAAATTTATGGTGCATTTAATTGGGAAAAACGTGCTCAAATTAATATTAATATTAATGGGGTTTTTTCATTACATGAATCATAATAAGTGTAAAAAAATCCATAATTTGAGCCACTAAAAATAATTGAATTAAATGTTTTTATTTTAAGCATCAGATGAAAGGAAGACACAGATTTCGATGAGTTTTCGGACTTTATTTGTCTTCACAGAAGATTTCCTCTGTAACACCTGTTGCCTGTTGATTTGCTGGTGATTGATTGCAGGAGTTAAAGAATGATAGCACCATGTAATTGGTTTATTGGTATAATACGTAACAGCAGTGACCGTAAAATAACAGCGATTTATATAAAAAGGTAATAAATATGAGATATTGCTAAGAAAGCGGAGCGCAATAACACCGGTCCTCGCCAAGATATTTACCTACCATTACTGCAAAAATGATATTTAAAGCATTTTAGTGCAAATAGAAGAAGCGTTTTAAAGTTGCTATGACTGTTCATTCAGAGGGTAAGTGTGTCGAGTGTTTTTCCCTCCAGGCTCTCTCTCGTTGACCGTTATATCTCGTTTTTATCACCGATACGCAGGCTCTCCTGTGGGCCTGAACTCCTCCATTGTTGGTATTTATATTCTTACTACTTTTTTTTTTTTTTTTTTTTCTTTTGTCGCTGCCAGTGAAGCAGCTGAAAACCATCCCCAGCGATTAGAGGATCATTGTATCTGCAGTTAAGCATTTGAATAGTGGTAGTAAATCTACAAAAGGGAAATTCAGGGTCGCTGTAGACGCTGCTTATGGCTGCCCAGGGGGAAGCCGGTGTCACATAGTAAATTTAGCCCCTTAGTGGCTTTACACTGGCCGGTGTGTGATGTTTGAATGTAGGAATAGAGCGAAAAAGGAGCTTGGAATGACTTGACATCTATTCCAGCGTTGAGGTACAGAAATATTTGTTTTTTTTCTTCCAAATTGCATCAAGCATAACAGATTTAGTCAAACATTAAAAGAGTAAAACACCAGACATCTCTGTAAGGCATCAAAGTCCAAATCATTTAAGAAAAACTTATGATATAAAATGTTTACCTGATCATTTCTGTGTATATTTAAGTTTTTATTCTGCTCTGTTTGGGCTTTTGGCTTCAGTCGGCCAAAAGCTTTTATCTCAGGTCGGAGATTTGTTGTTAAACCTGATCGACATCCTTGATCCAAAAAAAAAAAAAAAAAAAAAATCCCAAATCACTCCTGCATAAATTCCCGGTCCCATTAAACATTATTAGACGACGATACCGGCATCATGCAGCCTGATATAATGCACTGCATGTTTTCTTTGGTTCAAACACATGCATTAGGAGGTCCTAAACACGGTTTATGTATCGATGACTGAAGTCCTAATCAAATCAGGGGGAGGAGAAGAGGGCAGGGAAGACATTCTGCCCTTAACCTCAGTGCCTCTCAGTCTCTCTCCTCCCTTCTGACGGCCGCCTCGCTGGAGGGACGCGCAGCAGAGGCCTCCTACTGTAATGAGGAAAAATGTATCAATTTAGCCCGGCCTGAGCGCAGATTGAGCGCCGAGTGGGTGAAGGTGCACTGAGTGAATCCTTTTTCCTAATCAAGGACAGTATCGAAGAGGATTGCGGTCTCACTCGCTCCTCCGTCTGTAGAATCAGCAGCATTCCTCCCCGCAGCCCCCTCAGGGCCGGGGAGCCTCTCTCTGCCTTCTGTTTCACCTCATCAGCAGAGTTCACGCGGGGGTCAGGTCCTGCCCCCTGATGCTGCATTCAATGCAATACCTCTCGCATCGAAAGGCGCTGTGAAAGCCCCCGCGCTCAAGGACTAAGCAAAGGAGAAAGAAAACATATGATAACTTGCTGATCTTGATCCATACCTGTGTTGTGAGGGGGGGGGGTCACCTCCTCTACTTGCTCTTAAATAGAGAGATTAATCCTACTCACTGCACAATGTGAACTTATGTATCTTCATACTTAATACGAATAAATAACTGGCAGTATATTGTTTTCTCTGTATCTCTGGATTAAAAAATAAAACTCTCCCTGTAGTTTATATATATATATCTGTGTGATGAACTGCCATATATTTATATTTATTCATGAGGGCCAGCACACTTTAGATAATATCAATGTGATGTAGATTTGTCAGATTTTGATAAAATTATTCTTTTCATCCACAGTTTTTGTGTATGTTGATGTTAAGAATGAAAAAGAAACAAGCAAAGACAGAAAGCAGACTAAGACTGAAAGAATCGAGTCGACTGAGGAAATGAATCACAAAAATCCACAAAATGCACTGGTTTCAGCCTCCTAAATATAAGTGTGCTGGTTTTTTTAGTCTTCTGTAATAGTAGAATTAAATGTCTTTGGGTTTTGTCCTGTTGTGGCAACAAAACAAGCAGTTTAAATATGTCAATTTGAGCTTTAGAAACTTCTGACAGACATTTTTCACAATTTTATGACATTTTAAAGAAGAAAAAGCAGTGGATTAATGAAGAAAATAATCAACAAATGAATAGATAATGAAAATAAAGTTGAGTTGCTGTCCTGCCAGACAAAACATCAGCACACACGAAGAAGAAAACAGCAAAAATGAAAAGAAACCCAATGAAATGAATTAAAGAGCAGAGAACTACAGAGCACATGACGATTATAACTTTACAACTAAACATCTCAAAAAGACTTTAGATATAGTGTATAGTATAGTCGTACGAGACTAAAGAAAGAGACTTTCCAGCAAATACTGAGGAAGCATGGCACACACACACACACACACACACATTAAAACAAAAAATAGAGCAGCCACACAAGACAACCAAGAGAACCAATATTAGACATCACATATGGCACGCAGGCTTCAGATACATTAGATCGACAGTGATGGACAGGGCAAGATGAAAATATTATGAATCGTCTTTCCAAACATTTGTCTCGCCCCACGTGGGATTACAAGACACAGCTTGTGTGTCAAACACCAAAAAGTATAGCAGGACGTCTTCAACACACACATATAGAGCACATTACACTATTTATACATCTGCATCATTTTAGGTTACACATGTTATTGTATAAGATTTCAAAAGAATAACAAAAGAAGAAAGACACTTGCTACAAGCCACATGTTTGTCTTGATAAAGGTCTTTTTTTTTCCCCCAACAGCTCACAGGCTTTTTCCAAGAAACCGGCAAATATACAGTAAACGTTTCCATAACTGTGGATAAAGTAGCGGTTCAGACCCCAGCTTCTGGACGCACACGTCCCCCCGCTGGGACTGAACCCGAGCGAAGCCGTTGCTCCTCTCAGCCTTCCTACTGTCACAAGCAGAAGACACTAAAGAGACCGCTTCTTTTTTCCTTCAGCGTTTTCCATCTTCTGGAGCACCATCAACATCTTCAGCGCATTATTTTTTTTGTGTTTTCATAACATCTTTGTTGCATTTATGACCACCGTTAGATATAATGTAACATATTAGTCCTCCCACCCAACCATTTCCCTTCATTTTGATTCACTCTCTATCCAGCCTTTGATTGACTTTCAGCCTAACTAAAGTGGATTTTAATGAGAGAATACATTAACTCCCTCTGGTCATGCTAACATAAATCAGCCTTTTCTTGTGGGATCAACTGCTGAGCTCATAACACCATGCTGAGAGAGTGTGAATAACCAAATGAGAGATTGCGACTGTGGCAAACCGCTGGCAGCTCAGATGCATTGTTGTGTATCTCCCCCCCATTCTCAACCCCCCCACACACCCTGAGTTTAAAACAAATTCAAGACAGCAACAGAACAGAGCACGTATCAGCACACAGGTCAGCTCGAAAACACTCCTTTATCAGGATCAATTAAACACATATCTCTAGAAAATATCTATTGATTATTTCCTCCTTTCCTTTCCATTTGGAAATGGGGGGGAGGGGGGGTGTTGAGTCAAACCTTTTTCTCGCTGATGACCGTCGAGAGCTGTTAGTTTCAGTTAGCGCGGGCCCCCGGTAGCAACTCCTCACCTTGATTTACGAAAACGTGACGCGACGCTAACATCGCATCTATCCGCGTCTCTTTCGTTGGTAATTGCACTCAGCTAAATAGGTTACGCTGAAATATCAATAAATTGCCATCAAATTAATGTCAATACCAAAGCTGTGGATGGTGCTAATTAAAACGCAAAAGGGATGAAAATGAAGTCATGGCATTGCCCTGAATAATTGATAACGCAATTTATGATTTTTATGAAAGAGTGCCGTCTGTCTGCGATTTTGATGAGGCCTTAATTAGATGCATTAATGTGTCTCTCTGTGCCTGTACTCAAACTCCAAACTCAAACACTCATGATGGTTGTAGGGATTTTTTTTTTTTTTTTAACACCCCTAAATTACACACTTTCAAATAACATTACCTCTGAATATCCACTTAAACCTGCATTGGTCCCAAAGAGGTGTTAGCGTGTGTAATTTTCATTAAAGGAGGCATTGTTAACTCCGAGCCAATCAGACTCTGCTTTTATTTAGGGTGGGATCAAGGACTCGGTGGATGCTTTTAGGTCATGCTGCTACCCTGTGGAAGAATCCAGAACTATTGCGTACGTGTTCCCATTTTCATCACACAAAGTCGACGTCCGTTTCCACCCGTTTGTGTCCTTGTTTGGGATTCGTACAAAAGAAAGACAGTGAAGTGAGCTCAGGTCAGGCCCCGCCGCAGAGGTGTTAAGCACGCATGAATGTGTAATGTTTATTGACTCAAGCAGATCAGAGCGATCCCGTGTTGATTTTGCACCTCCTCGTCTATTAGCCGGGCTCGACCTTTGAGATAAATGAAGAGCGAAGGAAGCAGATAGATGAAGGGATTAGAAGTGGGCCGCAACAGGGAAGCAGACCCAGAAAAAAATGGACGGACTGCCGGCGGATAGATGAGGTGGGGGAGCATAATGACCGCTGTTTGTTATGATGTACTGAATCGGGTTCTCTTTGACAAAACAGTCCTTAGCACCTCTGTATTTATAGTGTCACCGGTCAGTACATCCACAAAGGCAGGCTGATGATATGTGAGCGTGTTAGTGCCGTGAGGTGTCTGGGGCTCTGCTCTGGAATGACCCGCTCATCTGTCAGGCCCACGAGCTGAAGTAGTGCGGGGTTATCGGATCACCCGCCGGGCTTGTTGTGAACTTAAATCTCTGGAAAGTTAGCCAAGCAAAAAGCCAATATCAGCTTTTATTTTTGCTCTCTAGATCAAAGTTATTCGGACAAAACTCACTGAATTCTGACAAGAGAGAAGATTCGAAAGGACGACTCACAGAGAGAGCATCACACAGCTTCAGTGTATGCTGCTTTTTCATGTTGCTGTGTTTTTATGAATGAGAAAGAGCTTCCTGTTTGTCTAATGCCGGGGGGACGCTCTCTGTTTAAACTAGGAGGCTCTGTTACGGGATGACATGTTTGGTTTTTCCCAGCAGTTAAACACGTCCTTTCTGAGGGGGGGGGGGGGGTGGACTCCAGGCATTCCCCTTGTCATCAGCGGTCTGAATGGAGTGTCACACTGACTAACGTAAATGGTCTTTAAATTGTTGCTGTGTTTCAGACTAGAAAGGCAGCTCTAGCTCTCCCTCTGCTTTTTTTTCCCTGCAAGGCTAATGCCTGTTGAGTAATGAATTCAGAGGAAGTTGAGCTTTATTTTTGACACATGGAAAATCCAGGTACTCCTGGGTGGAAGTTGGTGCTCGAGGCCGACCTGAGGTCACATTAACAAGCCTGAAAAATGGGACAAATATGCAGATTTTTTCGTTAGAACCTCCAACATGGAAACAGCTATTTAAAAAGCACTTCCCTCCAACAGAAAGTGCACAGTAGGCTGAATACTACGTGAAATGCATTGTGCTTTGTTTGCCAAACAACTGCACTAATTTACTTAAAGCTCTTACAGTAAGTATTGTCCTATCATGTTTAAAATTTGACATTGCAAATTAGAGAGAGTTGTTTGAATTCCCGCAGGAAGGTCGCTCCCATTAAAAGTGCAATGTGAGCAGATGAATGGACTGCAGTGCTCAGCAGCACTGTAAATGTATTGATCTCAGTTTCCTAAAGCCAGCAGGGATGTATTTGATCCACAGCGTAGAACACTTTATATTCACGGTGTGTGTTGCCTTGGGAATGAAGCAGGTTTTAAGTGAAGCCTATTAGGAGCTAGTGCTGAAACAATTAATCGATTAGTTGATTGACAGAAACAATTTTCATAACATTAGTCATTTTTTCAGAAAAAAAAAAAAGCCAAACATAATCTGGTTCCAGCTGCTCAAATGTGAAGATTTTCTGTTTTTCTCTCTGTGATATTATTGTGAATTAGGAACAAGAAACCTGAAGAAGTCACTGTGATGAGCATTTTTCATTATTAAAGATCATATTAACTGATTCATCTGCTTGTGTTCACAGACTTCGAAGACATCTCTCCTGTGGCAGCTCAAGACCTCAACAACATCTTGAAGCAAGGCTACTTGGAAAAGAAACGAAGAGGTATAGATGTCAGCTCTGGGTCGAGTAGCATCATAAAGTAATACTGACATATCAATAACGTAGTTCAGTGCTGTTTTTATGTGTTCAAGTTGTCCGTCTGTCTCATTCTCATGAATGCGATATCTCAGGAACGCCTGGAGGGAATTTCATTACATCTGGCACGAACGTCCACTTTGGACTTAATGATGAACTGATTAGAATTTGTTGTTCAAAGGTCAAAGGTCACTGTGACCTCAGAAAAACACATTTTTGGCCGTAACTCAAGAATTCATACGCTAATTATGACAAAGTTTCACACAAATGTCTAATAAGATAAAATGATGAAGTGATGACATTTTATATCCAAAAGGTCAAAGGTCAACTTCACTGTGACATCATTCTGTTGCAGCCAGACTGTTGACTGGATAAAACAAAAGAGAGCAGCCTCCAGTTTAGCCTCTTTGCTTTAGCTTCCAGTTAATGTCAGGATTGATTTTAAGGTTTTACTCATTACTTTTAAGGCACTACTATTAACCTGCACGCAACAGCAGATCTCACAAAAATAACTCAGCTAACATCTAGATCTAGACTTAAAACTACAAGAGACTGAGACTGGAACAATCTTCCTGTTTAAATTCATCTTGCAACATCACTGAATTCCTATAAATCCCTAAAAAACTCATTTTTATAAACTTGCTTTTCTGCATTAACTTTATCTATTTTTTTGAGCAAAATAAAACAAACCATTATGTATGTTGAGATATTTATGTAAAACTTGTTGTATATGAATTTCCAGTCTGCCATTTTCATCTATTGTCAATGATCCCTGTGCACTTCTGTCTTTAGACCACAGCTTCTTCGGCTCAGAGTGGCAGAAGAGATGGTGCGTCCTCAACAATTCCATATTCTACTACTTTGGGACTGAAAAAGGTTTGTTTGAAACGCCAACATACAAAAAACATTAGACAATCAACATAGAAGGAACCAGATAACAGCCTGACATGTGCTCTCGTCCCTACAGATAAACAGCAGAAGGGCTCATTTCACATCAATGACTACAGTGTACAGCTGGTGACCAACCTGAGAAAAGACTCCAAAAAAAATGCCTGTTTTGAGCTCTACGCTCCCGGAAAACGGGCTTTCCAGGTCTGTATAACCACAATAAGCTTGTAACAACTATTAACTGCTAGTAAGTGAAATCCTGTGAGTGAATTTAAGGGAAGGTTTATAGATTGTTCGGTATTATTTTATTGTAGGTAATTCTCCCTTTTTTCCAGTGCAAATATCCAAATTACAGCCCAACCGATACATCAGCATTATTATATACATTATCAGCCAATTGTAGCTTTTCATAAATATATCGGTATCAGCACATATGTTGTCCCAATAAGTAGAAACAGTGTCCACATTCCTCCAGAGAGCACTGACAAGTTAAAATTTTCCACTGTAAAATATCCTGCTCACTACATAATCTGGGTCACAATTCATTAAATACACATTTAAGAAATCCTAATTAAAAACGTATATAAATATATATATATATTCACTGCATTCTGCTCAATTATAGCATTATTATACAGTCAGAAAGAATTTATGTGTCTACATTGGATTTTATAGAAACAGATAATGGTATTATAGTAGTAATGTCAGATATTTCAAAAGGGAAAATGTCTCTGTTAATATTATTTTGTCTGCTAATTAGCCTCAGAGATTAAAAATCAGAACTCTCGCTTCTATATTAATGCAACCTCACATGTGATGATTGTTTTTACCTCTTCTCTTGTTCCCACCAGTTCACTGCCAGCAGTCCTCTGGAGGCCACAGAATGGGTGAAACAGATTAATTTTGTACTTAGAGGTAAGACTGTCTGTTTGTTTTATACAGCACCTCCTCTCCCCTCTTCTCTTGCTCTTCCTAAGCCTCAAGTTTCTACATTTTTGTCCTGTTTAAATATTTTTTGGTGGAGTTTTTTCTTATACATTTATATCAGGCTATAAAAATAAGATTGACTTAACTGGAGTTGACTTTTTAATTGGAAAATACAGTTAAAGGAGTCTAAACCTTCCAGCCTTCTTTTTTCTCCGTTTCCTACTAAAGTTTGCTTGTGTATCTGAGGGGCAGAAAGGTCAGAAGGGAAAGAGAGTCTTTTATCATCTCAGACTCAGATGAAAACCACCCGATCCATCACCAGCTGCACACAAGCCCAACACAAGAGTCCCGAATCTCCTCATTCGACATGTCACCCACCATGTCATGTAGCTCTACTACACCCCCCTCCCCACCCTTCCTCTTCCTCCTCCAACCGCTCCTCCTCTAACCCTCCTACCGAATTCCAACTTACAGGAAATTGATTGGTAGATGTTCTGGTTATCCTCCAGTGACATTGATTTCTGCTTGGCCGCTCGGTGTACGGCGGAGGACCTGATACCCTGTGTTGCAGCGGCCAGTCGCCTGCAATGAGACGGCTCCTCCATCTGAGCGAGCGAGTCGTGCCTCGTCTACTCTAAAATGGGCTCGGGTCGGGCCACTGATTTGCGGGAAGTAACAGACACTCGGCAGTTTGTCTTACTTCCTTCCAGACTGGTTTTTTACTACAAAATCTGATGTAGAACATGTAGATCATTATTTACCCTCTTCAACTCCTGAATCTACCTGAGAACAAGGCTCACTTTTCTTTTCAATGTGTACTTTTGGACATTTTTGTGGCTCC
Source organism: Thunnus thynnus (assembly GCF_963924715.1). Taxonomy (NCBI): domain Eukaryota; kingdom Metazoa; phylum Chordata; class Actinopteri; order Scombriformes; family Scombridae; genus Thunnus; species Thunnus thynnus. The sequence goes on along the minus strand of NC_089536.1, from coordinate 5,428,027 downwards.
TCTAAGGGCTTAATGAAAAGTCTGATTTTAATGATAAACAAAAAGTATAGAGGAAAGAAGGAGACATGTCAGTTTAATTTGTATAGCTCAATATCACAAATTTGCCTCAAGAGGCTTTTTCATCCTCTATTCTTAGAATAAGGAAAAACTCCCTAAAAAAAAAAAAAAAACCTTTAATGGGGAAAAAATGCAAGAAACGTCAGGAAGAGCAACAGAGGAGGGATATGCAAAGTATGAAAAGAGTTGGATCTAAACTTGTGCTGAAACAGTTGACAGAAATTGACAGAAGATTAATCAACAACAATTCTGACATCAGATTAATCATTTAAGTCATTTATCAAGCAAATATGCGAAACATCTGTTGATTCTGGCTTCTAAAATCCAAAGATATGCTTCTTTTTTGTTATATATCATTGTGAAGAGGCTATTTTTCACATTCGTGCTGTCTTACAAAACAAGCAATTTGAAGACGTCACCCCGGGCTCTGGGAAATTCTAAAGGCCGTTTTCACATTTTCACGTCGTTTTCTGAAATTTTATAGACTCAACAATTAATTGCTTCTAGGAAAATAATATCATCACCTGAATAAATCATGAAAATAGTTATTTGCAGCTCTAATCCAAGCCTCTCGTGTTCGTCACTGCTGGCGAACGGCACGTGTTCCAGCCTGTTGTGCTGCCAGGACCCCTCCAACATTTCTCTTACTTTACCCTTTAATGCATGTGTGTGTCTTTCGTGCCACGCCGCGCTCCATCTTCATGCTAACGCCGGCCCATCACGCCGTCTCTCCCCTTCACTCATAGATCTCAGCTCCAGCTCCATCCCCGTCGATGACGACGAGGAGGAAGAGGAGGACGAAGAGGAGACCTATGATGACATTGAGGGGGTGACCGGCCCTCCCCCTCCTCGGCCGGTCGGCGCTGCCCAGGCCGTTCACAAACACGGAAGAGGGCTGGAGATGGGAGAGATGGACGAAGAGGACGAGGATATCTATGAGGTGCTGCCAGGTATGAGGATGTGGTTAACCCAACACACACACACACACACACACACACACACACACACACACACACACACACACACACACACACACACACACACACAGATAAATAGACAGGAATGTGCTGGACACACAAACCTTCATGATACTCAGTCAAACAATTGGACACAGTCTCTCTGCTGCTTCACACAAAATCAAAGCCCAAAGAGATTCTTTTTGCCACAAGAAATATTTCTGATGATCTCTCGCTGGCTGGGAAATTCGTGTTGCCAGGTGCCTCCCTATCGGCCGCAAACAGCCAGACTGATCACTCACTTTAAATCAAGCAACACTAATAAGCATGTCAGGACTCACACACACACACAGAGCAGGAAAAGGGGGGATGATTCTCCGTCCACTGGTCTCTCTACTAATCTCACAGAGAGCTATCTGTTGAGAAACATGTTGTTGAAATCAGCGAGAGCCTGGTATTTCCGAATGCTCTGTCATAGAACGTCCAATTAGCTAATGTTGCCAGGCAACAAATAGCCCACAATTCAATCCACTAAGCAGAGTTTTGGCTAAAATTGCCTAGCAACAGCAATTTAGTTGAAAGGATAGTAAAAACCGCATGTCTCAGGGCTTAAAATAGTTCTGGAGCTCTTAATGTCACATCTTTAATAGAAATTAAAGTTTGATTAAGAATGTTGCATGAAAGACCCCAGATCAGTTCATATGAGTCCCCACTGAGGGGAGGAGGGGGGGGCGGGCGGGGGCAGGCGGGGGGGGGGGGGGGGGGGGCAGTCCCATGTGTCAGGGTGGCTACAAGATCCCGAGAAGGACAAAAGGGGGTGATCCGATCTTCTCAGGGCCGTCGTCCATCACTCTTTCTATTAAATAAGATACATCAAGATTCAGTTTCACTCAGTGAGTACATTACCTTTGCCAAAATCACTGGTGAGAGGGAAATCACTCTTCAAACTGTCACGCTGGCGTTCAAAGCCATCTGGGAAGAGGTACAGACCCTGACCACAGATGGCATATCGAATGACGGGCTCTTTCGTTCACTTTCTCACCCCTTCACTTATCAATCACTCCGCACCTCACTTTACCTCACTTACATCTCCTACACTCTGGTGTAGATGCTGTTAAATTTTAAGGTTATTTTCACTGACAAGACGAAGAAAGCTGCTCGTGTTTGTATTTAAATAATCTTCTTGACAAATAGAAACATTCCTGTTTTCTTTACAGTGACTTTATCTTATTAATTTGTTGTTGTGAATGTTTAAGATTACTTTTCAACAGTTGTCAGTCAAGTTTAAGATAATTTTCCTAAAAGTTGGTAACCAAATATTAAGATTTGTACAAAATCAGCTACATCTTCCTAGCAAGGAAATGCTGAATAAGATCGAAGCATCATCTTCTTCCAGGTGATGAGCTCGCTCCGTTTTTTGTCGGAGCAACAGTCCGAACGCGGCTCAGGCAGAATGCAGAGCGATGGAGGTATTGGCTCTGGTGCTGATGACTGATTTTATTGACTGGAAAATTAAATCACTTTGATATAGAAACCGTTGGCCCATAGCGGTGGCCTCTCAACTGAAGGATGCTCTTCTTTACAGCAGTTGAAGAATGCTGAACAAATGTTTGGATCCTTTGCAAACAAAATTAAAATCTTTTTTTTTTAACCTTCTTTTAGTGTCATAACAATATGCTGCATTTAAATGTTTTTAAGAGAAGCTTTACTTATGCATAATTAATAGATTTATAAAAGATTTAGCAGTTTAAAGAAAAATATGAGTAATTTTGTGCTTGAAACATCGCTCAAATTGTCGATGCCGATGAAACTTTCTGCATCCAAACACAAACATGATCTGACATACTGTATGCATGTGGATATACTGTGTGTGTGTGTGTGTGTGTGTGTGTTCCTTCCTGCTCTTCCTGGAAGCAGAGGCGCAGGTTGTGCTGGAAGGTGGATAGTGTTGCTGGGTTGCTGTCAGCCCGCTAGTGTTAAGGATGGATGTGGGAGACCGAGGGGAGGCATATCACTGTGTCACATCTCAGACCACCGGGTGCCACGCCCCGCAGTCAATGACACGTCCGCCTCTGCGCGCCTTTAACGACCAGCCTCTTTTCCTTCTCTTCTTTCCTCAACTTCTTCCTGCATGTGACTCTGATTAATTAGAACAAATTGATCCTCATCCAGTCCATTCTGGTAAAAGAGTAATTATCATTTTGCGTCACGTGGAGAGACACATCAGACACTGGCTCCAGATTCATTTCATTCCTCTATTTTGTTCTGTCATTATATTTGAATATTTGTCTTTATGAATCAGGCTCGCAGCAGGTAATGTTCCTTATCAGTGTTTGGCTGCTTTTTCCCTGTCAAATGAAAAAAATGAAAATGTCAGATATCTAGTTAAAAAAAAAGCTTCCTGCTCATAAAAGTTAAGTAGGACAAAGATAAATGTTCTGTCTCTAATGTAATTTTGTTGTGTTTGATGTGTTTTGTTTGTCTAGAAGAGGATTTTCCAGATCCGACAGATGACAGCAGCGAGATGAACAACAAACCAGGTCAGAACCTTATTACACTTCTCCTACTAATAATGAACAAATCCCAATTTTCAACCCAAGAGCTCACAGCAATCGGCTCGTTTGTCTGAGACGTGAGAAAAGAACATCGTCTCGTTCTTTTATTTAATTTGTGCTCTTCGTTTCCTCCCAGCTTGGTCATCAGATTATGCTAACTACTACCAGGGTTTATGGGATTGCCAGGCCGACGAGCCGGACGAGCTGGCCTTCCAGAGAGGAGATCTCATCTACATCATTAGCAAGGTCAGCATCGACATCTGCACAAAAGAGAATAATCCGAGAGGTTATTTAAACTTCTCTCGTTGATTTCCAGACACACGTCTCAACACTTCTGTTACATTTCTGCTCTCCAGTTCATCTCTAATGGGAGCCGTTTCCCAGATCACACCCTTGACTCGTAAACACAATTACAGGAGCAATTACAGTAGTTTAAAATGAGCAAAATGTGATGTAGAAGTGTAAAAAGGGGTAATTATTTAAGGGTTAAACAACATCAGCTCCGGTAATCACTTTGTCCTCGTTTACTTCCCGAACACGCTGATATCCCCAACATCTAAATTCCTCCGTCAGTGAGCACTCGTGTCCCTGATGCAGCAGAGAAGCACCGACAGTGGCGTTGTCTATTGGCGGGCCACTAGGGTGAAGTGCCATTCGGGGTGCTGGGTAATGGTGCTGTTGTTCATTATGAAGCCTCTATCACAGGGGTTAATTGAGTAGGCAGCCATGCGAAGCTCTTCCTTTTCTGTTTGACATAAACTGCAGGTGAAGCCATCCTGCATCTCAGCTCTTTTTCCCTCAATCTATTTCCTCGTGTTTTATGGCCATCTCGTAGTTACATGCAGAGTATCTACTAGTGAAAAAACCAGCCTACTCGAAATCAAGGGCTTGTAATTTGGGGCACTTTTACTCTGCTGCGTACAGGGACTTGTTCCCAGACTGTTGCTATTGGTCGATTTGAAATTGAATCATCATGTTCTGTGTTTGGAATAAATTATGTGAAGAGCAGAGGGAGGAAGACAATACAGTATGTTCAGCTTTTTTTTCTTTTTTTTGTTAGTAATTATGTGGTAGAGATCAAGAAATGATGTTTTCTCGCATTTTTAATCACAGATGGCTTTGAATGGTTAATAAATAAAATGAAGCTACTGAATTTTAATCATTTGTAATATTTTATTTTCAGGCCGCTTTTGTACATAAACAATTAGTTCTTACTTTTATATTAAACTGAATAAATCAAGCTTGAGGTTGAGATGGAGAAATAAACAGTATCTGTTTGTGTTGAAGGAATCTTTTGTTCCAAACAGCAGATTAGGTCACAGGTGAAAGATGCTCTTCACAGAAGATGGACCTTTAATTGAGGTTCTCTTGGCAGTACCAGATTAATGAGATGCCAGCCTTCTCCGTCTGTGTGTGCTGGTTGATAGGGGAAAATGTCAAAACAGCCATGTCCATTTTTCACACAAGGATGACAAAGGCACCACACTTGGGATGAGGGGGGGGGGTGAAACAAAGAGGACCTGGCTCTGTGCTACAGATCGGCCTCAAACAGCCTCAGCCCTGCCTGCCGTATCACTTTTCACTGTATGGATTGGATTACCGCCTCGATGGAGACCTTAAAAGCAAGAAAAGTCCAGGTTGGAAGCGAGACGTCGTCGTAGAATCTCACAATCGTAATGACACAGATTAGTCTTGTTTTGTCAAGCTGTATGCTGAAGTCATAACATAGTGACAGACTACAAGAGAGTATTCTAACTATCCTCTAATGGATTTAAAGTGAGGGTCTGCTCGTAAATTATTTAAAAAAGTGATCTCCGGACTGCTTCCGAATGTTTGGTTTCGTGTGACGACGCGACGACTCCACCCGTGTCCCGTTTTGCGTCCTAATAGCATCACATTTCCCTCATGAATAGCATTATTTGGATTATAGCCTGTAATCGGCTATTTATTTTAATGAGCCCTTGGGGAGGGCTTCCCTGCGTCTTCTGTGTGTGTACACGCGGGCCCCGCTGGCGTTCAGTTTTACGGGGGATTCCTGAGAACCCTGACCTCGATGAGTGAAATACGGGCCCTTGGCTAGAACTCAAGTCTGTCGCTTAACTGGGGACCCAGACACATGAAATGGCCGTAATAAAACCAGGGCCCATAAATTCTCTTAGAGGGTGGGAGGCCTGGTTGTCTGTGCTGTTATGTCAACACTGACCATAATTACAACGTAATAAGGACACGCTCTAAGTGCTAAATCAATGGTGCTAACAAACTGTTATTTTTAAAGCTGGGATGTGATTGACTGCTGAAGTGCAGAATGGGATAGCCACAGGCGTGGTGTCATATGGCTGTGAACTGAGGAGAACATGCCGATTGTATAAAAGGCCGTCATCCATCATTATTGATCTCTCACTTACTGTAAAGTGGGGGCATTTTTACTGTATTTGTGTTTTTTTTTTCCCCCCTTGTGTGTTGCTGCGTGTGTGTGTGTGTGTGTATCTGTGTATCACTGACAAAGTAAATAAATTAGGAACCTCACAACTCATGTGAATCCCATTAGTTCGAGAGAGTTAATCTCGTAGCGCGCCTCTGCCGCCGGTTTCAGCGATGCCTAACTTCCCTTCCACACAGAGCTCGATGGCGATGCTCGGCGCTCTGATACATGAGATAGAAACGCACCGTGAAATCCATCTTGTGATTTTTGCTCTGGCATTTCATTCCTGAGAGCTTGCATTTTTCTAATGCGCATTATGGCTTTTCCACTGACATTTTAGTGTGTGATGACAAATACCGGGGAGCTCCGTTTTTTGCAATATCACACCCTCAGATCTTTTAACGCGATTTAAATTGTTGAGATGTTTCACAATTTCCCGCCGCATCAAGATCTAAACTCCATCATAGGCCGTAACATGCGAAGGCATATTTGTTATAGGATTTACAATGTGTTTCACCTCTCCCTGACATGTGTAATGCCGGCCATGTCCCTCACTAAACCATAAGGTTGTCCTGCATTCTTGCCTTTTAATTTATGTATCCAGAATCAAAAGATGTGGGCTCTACAGGTCAGCTGTCACATTCCTGTATTCCCACAGGCACTCATGGAGAACGGCGGGATGGAGTGGGAAGAGATTTATGGCACAAACCCATCCAGGGTCCTTAAAACTCTGGCAAGCGCCGCTGCCACCTCTCCCCTCTTCCCCTCCGTCGTCCTGCTCGACTCTCTTCCTCCATGCGCCGTCCAACCAAAACCCAGAGAGGGGGAGACGGGCCAGCCAATCCGCTGCGTCTCCCAACATTTGGCCAAAGTGTTCAGCTGCAGCTGCTTGTTACAGACAACGAGAACGTGGACACCACTGACACCTTGTGGTGGTTTCCAGCTGTTTTAACAAGGACGGTTTTTATTAAATGACAACTCATACAAACACAGAAAGCTGATTTACAGCGTTATAGATTCACTTGCTGTGATTTACACTAAAATAAAAACACAAATGTTGAGATTAAAAATAGGAATAAATTAAAAAAGCTCACCACATGTTTAAAGGTTATGTCATATTCAATCCTGCTACCTGTGACAGACTTTATTTAGGGTCATAACAGGCTTATTCTCTGTTTTACAAGCCGGTTTGGCCGACTGCCCACAGGTCACATCGACTGAATGCAGCTGAAGAAAAGGAAAAGTGGGCAAACAATCAGATGGGAAAAGTCAAGCAAGAGAGACAAAGAGGGGGGATCCCTTTATTCTTTTGTGTGAACCCTGTCCCCCCCTCTCTTTTCTCCTTTTCTCTGTCACACACCCATTTAAAGACCCCTAGCTGCTATTGTGGCCATAGACACCAAGACGCTATAGACAGGCAAGACATCCTATTTACCACCCAAAGTAGCAGGGGGTGAGTCTGGGGTTTGGGGTCATGCAGGAGGCAGCGGTCATCCCCCGGTCAACTACAGTAGGTCATTATTCAGCCCAAGCCAATAGCCCAGAACCGCGTCCGAGCAACCCACCCCCAATCTATTCTGCTTAATTATTATAAATGAGGGGCGGCGTAAACAGCCATCATTACAGACACTCAGTGGCATACACAAATCCACTTTAAATTGCTATTAAGTTAAGGAGCTATCTGTAATCCCAGGCGTGCATTAGAAAGGAGCGAGTAGGTTTTCTTTTTATTAAATCTCATCGTCCCTGAGATATTTTCAAACGTTCTCATGCTCTGTCATGTTTCCAATTTGAAGCCAATTCACTGATTTAATTAAAAGCCCACTTGGAAAAAAATGGACACTAAGTAGCCATTTCGATCTCTGCTTGTGCAGAATTATCATCCATATTTCTGGATGAGTTTCGACAAGATTTTTTTTGGCACAATCTTCGTACGGTAGCTCTGAAAATAAAAAATTTTCTCCCTCCGCAGCTTCAGGTATTAGCAGGACATTGGGGATGTACCTGTGCGAGCGGCGAGGAGGGCTCGCTAACCTGATTTGCGGGTTACAGATGATGGTTTTCTCTCTGGCAGAGGTGTCCATGTTTCTTTGTTAGGGTGACCAGTGATGGAACAACTGCAGAGAGCTGCAGTGTATCTGATGAGTCTATGTAGAGGAGAAAACGACAAAAAAGAAAAAAACAACAACAGAGGATGCAAGTGGAAAAGCTGCTACAGGAGAGATGGAAAGAGAGGAATAGGAAGAAAAGGAGGGAGGTGGGGGGGGGGGGGGGGTTGGAGATGAGGAGGGAGGGAAGGAAGGAGGGAGGGAGGGAGGAAGGGAGAGATTGTAACACCCAGGCGGCGGGTTCAGCAGCAGGGCAATGAGAGACTTCCTGCGCTCCATCACGCCCAAGGCCTGCCTCAGTCAGCTGGTGGCCGAGGAAAGATGCCTCATGTGTCAGGCTTATTAGCACTCCCCCTAGTTTGTATGCATTTGGGATTGTGTGTGTGTATCCGTGTGTGTGTGTGTTTCATCTGCGAGTGTGTGTGTTATATGTGAGAATAAGATGAGAAAAGGAAAAAGAGGAAGGACAGAATTTCACATTTTCACACAAAAAGGTGCATTTTCCTTGAAGAGCGAGATATCAAATCTGTGTTTTATTTTAGTTATACAGCGGCGGCGGCGGCGGCGTGACACGACACCTGCCTCGCCCGTTGTCATTCGCCGCATCCAGCCAACCTCGACTCACCTTCTCCCTCGCTTCAGGCTCGGGTAGCTGTCAATCCGTCCTCCGGTCGGGGAACATGAGCGATGGGCCTATCAGGATGCCACCATTAGCCAGCCCCCTGAGTGGTAAATAAACGATTGCGCCGGTACACTGCAGGTGTTGTCATAGCAACCCACTCTCAGTGCCAGCCCCGCCCACGCTCATTCTCCCCTCTCTCGGCGGAGGAGTCACCGGGAGGTCAACGAGTCAACGTGCCGCAGCCGCCACGACACGGCGCTGTTTGGCCCCCCCTTTTCTCTTTTTTTTTTTCCTCCCTCTTGCTCCCACACTGAGTCAATTTGATCTGCATCCAGGTTGCAGCAAACACAGGGGCTGACATGTGTCACCTCTCACGCCGTATCCCCTGACAACGTCCTAATAAGATACAACCAGACCGTTACCCCGACTCAACCGCTCACGGACGCTTGATTCTTCTCACCTCAGAGCATTTTGGAGAGATTTAACATTCATTCACACAGACACAATGAGCTAAAACCTCCTCTTACCCCCCTAAAACCTTGTAATTTTCAGACTTTAAGATGCAAAAGAACACAAAAAAAATTAACTGAAAAGACAAAAAAAAAAGAAAGAGGGAAACAAACAGAAGGAAGAGGACATTGAGGAGTTTGCATAGTTTTTGTCATTTGGGTAATTTACTCTCCACGCCTCCTGGAATGTCCCTATTACAGCAGGTGTACTCTGGATGAACCCATTTCAAGTATGAGGAAGATGGACTCTGCACGCCTGACAGACTTCCACCGCCATTGGCACCCACTCTGTGATGTAGCAGTTGTATTAAAATGGCGGGCGCTGCTGATAATCCAAAAGACCTTTTCTCGGGGAGAATTTGAGACCGACTGCACAGATGGGCCGCGGAGATAAATAAAACTCTGTCACTACGGTTGGTGGAATAGTGCTGCAACGCCCCCAAGGGAGAGAAAAACTGTTTCGTTTCCTCTCTCCGATGCCTTTGCCCCCCTCCCGTCCGTCTGTCCCCCCACCCCCCCCTTTTTTTTTTTCCTCCTCCTCTGTTTCACGTTCTCTCGATATGGGTACCAGAGCCGGGCTTTTCCCCTCTCTCTGGCCTTATGAGGAGCATAAAAAGACCATTTTGGACTGAACTTTCCCCCCCTCCCCCATTGTTATGAGCTCAAACACACATTGAATTGTCAGTCAGAGGTTGTCAGAGAGCCAAAATGTACTGGAACATCCCAGTCAGAGCTGTCAGCGAGGCTCGCAGCAGGGGGGGGGGGGGACGATGAGGCCTGGATGGACAATCTGCTTATTGTGGGTACCTGTTTGTGCTGTAAGAACACTTAAGTCTTGCGGTTTATCACTGTCCCAGTCATCCATCGTTTACTCGCTGTCCAGAGAGAGCGCTCATTAGCCGCAGGCCTGCCTCTCATTCCTCTGGTCTGGAGAGAAGTGTCAGGTCTGCAACGATAGGCCGAAACACTTTGACAAAACACCGTTTGTCGCGCAGGATGAATGTGTGTTTTTACAGCTAGAACCTGTAAGAACTTCTGATCTAAAGCACATCTAGAGCCATCTGGTGTCTGTCATCAATGGGGGAAAACTTTTATATATATGTGTGTGTGTGACTGCTTACATGTTGCTCACACGTCTGTCATATGTGCTCGCGTGTGTAGTCGAGCGTTTCATCTTCTCCTCTGCGCCGCGGAGATAAAACGTTCACGCAGCCATTCTCAATCTGCCGGAGGGGAGAGATGAGTGTCCAGGCTCTCCGTTCCATCAGGGCGGGAAAACGACGGCCGGCTGGTGCCTCCTCTGTTCCTCTGCTGGGCTTTAACTCCCCTCTGGTCTTTGGCCAAATATTGATCCAGTACAGATCTCGTTAGAGCCCAACTGCTGCGATCAGATGATCATATGATGGTTGATGTGACTCTTGTTCCTAAAACGCATTAAAGGACTTGAACAAATGAATTAAATATATTTTTTCTTAACTCCAGTTTTCTGTGAGGAAACTGAAACACTAAAAGAAAACCTGAAATTTGCAAAATGTGTTTTATAAATCTGGAAAATCTCTTTTATTTTTAATTCTTTAAGGCTTCAACTATGAAAATATTTTCACTGACAGTTATGTTGATTATTTTTAGATTTAACTGTGTTTGAAGGATAATAATTTAACAGTGATTTTGATTCTGATTAATACACATCAATTCATTTTGATATTTACAAAAAGTGTAAAACAAATATAAATTATAAAAAAGCAACTTAACAATAATTAAACACATATAAACCTTAAATTAAACCTTTATTTAAAGGTTTTAAAGGACAGATTTTTGTCTAAATTATAATTTCTTCTTCTTTAGCTCTCTGTTAGTTTCAGTAAAAAACAGATTTTATTGTTTTATTTATTCACATGTTGTGTTTCAATGATGAGAAACACCTTCATTTTATTTCTAGTCATGAATTTAATTGATTGAAACGTTTCAAATTGTTGCATAATACAGATATATCTACAACCCTTTAATTTAGTCAATAAATTACCCAAAATTATAGCAAATATCCACCAGAAGTTACAAAAAATCCAAAGTGATTCCTAATAACATATTCAGTTTAAATTTAAATAAAACTCAGTTGTTTCTTTCAAGACTTTCTTTCGTTGCGTTTCATCTGTGAACGACACCCAGCATAATATTTTCTTTTACACACGGACGACTGATCCTGTTTCTTTCTTTTTTTAATCACAGAACAGAAATGAAGTCTCGCTCTAATTAGTCTGGGAGAACTCGGCCAGGTGGTGCTTATGGCTTTTTGAGCAATAAAAAAAAAAAAAAAAGACGTTTTATTTTAGACAGTCGCTGTCTCAATAGTCTTGTTTACCTTTTTCCCCCTAATCTTTGAATGAAAACCTCGAGGCTAAAGCACCTGATGTTCAGCAGAATATTGTTCATGTTGTTGAGTTTATACAACACAAGAACGATTTTAGCCTGATGTGTTTTTTTGTTTTTTTTAGTGGAGAAGGATTTTCTGTCACTGTCTTAATAATATGAGATAAAACTGTGCACCTGCTTCGTTCACTCGCTCTTTGACGCCTTTTTGGAGACTCACTGTTCTTTATTTTTTTAAAATTTTGGCTGCAGGAGTACAACATTCACGGCTGGTGGGTCGGCGAGCTGAACGGCACCGTGGGTATCGTCCCCAAGGACTTCCTGCACCCGGCCTACATCCTCTGAGCTCCCAACAGGTACCGAAGGCAGCGCTCTCTCTCTCTCTCTCTCTCTCTCTCTCTCTCTCTCTCTTATCATCAGCATTATGGACCATTATTGTGGCCCTAATACACAGAAACAGTCCCCCTGGTGCTCATCCAGACTGCCATTGAGGTATATTCAGCCCGTTGACCTGCCGTTTATGGCATCTGCTGGCTGGAAGAAGTACTGCATAAAACAATCTGAACGGTGCAATGGGTGAGAATAAATATGTGCAACAAAAGCGTGATTACAGCGTCAGTTGTCCTATTTAAGAAAATGATTCCCTAATACCGTTAGATAGGCGCAGCTTAAAATGAACACTGAATTATTAATGAGCGTTTGCCTGATAGTGTTTTTTTTTTTCTTTCTTCTTCTTCTTCTTCTTCTACAGAGCCGCTGCCGACACGTCCAGCCATGAATTCCACCGACAGACGCGTCAGACAATCTTTTGTAATTTGGAAATTATTCTCCGTCATAAGACGGTAAATTTTATTTCATGTAAATGTGCTGCAGTACAAACTCTTTAACGTACACTATAAAACTATTATTATGTGCTTTCAAACTATATTCATGTTCAAACTAGAGCTCAAATGATTAGTCAATGGATCAATCAACTGGAAATGAACTGTTTCTAATGAGAAGTCTGATGATTGATTAATCATTTAAATAATTAATAAAAACTATAAAACATTCTCTGGTTTCTCAAATGTGAATATTTTCTGATCTGATATCTGTTTTATATCAGTATAACTTCAATATCTTTCAAATTTTGGATTGTTGGAATTTTTAATGAGTGTTTTCCAGGATTTTCTGACATTTTATTGACCAAATGATTAATAATGAAGCAGAAATCAGGAATTAAACAGAATAATTAATAATGAAAGTAGCTGCAGCCTCAGTGCAAATTAATTAATCATTGTAGATTGATAACATGTATCAATTCACTATTAAAGATTAGAATAAAATTATCAATATGTGGATTGATGATATTTCTCTCAGTCAAGAGTTTTTCAGTATTGACATATTTAGGAAAAGTCAACAGATGATTAATATGTAAAATATTCCAGACTACACAGTGTCAGGAGTTTAACAGAAATCTGAAAATATAAATACAATTTACTACCTGATCAGTTTGGTTATTAAACAGGTTTGACTTACAGCCACTAGGAGGCAGCATTGCTCCAATATGTCATCTTTAAACCTGAGATCTGTTGGGTGAGACGACATTATAAGCTTGAAACCACAGAAATAATCACTCACAAGTGTCGCAGTAACGAAGAAAAACAGTTTTTATTTGAAATAAAACCAGACTATATTTTATATAATTACACAGACGCAGTCACTCAGGTTATCAGTCCCCTCGTTAGATCCACGTTATAAAATAGAGATGTCCTTATAAAGAGGCGGCTTTTAAAAAAAAAAAACTTTTTAAAAGCAACTCAACTTTGACAAACTACATTTACAGTGTATAAACAAAATAAAACCCGGAACTGATGATCGACCTGCTGCGTCTCATGGCTGTGACAGTTTAAAATGACTGAAACACTGACGATCAATAACAATCAAAAACTAAATCACACAAAATAACAACGTCAGCTCATTTCTATGTGAAACAGCTCTATAAACTCTGGGTCCCTTTTTTTTTTTTAATGAAACAGAACCGATTAGAAGCACAAACAGCAGTAGTGTGAAAACAGTCAGTCAGAGTTCAGACTGGTTGAATTAAGGCTGATCATTTAAACCATGTGAGTCTATTTTCATGTAGGCTGTGATTTAACGTTTTAAAATAACTTACGCTCACTTTAACCAGCTGTAAAGGTTATAAGAGGCAGTGTTGTATCCTAAAAAAGGAAACCAGTACCTGACTCAAACCACCTGACAATGACGGAGCGTAATGTGTGAACTGTGACGTCACCGTGAAGGTGTGAATCATGTTTCCTCTGTAAACAGTTTCAGAGTGTCATCAGGCTCTCGGGGCTGAAAGGGGGCTTCCCAAGTGTTAACTATTATTAATCGTTCAATATGACACGAAATATCAAAAACAGGCCCGTTTATTAGTTTTTTTGTGCTTTGTGGAGCTAAAACGTTTTATTCTTTTCCTTCTCTGATCCACCGTCAGTTAATAAATAAATATCAGGTCGACTCTGCTGCCTGTAAAACATAATCTGCACGTACATGTTGAGAGCATTGCGTGCGAAGAGGTGAACTCACGGAGTGTCGGTCTGCTCTCAGTCCAAAAACTAAACTGGTTTAATGTTCCAGCACTAAAAACGCCAAAGTCCGTCCCTGACTGACCGACTGGGACAGTTAAACCAACTTCATCAGTCGCCTCAGCGGAGCGTCGCCACTTCCTGTATCCTTCCTTTCATACATGTCATATGTAACCTTTTCTTGTTTTTATCTGTAGACAAAGTCGTGACATGTCTGCTATAAATTATGCTTGGCGTCATTAACAGGTTTGAACAAGACATGTTTTTCTGTTGAACAGAGGTTGAACAGCTTTTCTCAGCTCACATTCTGAGGATTCAGTAGGACACAGATGTTGACTGAAATAATACCTTGATTTTCATGTTTCACATGTGTGTGACTTCATTTAAATGTATATTTCTGTCATAATTTGTCTCTCGGATGTTTCGTTATCTCCACAAACTAACATGACTACATTTCAGAGCACATTTGACTTAAAATGTAACTCACAGATATTAATTTGATCTGTTTATACGACAACAAAACCTTTCGATCTGGTCAGAAAAACCCTAAATCAAAGATGCATGTGTGTTTTTGTGAGCTTGGGCACCCTCTGCTGTTCATAAAAAGCAAATCATCATCTAGAACTTAGATGTTGGAAAAACAGTGCCAATATTTACTGTACCTGAGTGTATATGAAGGTTTTAAATTTAAAATAAGATATACACTGTTTTTTTTTTTTTAAACGTTATACCGACAACATAAGTTTCAGTGATGGGACTCTAACGGAGCGGATCGTCTACATTTTTAAAGACGTAATGAGCAGATTTTCAGGAACACGACACCCAGTTTATATGTTTATATGCGTATGATCGAATGTGTCTTTGGCAGAGAATAACTCCCATGATCCATTGCTGCGGCTCAGTGAGAGCTGTGTAGAGACTTGAAGGTGCCATTCAGCTGTTAAACTAATGCACCTCCACCTCGTGAGTCTCCTCTGAGGCATCCAAAGACAGCGAGGACAGGGTTTCCTGCTCCGCGCACCTACTGTCAGCTAATTCGGGAACACGGCTGGTCTCCAAGATGCTGAAGTCGCTGTTTTCGGCCAAATCTCCGCCAGATACATTTGAGCCGACGTCCAAAGAGTTGCTCAAGTCCCTGATGTCGGCCATGTATTGCAGGTCTTTCTCCTCAGAGCAGCCGTTCATCTGTAGGTCCAAAATGTTCCTGCTGCAAGCCTCAACTTCCGACCAGTGAGCGACCTCCTCAGGAGAAGTCTTCATGTAGTCGTTCGCCGCTTCCGTCTCGTCACAGATGCTTTCTTCATCGCTGACCTTGACGATGCTCTCGTTGGAGGACGGCAGCGACCGGCTGTCCTCGTCGCTGTCCTCTTTAGTCCTGCTTCCATCCACATCCACTTCCTGCTGAGCTTGCTTTTCGTCCATCTGTTGAACGGCGTCACCGCAGTCGACCTCGGGGACACTGAGCTCATTGTGATTCACTTCATGGATTTCTGACTGAAGTGCTGTCTCCTCTCCGCTCAGCAGTTCATCACTATTCTCTTTGTCTCGCTCGTCTGGTTTGTCAGGCTCCTCGGGACAGGTGACCTCTGTAACGTGACCATCAGTGACACTGCTGACCTCAGGGATGGCGTGATTTTCTAAAACCTGCTTTTCAGGGCAGACGTCCTCCAGAGTGTCCTCCTGAGATGCGGTGAGGTGATCTACACTCTGTTCCTTTGAGTCTGTAAAATCTAAAACCGCAACAGAATTCACACATTTTTCTGGAAACTCACAGCTGACATTTTCTATATTTGTCTTCTCCGTCGTGTCTGGATGAGAAACCGTCTCTTCTATTGTATCTGACCTCTCCTCGCTGACTGTACGCTCCTCCTCGAGCACGCCGTCCACCGCACAGTTCTCCTCGAAGCCAGTCCCCATGGGCGAGTGCACCTCCACTGGAGTCTGAATTTGACAGCTCCTCTGCTGAGTCCGTTCTCCAAGGCTCAGACTCTCAGGTGTTTCGTCATCCTGTCTGTCGCCCAGAAAAAAAGTCACCTCTGTCGGGTCGCAGTCCTCAACCACGGCCTCTAGATGGTTGAGCTTCTGGAGGACCCTTATAGAGGATTTCTCCTTGTGCTGCAACTCAGCTGTGTCTCTATCATGGAGCTCCAGTAAACCGTCGAGAGGGTCAGAGTCACCGCATGACAACAGCTCGGGGCTGTGGGTGTCTTCATTTTGTAGGCAAGGTTGATGAGGAGCTGGGCTGTGGAGCGAGGAAGAGAAAACATTTAGTTTTACTGGAAAGAAACAGCAACATTCAATTTCAAAAGAACAGGAAGTTAATTCTATATTTACAAAGTTCTGGTCCATATGAGGGGCATGAATAAATCTAAACAGTAAAAAGGTTTTTTCCACGTCATTAGTTCTGTATCAGTAGTTCACATCCCTGCCTCGTACCTCTCCATCGACTCATAAGAAACAGTCAGACTCGGCTCCTTGATGGAGTCGTCCTCCTGAGCCTGAGCCAAGCCCCGATTGGACGAGGCGTAGGTGAGGATTGCGTCCGTCACCGAGTAGGGAGTGTGGCCCTGCACGCAGTCCTGGATGTGACCGACCGGCAGCTGGGTCTGCAGGAAGAGGTGGAGCTGGCTGTCTGACAGACACACCGTCATGTTCACCACTCTGTGGTATGGTACAGAAACATACACTCAAGATTAATGTCAACAAAAGATTTTATCATTAAGTTACACACAATAAATGTTTACAGCAGATTAACAGATAATATCTAATCTGATTTTTTGTTCTCATGAAGAACAAAACAAAGAAAAGAACAAGAACTGACTTGTCCAAGAAGGTCTGAAGTCCTTTCCTTCTCCTCTCCAGGAAGTCCTCATTGCTAAAGGAGAATAAGGATTTTCCTGGAAGGTCTGGGACGGGCCTGGAGGGATGAAAACAAGCAAAAAGGGTTTATTCTCCATCTTTGTAGTTTACAGCATCTTTGCTAAATGAATTATGTTACAGATGTGCCATGTAGGTGATGGAAAAACCTTGGAGAGGACCGACGGCACTGAGATAAATCTATGTTAAGAGTAACCTGGTGGAAGCTCTTTATAACACAGGAGGAGTACATTACTAAACACTTGTATCTGTTTATTAATATAAACAACTACATTATACTGTGTTACAGGCTGTTTATTAACTGTTTATATGTTGCTTATAAACACTAAATATGGAGGTTAAAATAAACAGTTACTGGCATCAACAAGATGTATAATTTTCTGAATATTTCCATCAACCAGCTTTTTTTGGTCACTTCAGGTCAGTGGAACAAGCTGTAAACACAATATTGACATATTATCACATTATAAAGTTCATATAGTGACTGTTTTTGCAACAGTTGCCCATTTACACATCCAGCAGACACAGTCCAACATTCATTTGGAGTCATGATTCTGGCCATGATGAATCTAAATCCAGTATTCACTCCCCTTTTATCTCTGTTTTGGTCTCCACCAGAAACACATCTGGCTCTTTAGCTGCCAAATGCTTCGCCAGCGAGTTGCTAACTGTGTCTGTCTGCCCTTTAGTGCTGAGCAGGTAGTGTGGGGAACAGTGGGGTCATCAGTGTTTTCATTGATGAAAAAGCATTTTTGGCTGTCATGTAAAACTGGCCCCGGGGGCCTCGGATGACGCACCACTGAAATGCTCACAGCTATCGACCCCGGACAGGAAGAGCACTAAACCGGGATGAGCTGCTTCCTCTTCACGTCTACTTACACCAAACCGGCGTTCTTCTGCAGCTTCTTCTTGAGCCAGACAAACTCACTGTAGCGCCGCCGCACACAGGACGTCTTGGCTGTGAAGGCCTTACTGTTGGTCTGGGAATGGAAACAAAAAGGTGTGTATTATAGTTTATACTACTGCAATGCACAGACAAAACCAACGAGCTGATGTTAAATCCCATCAAAAGACCAAAACCTCCTGCTGACAAATGTTCTCTGTGTATCCAAACGCCTGATATATCTTATTCCTCTGTGCTGTAGCTGCGTTTTTGTCCAAAAACTGTTAAAAACACATCAATAAGACACACATTCCTTCATCAGTATGAACACAGATTTTGGTTCAACCCCACACAGACACCGTCCTGCTGCCAGAAACACTCACTAGAGCAACAAATGTGTGTTAATCCACAGCTGAAAATAGTCCTCCTGTTTGAGTAACATTCGCTAAAAACTACATTTCCCAGCTGTTTCAGGAAGAGACTTTTTAATTATATGTTTGTGACCCATTTTTTAAAAAGACGTAGGAACCAATGAGCTCAGGCTGAGTGCTAAAGGCGAGGTAGGAAAGTGTTGAGAGACGGACGCGTTGATGGTTTTGTTCTTTTCATGGGATTTGTTAACAATAAGAAAAGTACAGAATAACACAAAACCATTCTACTTAATTTTACAAAATGTTAAATTTATTTTTGTGACTGGGATGATTCACGCTCCAGTTGTTCAACTGTTGCTGATCTAACAGCAGAACTAACACATCGTCACATGTCAGATTTGTTCCAGTAATGTGTCACAGAGTCCATTGATGTTTGCATAACAAGCGACTACCTTCTGACGACCCAGAATCAATTACAAGCTGTGTTGGTAAGTTTCCATGTCATTAAAGTGAATTCCATTAGAGGAGAAAAGTCCTCAGAGGCGTATTTTCTCCGCTGTGACTCCCCTCCTGTTTCACTTGAAGCCACAGTAATTAGAGATGGTTGGAATGTCAAGAAAAATAAAAATGATAAACTATAAACAGGAAACCTTTACCTTTTAACTGTGTTAATTTAATTAAATTCAGGCATGCCCTGTCTGTTTTGGAGGAGCTTTAAATGAAACTGTGCGAATCATTATTGTATTATTGTGTGTATCCCCATAATTACGCGTTTCAAAAAATGTGCACAAAAGTTTAAATGAATGCTGGGAACAGAAGAAATGATTTGCTAGAAAGTGTTTGTGCAGAAATAACTAGAAGATACTAAAGAATGGATCAAACTGTCAACACTGCCAGTTTTTTCTATATCTCACATTTACCAAAGCAAAGCAACCACGACTCAACAAAATGACATTAGATCATGTGAGGTCACATGACGTCCTCCCAATTCCATGAGTCAACACCCGCACATCCGTGTAAGCATGGAGCCTTAACTGCTGACACAGCGTTCTTAAACACAGACAGCTGCCAAGACGACGACAACATCAACTCCTGTCCAAACACAATGTAAAGAAGGAAACTCCGCTCTCACAAATGGTTGGGTTCAGTTCAGCTGAGATTGACAAATGTCTCAAAACTCTTATCAAACACGTGTTATCTGAAGCTCCAGACGATGTGATGTTGACTTCTAATGACTTTGTAGTAAAAGATTAGTAGAAACCTACATTTGGTTTGGATTAATGTCAAAAACTGCTACACTGGTTTAAAATGACAGGTAATTCTTGTCTGGCAGGAAACTCTTTAAGTATCAACAAAGATTCGACAGGAAGGCAACTTTTCAAAGCCACAAACCACAAAGACGAGTCAAAGTTCTCACTGTTAAGAAGCTTTTAATACTTACATGTAAGAAAATCTTAAAATCCACATATGAATTCCATGAGCCTTCGTTCTGAATGCGGGGATCCTGAACCCGCACTGCAACAAACTCCTGAAGGGCAGAAACAAACAAACAAAGAAAAGCAGTTTCACAAGTCTTTAAAATAGAAAAAAAAATAAATATATATATATATATATACTGCTGTAGTGTCTCTAACAGATTGAGATCTAGATTACTGTGAAGACACGACACATGCCTCCTCTACACTGAGGCCAAGTTCCTCATACGCTTTTTAAACACATCAATGGACGAATTGTTCTTTGGCATTTGTTCTGTGGTACTTTCAAGAGATTCAAGAGGTTTTATTGTCACATGCCCAGCAACGTTGAAGGCCGTGAAATTTGGCTTCTTTGAGCTTCAGTTCAAATTATAGTGTATAATAAAATGAGAGATAAATATAATAAAATGAAAGAGAAAAATACATTATATTGCACATTGTTGGGCAGGTGCCGTATTGCACATAAAAGATGAGACGTTTAAAAAAAGGAGGAGGTGTATCGCTGCTTGGTTTTCTTTTTAGGTTTCACTAACTCAGAAGAAATGAATCTTGGTGTGAAATTTAGAAGAGGAAGAAGAAAACAAAAAAAAGGGCAACAGGAGGTTACTTACATCTTCTTCTTGATTGCTGATCATCCTACCGAGTGCTGCACTGCACACAGAGAGGAGAAATCAATGAGAGGAAATCATTCAGTTAATCAGGATAAAACGCTCTCACAACTGTTATGATGATGATGTCCTGAGCTGATGACTCATCCTTTAAAAGAGAAGCTGAAATCAACTGAGTCACTCTCGCAGCAGAGTTTGTGTCTTCACCACTCAAAAGAGCAAAATATTTAAGACTCTTGAGAGCCAGTTGAAGAGCCAATCCTGAAGTAGCAGCCTATTGAACAGCCAAATACTGTCCAGCTGGTAGACCAGGACTCATTTAAACCAGTATTATCTATTGTAAGCTGAGTACAATGTATTTATCTGCCGGTGCTTCCCCTCTGAGATAGAGAAGTGGTAATTGTAATGACATGCCACTGTGTTAAACAATAGTCGTAGTGGTTTTTCAGGGAATCTGACGCTTGGTTTGTCTGTAAAACAGGGGTGCAAGTAACGGTTAGTTTCATTATCGGTCATTATGTCTCTGTTTGGTCTATAAAATACCAGAAAATGGTGAAATATGTTGATCACTGTCTCCCAAAGTCCAAGACAATGTCCTCAAATGTCTTGTTTTGTCAACAGTCAATAACTTAAAGATATTCAGTTTACTATCATAGAAACCAGACAATATTCACGTTTGAGAAGCTGGAACCAGAGAATTTGAGAATGACTCCTAATGATCAATTGTCTACTATAAAACGTCAGAAAACAGAGGGGGAAAAAATCACAGAGGTGATGCCTTCAAATCGCTTATTTTGTCCAGCCAACAGTCTAAAAACCAAAGATATTTAGTTTATAATGAAATACAGTGAACAAGATGTTGCATTTTCCCTTCCCTTAAATTAATAATCGATTGTCAAAATAGTTGTCAATAAATATATACATTTGAGGACAACATCTTAAGCTTTGGGAAACAGTGTTTGACATTTTCTGACATTTTATGGACCAAACCATAAATCTGAGAAAATAGCCTAATCGACAGATGAATTGATAATGAAACTAATCTATAGGTGCAGTCCTGCATGGGTTTCAAACAGAAAGTGAACAATTAGTGCTGCAACTAATGATGTACTGTTTCCCAAAGCACAAGATGTAATCAAATGTCTTTTGTCCAAAACAGTCACAACCCAAAAATATTCAGTTTATTGTCATAAATGACTAACGAAACCATAAAATATTCACATTTTAAGAAGCTGGGCTAAGAATTTGAAAATTTTACTCTTAAAAAATGACTCAAAACGATTAAATCGATAATCAAAATAGTTGTCAATTAATTTAATAGTTGGCAACTAATCATTAATCGACTAAGTTAATTGTTAGAGCTCTAAGTTATAAAGAAAGAGAAACTAACTTTCATCACTTATAACCACAGTTACTGACACTTGTAACAACTTATTTATTATCCATCAAACAAAATGTTATGCTGTGTTTTAGTTGAAAGGACTTGAATCTGTTTGAGTTTTAAAAATAACAGTCAGGAAGAAACATAATGTAACACCTGATTGTTAGTGTAAATTAAAAGTCTTCTGACACTGTGTCAATACAAAATAATATAAAGAGAAAAAGCATCTTTAAAAGCTCCACCTAAAGTACTGATAACGTTGTGTCAAGACTCAAAAACCACTAACGGCTGTTTAACGGTTGATTAGTGTTCTGGCCTGAGTGATGAGACTTATGAGCAGGAAACATTAGCTAAAAGCTAACATCCAGTCGACGTGCTGGCTTTACTTACTTTCACGAAGTGTGTGTTAGCTTCTGAGGAAGTATCCAGCCGGCTGTCGTTGTTGATGTCGTCCCGCTTGTCGACGTTTCTGCTTTATTTGAGTCCAAAGTCCTCCAGTCCAGAGGCTTGTTTTCCCGAGCGGCTCCTATCTCCATTTCGCAAGTCACACAAGCAGCGACGTTACGTCACACGGTGACGTATGCTTCCGGTAGTGTGCGCGCAAGCGTAAAGGAAGGCGGGGCAAATATCCAAAAAATAAACAAAAAAATGCTTATTTAAATTAATTAGAAAGTAGTAATTTTTGACTTGTTATCTCATAATTTTGACTTATGATGATTATTTTTATTTTTGTCATTTCCAGTGGTAGAAATGACAAAAATAAATGTACAGTGAGTACATGTGTGAGTAAATGTACAATAAAGACTTATATAAATATTAAAAAAATCTCATTAAAGAAAACAAAATAGCGATAAAAAAACAACAACAACAACAGGGGGATAAAGAAAAAAAACCCAAAGACCAAACCACTACATTTACTCAAGTACTGCATCTTGTACTGTTTATGTTTATTTCGAACATGTAACAAATAAGTAAAAGACACAAAAACAAAACAAGAATAACAAATAAAATGAATGGTAGACATATACTGCGAACTCTCAATAAACAAATTCTCATGAACAACATAAATAAATATTACATGCCCGAAAAGAAGTAGGAGGAAATATACACTTACATGGTCTTACCCCTTCCTAATAGCTCAATTAACTAATAAATAATAATATTTATATATTTATACTTCCACTCCCCTACATTTCAGAGGGAAATATTGTACTTTCTTCTCCACTATATTTATTTGACAGCTTTAGTTGCTTTTCAGATGAAAATAATATAATGGATAATATAACAATTTATTTTATGGGCTTGTGTACCCTTTAAAATGTACTTCATCATTAATAAAGATATTTTGAAATTGAGTGTTTTTTTTAATTAATGGAAAAAATAAGAAAAAAAACCCACACTGATTTAGATAAATGTATTTGATTTGTTTATTTAACGTACACATATCATGCAGAAAGTGAGAGGCGTTTCATTGGTCCAGTCCTCCTTTGCGCACGGCCCGCAGTCACAGATCTACACATCACACGCGCGCACCATGATTGGCTGCTGTGACGCTGGTGAGTAACATCCACCCGCTTTGAGATCTGCGAAGCTGCGCCATCGTCCCGCTCCGGCGGACTTTTTTTTTCTCCCTCTTCTCTCATACCAGACGAAGGGGCGGAAACGACACATTTCGCTGTAGTCAAGCTAGCGGCTTTGTCTGTATTTTGACAACAAAACCGACACAAACACCGACGTTGTTAGCGTGTATTTAACGAGGCAAAGGTGTCGTTTTATTTCAGTTCGGGTGGAGCTTTTAAAAGCAGTTAGTCATCGGTGAGTTTAATCTTTGCCTTCCCTCCAAACGTGCTGTTTCGGTGACGTTAGCTAGCTGTGAGGTTAACGTGCATCGTTTCAATGAGAATGAAAAACCAGTTGTTGTTAGCCGACACATTATGTGTGACCGTAAATAATCATTATAACCGACAGTGTGTTATATTAGTGAGCTAACGGGAAAGCAATATGGAGGAGACAGCAGCTAGCTGAGTCTCTTCGTTTCGAGCCTTTGTCGTGTGTTTTCTTTTTTTCGCTAGCTGATAGGAGCAGCAAAAAATATATATTAGTAAAATCTCTAAATTGAGCATGCAGAGGGCATTTTACACTACGACAATGCTAATTTAAAGTGTGTGTAAGCCTGGCTTTATTCTAGCATCTCCACACTAATGTTAATGATACATGCTGTACGCTGCCGCCAGGTGTTGTTGATGCTGGCAGTAACTGGCACGGCCATAAATACCTGCTCTGTCTGCCTCTGCTTTATTATCAATGAATAAAGTGACAAATATGCAGGTAGCTGACGTGCAATTCTGTTGTTAAAGGTTAACAATGATGCATTTTAGTTAGGCCCATATTTTTGTACTCCAAATAAAATACACTTGTAACCCCCCCTCCCCCCACTTGTACTTTACTTGAGTATTTCCATGTGATGCTACTTTATACTTCCACTCCACTATTTCAGAGGGAAATATTGTACTTTCTACTCCACTACATTTATTTAACAGCTTTAGTTACTTTTCAGCTGAAGATGTGACACAATGGATAATATAACAAGCTTTTAAAATACAACACATTGTTAAAGATGAAACCAGTGGTTTCCAACCTTTTTGGCTTTTGACGTCTTACAAAAAGCAGTGTGTAGTCGGGGTCACATTTCACATGTCTATGAGTTGTTAACAGCTCCACCAAATAGTGATTTTTCCCTCTAAACTTCTCACATGCTTTCATTTCAATAAATGTTCAAATGATCCAAAAAAAAAAGATTAGAAAAAAAGTCCAAAAACTGAAAACAGATTTGTGTATCAGAACTTTGTTTTTTCTTCTTTCCTCTCCCATTAATCATCTCACGACCCCTCAGATTTATCTGCTGACCCTTTGGAGGGGCCCGACCCCTAGGTTGGGAACCACTGGACTAAACTAACTAACTGTATATAAAGTAGTTGAAACTAGCTCCACCTCCAGCAGCTACAACAGTAACATGCTGCTCTAACACTGATGCTTCACTATTAATAATCTAATGATGTCATATATAATAATATATCAGTCAGAGGGACCAAACCACTACTTTTACTGCAATACTTTACATCAAGTTCATAATACTTATGTACTTTTACTGTAGTAGGATTTTTCATGCAGGACTTACTTGTATTGGAGTATTTTTACATACTTTTACTTAAGTAAAAGATCTGAATATTTCTTCCACCACTGAGTGATGGTACATGGGTAACTTTAGGCAATGCAGATTAGGCAGTCTTTTTAAAATATAAATCTATAACTGGGACAGAAACATTATACGATGGGCTATAAAGTTATCAACATAACCAAGTGTATCAAATATCTACTGCTGGTAATCTCCATTGGCTCACATTGTCACCCATGTGTCTTTTCAATAAATCAATAAATCTCAAATTCCAATGCTGTTTTCTCCTCTCTACCACATTGACTCCCGCTCGCTTCCATCATGCAACAATCTTGACGTTGACCAGAGAACCTGCTGGTCCCCAGGTCTACCTGATGAGTATGAGCCTGACTACAGAACCCCCTAACGATGGTCCCACTGTTACAGAAGGTTTTATACATCATTACTTTCTAACATAAATTTCTCTGTATCACTTGTCCTTGTGCGGTAAGGTGTGTGTCAAGAGTCGAGGAATGAATATACTGATGTGTGTCTACTACATGGCACCATAAATGTTTGTGACCCATTTAAAACGACACTCAGCAGACTGGTTTCCCATCTAATTGTGAACCAGATAAAGTAAAAACCTTTCCCAAAACACATGTGAAAATGATCTTTTAACCATGTCAATGAATTTTAACGCTTGCAGGCAATAAGCGTTTTTTCAGATTGAAGGCTCAGCAGCAATTAAAAGACCGATCGTCTTCAGGATCAGTAACTATCTGCTCTTTCCTCCAGCGTCTAACCCGGCAGAGACCAAAATGACTTCGCCTGAGCCGAAGAAGGAAAAGAAGCCAGAAGATGTAGCAGAGGAAGAGGAGGAGGAGGAAGAATACGTAGTGGAAAAGGTCCTGAATCGGCGGGTTGTGAAAGGGAGAGTAGAGTACCTTCTCAAGTGGAAAGGCTTCTCTGAGTGAGTGTTTTTGGGGAATAGATATTATATATAATACATGTCTTTGCGTGTATAATAAATACTTGGTGTGTTATGGATTATTCTGGTTCCATTCTGTCTCTTTTCTTATCATTTTTCTATTCACACAGTCCCCCAAATCAAAGAGTGCATTAAAATTATAACCGAGAAAAGAGATACAGGCATATTTAACAGATTAAATTACATAAAAACTGTATTTTTAATGTACTTATGTCGACAGTGAAGATAACACGTGGGAGCCAGAGGACAACTTGGACTGTCCGGACTTGATTGCAGAATTTCTGCAGTCCCAGAAATCAGCACAGGAGGGAAAGAGGAAGGCGGCCGGAGAAGCAGAAGGAGATGACAGTAAATCAAAGAAGAAGAAAGACGAAGTAAGTCCCAGTTCTGTTCTGGAAGTGGTCGGTGAGTCTTACTGGTATTTGTTTGGTTAGGATACAAAAACAGTAGGCTGAATAACAGCATCTGTCTTCTGTCGCTGTGAAGGGATGAAAAGGATTCTTGTTCTTCTGTGCAGAGAGCAGCGTCAATGTTTTTTAATAATAATAATAATAATAATAATGATAACTTTATTTGTGTAGCACCTTTCATACAAAAAAAATGCAGCTCAAAGTGCTTTGCAATAAAATAAAGTACATTCACCAAGTGCTTCACATAAAAAAAAAACGTAAAAAAACATGTAAATATACATAAGATGGAAAGTAAAACCCACTTGATAATAAACAGAAGATAAAGTGAAAATACTTCAGTGGTAATTTGAGACTTAATAAGCAAAAACTCAGAAAGTATTTCGCCATGTTTACACAGTCTGTAAATCGGCGCCTTGGCGTCTCTGCAGCGATAAGCAAACAGAACCTCCCTCCTTCCAACGGACACAGACTCACCTCTGCTGCTCTCACATCTCAAAACACTGACGTCATAATAATAATAATCTACCGGGTGAAAACAATTGATGATGTTATCAACTTTAATCTCGTTAGACCAGAAAGTTGCAGTGTCGTATTTCGTGATATGATGAGTTTATAATATTAGTTCTATTAAATTGTTTCAGCACGAGAAGATGTTACACTAAAGGACTTATTGACGATTGATTTGGCAACGATAACGACAAATATCGGCTTTTGAATCCCATGTCTTAGTCTTAAACTCCTTAGACAGAATACTGAGTTCAATTTGAGTAATTGCCAGATGTCGTATTATTCTAAGAGCCCTGAAACACACACAGAGTCTCCAAACCGCGACGAACGAGCACTGATGAAGAGTTGCACTTGAACGCACCATAATGACTCCTGACCACCAACACGTAAATTAGCAAATAACTGTCTGTGTTTTTAATCCAGTAAACATTGTGGAAATATAATTAAAGTAGTTTTGACAACAGTGTGAATCAAAAAAGTCTCAGAATATGTAAAACTGTTAAACTTTGTGAAGCTTTTCTTTGCTTTGCTGTTTGAGTCCTTTAACTATAGAAGAGCAAAAGAAAGTTTAGAGTAAAAACATTATTTCATCTACACAGCAAGATAGAAGCATTTTTTTTTGCATCTTTTTGTTTGCAGAGCTGTTTTAAAATATTGCAAGGACAGAATGATAGAACATAAAACAGCTGTTTTGGTGATTTCAGGCTCCACCTCCACATTTCTATGAGGTCTCAGGTTGAATCCACGTTTCTTCACTGGTCTTGTTTTTAGCCTCATGTGGACTTTCTGCAGACTTCACTCATTATCCTCAACTCATCGCATAAGAAACGTGATGCTTTAGTGTTTTAAACTGCTGACACAAAAATATAAAACTTACAAGTATGATCATGTTGAAACAATATTTAAGTGTAAAATATTGTACAAATATGCAGAAGAAGAAAGAAAGGCTGCAACTAATGATCATTTTTAGAGTGTTTTTTTTCTGAGCAGAAGTCTAAAATCCCCAAAATATTACATTTACTATCATGTAAGACAAGAAAAAGCAGCAAATTCTTCATCCAAACAGATATTTTTGCTTTAAAAAATGACTCAAATGGTTAATAGATGATCAAAATAGTTGCTGATTAACTTTGTCGATCGACTAATCATTGCAGCTCTAGAAGAAATAAGATGGATTAAATGAATATTATTTTTTAAAAGTGACAATAAAGAGCTGTGAAGTGAGAAATCTGTCTCATCAGGGATTAATGTAGACTTGCAAATCTTACTCCTGTTTCCTTTTTTACTGATTAGCATTTAGAATTTATAGATTTCTGCAGGCAGCTTCACACAGAAAACATATGTATCGCCATGTGGATCCACAACTTCAATATGTCCTAAATATTTCATGTTTTCACAGCAGCAGTGTCCCCGTGTTGATGAGCCCGTTCGTCTCATCTCATATAAATAAACATAGTGACCTTTAAATAGGTAGTTAGTGTCATGCTGACGTTATGTTCTGTGCTTGACTGAAGTAGTGTTTCGTTCTTTGATCCTCAGACAGAGAAGCTAAGAGGCTTCGCTCGAGGTCTGGATCCAGAAAGGATTATCGGCGCCACAGATTCGACGGGAGAACTCATGTTCCTCATGAAATGGTTCGTACGCCGTCGTATTGCACAATAACTGCGTGGCAGCTGGTGGAACTTAATTACCCCCCAGATGTTCGGGAATTAAAATGCGTCATTAAATATTTGTCTGCATCAAATGCAAGTCTGTTGAATTTGTTTGTTTGTTTTAACAGGAAAAATTCTGACGAGGCTGACCTGGTCCCGGCGAAGGAGGCCAACGTCAAGTGTCCGCAGGTGGTCATCTCGTTCTATGAGGAGCGACTTACTTGGCACTCGTACCCGACTGAGGATGAGAAAAAGGATGACAAAAACTAACACAGGGCAAAGGAAAAGAGAGGAAAAAAAACTGTAGTTTTGAACTTCATTGTACTTTGGACAGAGGGGTCTGGGGGGGAGGGGGGGGGGGCGAGGGTGATGATGAGGGCAGAGACAAGCAAGACGCCATCGGACTCATTCGTCTTTTAGTGTAGTGTCACTTCATTTGATTCTGCTTTTATCTGGATATAATCTAAATGTATATATACGCTTCAGGTTTGCCTAACGAGACACAGCCCAACAGAAACGTCAGTGTTACATTTTCAGTCATGTCTTAAAGGTGCAGTACGTAGAATTTAGCGGCGTCTAGCGGAGCGGACTCGGCAGAAACGGAGTATTATAAATATGTTTTAATTAGTGTATAATCACCTGAAAATAAGAATGACTGTGTTTTTGTTACCTTAGAACGAGCCCTTTACATCTACAGAGGGAGCGGATTGTCTTCCATGGAGCCCGCCATGTTGCTACGGTAGCCCAGAACAGACAAACACTGGCTCTAGATTTTGCGTTTTTCGGCCGCCGTAGATTCTCTAGACGCCACTAAATCCTTCACACTGCACCTGTAAGAGTTGCTCGACTCTACTTCGGTATCATCTTCTTGTTTACATTCGATGCAGTGATTGATCATCTTGCTATGACATCGTATCAGCTTGGTGATGTTTTTATTTTCATCAGTGTGCCATAATTCTTCTTCTTCTCTTCTTTTTTTTTTAACTTGGGACATTGGTGCTTTTGAGGGCAAAACTGTGTTCATCTTAGATATTTCCTTAGGACTTGTTTGTTGTACAGTTATGAACCCTTTTCAGTGGTTAATTTGGTCCTTGGTAATCTTCGTAGTGTTTTTCATGTCTTGCTTGTCGGTTTTGGAGAATAAACCACTTTTTGTTACCGTGCTGTTTCACGCTGGTGTCACTTTTAATGTAACAGGATCGTTACCTTTTGGTTCTGGTTCCTCTCACTCCTGCAGGACCTTTCCAAGAAGTGAGTTACAAAAATTATTGTAGAGCTGCAGCGATTAATCAACTATTTTGATAATCGATTTGAGTCATTTTTTTAAGAGAAAAGACAAATTCTCTGGTTCAAGCCTCTAAAATGTGAATATTTTCTGCTTTCTTTAGTCTTTGAGTTGTGGACAAAACAAGACATTTGAGGACGTCTGGGAAACTCTGATCAACATTTTCTAATTGATTAAAACAAAATAATCGTTAGTTGCAGCCTTAAATTACTGTAACAAATCCAAACTCGGAGTTCCCCTGAACATCTGAAAGCTCAACTTATCCCAATAACTGGCTAAACAAGCTCCCGTCGTACAGCACAACGCACACCATGACAACTAGAGCACAAGAGTCACAGGTGAAAATAAAAACACTTTATTAATCAATAAAAACAATTCTTGATTGCCAGCAAATATCTCAAAACAGAGGGAACTACATCCAAACTCAAAAGCAGAGGGTGAGACTGTTATGGAGACATTTGACAAACTACATAAATCATAACAAACACAAACATGGAAATATTTACATAACAAGACAGACAAAAAAAAAAAAAGAAAGAAAGAAAAGTGCACTAAGTAGTAGCAGTACTAAATAGTCGGTGTTGCACTGGGTTACACTGAGGTGAATGTTAACCAGTTTCATGCCTGAATATCACATTTAATGAGGACATTTCTCCTTTCAAAAACTATTTTTGGACATCATCTTAATGTGTTGAGTTCTGTTCAGCCTCTTGTAAATATTCGAGCCTATTAAGTGCTATCTCAGCTGCAACAATTGACCTATTTTTTTTTTTCATTTTTATTTATTTATTTTTTTTAAAAGGGTGATGTAGTACATGTACTGACGAACTTCATTCAAATAGATAATAGCACTTCTACTTTGAGAACAGTTTTTTTTTTCCTTCAGTTCTCAAAACCTTTTTAAAGTGAAAGATAACGAGATTGTGTGGAAAATAAAGGCATTTGAGTCAAAGTGGCCACAACACACACAGTCGTTTCACACATTCAAAAGTACCTTTTTTTTTTTTCTTTTCTTTTTTAAACATTTCTCATTTAACAACTTGGCTCACTTTGTCATCAACACAAAAAACTTTGAACATAGGACTCGTAATATTTAAGCCAACAGCTCGGCTTTTACAGCAGTTAAAAAAAAAACAATTAAAAAAAAAAAAAAAAAAAGTTGGGTAACGTTGGCAAATTGAGTTACTTAAGAAGGGAAATCGCTACACCACAGCGACAGCCGAGTCTGCTTCAAGTTAATGTTGAAATAAAACCAAAAAAAAACAAAAACGGGGCACCCAAGAGGAAGAAGAAAAACAAGATATGATCAATAACTTTGATCTGTGACAAGCCTGGTGGGTTTGATCACAGTAATCTCTCTCTCTCCTCCTGAAGCTCCCGGCCCATCATCACACTTATCTTGAATTCTCCTCTTGTGATTTACAGGCTCTGCTCAAAAGTTTCTCCAAAAAAAAAAAAAAAAAAAAAAAAAAAAATTCAAAACAGAAGGTGTAGACTTCTACATAAAGCTGATGTGGCTAGACCTATAACCTTTATACTACAGATTATGAACAGTTAATAAGAGCCTTCCCTAAACGCAGCTCCCGTTATTTAAACCTGCAGCGAAGGAATAGCGACAGACACGGCAAAATGCATATAGCCAAGCCTTTTAAAGACAAATTACAGTGCTATGTATAATTTATAAGGAAGTTGATACATTTTGCAATGCAGTGTGCCTCTTCCCTAAAAAAAAAAATAAAATAAAATAAAATAAAAAATAACATCCATCTGCTCCTCTCGCAGGACTTCCAACCTTTCAGGGCCTCTTTTAGCAGTGGCCAGCCCGGGAACACACACCCGTGCGCTCTCTCTCTCTCTCTCTCTCTCTCCGCCTCCGACTCCTTCTCGTCTTAACATCCTACTTCCCGCAACCTCCGTTTCCTCTTTAGGGCCTTCTAAAACTCAGACGCCGCCGACAGACTGACTCGAATAACTGTCGATAACAAAACCTACAGAATTAGAGTGCAGTGTTTGTTTGAGCGTTGTTGTTTTTTTGTTTTTTTTTTTAAAGATGTATACAGATCAAATGATGATGCACCAAATACAACCTTTGGTTAGTACAGGTGTTAATGGCATCCTAAAAAGATGGACTTTCCTTTAGCCTTTGGTATCTAAAGTCTCACAACCATAGATGCTGCCTGAAGAACTTAAAAGCCTCAGTGACTTCTGACAATCACTAAAAGTCTCCAGGGTGGGATGTGATCTGGTAGTCCTTTAAAACCTTCGGTGCATAGGTATTCCAACCATCCTTGTTGACAGTGTTTGTTTTTTTTTTACTCCCACTTTTCTTGACACCAGTCCCCTTCTTTTTCTTTTATTTTTTTAACCCCTTACACAACCGACAAATCTTCTCCATCCTCTGTGGTTTTGGTGCAAAAGGATCAAGAGCAGCTAACATTTTTCTAATAGCTCATTTTATGTCCTTTTATATCTCCCCCTCTTCTCCTTGCTTGTTTTCCCCCCTTCTAAATAATGAAATATCAGTACTCACACGAGGAGCTACTTCTGCTTCAAAAGTTGTTTCCAGGGGGGGGAAAAAAAAAAACGTAGGAACAGAATGAAAAGGGAAAAACGAATGCAGGAAGAGTAGCCAACAATGCCATTTTTCTACTCACCAGAATCTTCTTAAAGGAAAAAAGGACATCTCTCTTGCATCTGCAGAAATCTTTCTTATTGATTTAGCAAAGTGAAAGAATAAACAGCAGTTTGCCCCCCCTCACTTCTTTTTGTCTTTTTGTTTTTTCTCGGGCTTACGATTCTGCTCTGCAGTTGTCATGCCTCGGGGCATGATCAGCACGCTGCCGTCGGCGCTGTACTGGAGCGAGTACTCGCTGGGCGGGTAGGGCCGGCCCTCCTCGTCCCGTAGCTGTGTGAACACCTCTTGGTACAGACTCTGCATCTTCTGCTTCATCTGCCGGATGGAACGGATGAACTCCATCTTCTCCTTCAGTAGACGGGCCTTGTCGCGCCTCAGGTCTTGGACGCCCTGCTCCAGGTTTATGATGGTGTCCAGCTTGCGCTTGCGGCAGTTCTGGGCCGCCATCTTGTTCTTGCCGCGCCTGCGGATGTCGCGGATGAGTGCTAGCTGGGGTTCGCTCAGGTGGTGCTTGGCTAGGAGCTCGTTGAACTCCTCCACGGGCAGGTTGATGATCTTCTCGTTGGAGAAGGGGATCTTCATGGCCCGGGCTCGGCGTTCATCGCGACTTGAGTGCTTGTCGAGTAAGTCCTGAGGAGGCTGAAGCTTTGAGCTCTGTTTGTCCCGGACAGTCTTCTTGCCGGTTGAAATGGGGAGCTCCGGGTGCTCTGAGAACGCGGAGGACAGCGGCAGGTTATAGGTGTGATTGTGGCTGATGCTGTCGAGCTGAGGGAGGCTGTGGAACTGGGAGGGGTCCTGATAGCTCATACGGCAGAGCTTGCTGTACCCGGGCTGGTAACCGCCAACAGCGCCTTCCTCTGGCTCCACAGTGGCCACCTCAGAGTCAGTGCTGTACCCCACAGCTCCCTCCTCTGAGAACGTGGCAGAGGTTGAAGAGGAAGAAGCTGCGGAGGAGCAGGACGTCTCGGAGCTGCTCGGGGAAGCCGGGCTGTGGCTGGAGTCCAGGGAAAGACCGGAATCTGAGTCGAGCTCGTCCTCCAACTGGGAAGCCTGAGCCTGGCTGAAGCCCTCCTCCATGGCGAGGTCCAGCAAGCTGATCTCGTCGAGCATGGACTCCTCCAGCAGGGTGCTGAACGGATCTGGTAGGATAGGCGTGGATGTGACGTTGTTACTGGAACTGTTGATGTGTGGTGGGAGAAAGATCCCGGTCAGGTTAGTGGCTCCGAACGTGGAGTTGATGTTGGTGGAGTTGCTGGAGGACACTCTGAGCATGGTGGTTCTCGGTGTGATGCTGCCAGAGTCTAACTGGGTGTTGAAAATCTGTGGGAAGTCTTGGCTGCAGCTGGGGAGGGAGGCCTGGTGAAGGCTGACATCCTGGTTTATCGGTGTGGAGCGAGTAGAAAGTTCAAAGTTTCCCACCGGGTTTGACTCGGTTGTCCCGCTTGTGTCGCTGCCGCTGCTGGAGTTGGTGCTGTTCACTTCCATTGCCTTTGAACACAAAGATGTTGTTATTATTATTGGGAAATCTTTTTATGCTTCATAATTATGAGATAAATCTGTATTTCATTGTGTTGAACTTTGAATCTCTCAGTTCCAAACAAACTAATATTAATGGTGTCAGGACAGAGAAATACATCCCACAATTTCAAGAAGAGCTATAACGTTTTTTTAAAGAAGGGGACATACTTGTAGCTCCATGATGGCCATGATGTCTTGCCACTGCTGCTCCAGGTCTAACTGTGGTTCTGCTGGGGGCAGCTGTGGAGCCACTGGGAGGCCCTGAGATGTAGAAGGAACTTCTTCAGTGGAAGCTGATATTTCTGGAGTGACGACCGGGGCTGGAAACTGATCGAAAATGTTGTGCACATTAAATAAAAACTCTGATAATTTTACTGTTTTCCACAGCAAACGTTATATAAACAACATTTTAAACAACAAATTGTATGTTTTTACCTCGGATTCTTCTCCAAAAGGGAAAGTGGCCTCTAACAGCCTTAAGCATTCCTGTAGAGACAGTGACGTCTGTGAGCCAAGTCCTGGGAGCTGAGTAACAACAACAACAACAACAACGTACAGATTAAGTCAAAAATATCGATTCTTTTCATAAACTGCAAATACAAACTCTGTGTGAGTATCACTGTATTGACAAAAGTACGATCTCTTCATTAAGACAATCAAATTCCAGCCTCAACGTCGTTATCTAAGTCAAGTTCCAGGAAGCATATTTCCAGGCCTCAGAGCCGGAAGACCAGCAGATCTTTGTTCTCTAAAAACCTACTTGTTTGGGAAACGTATCCTTCATTCATATTGTTGAGTTAACCTGTCCTTTACATTTTTAGTGTTGTTGTTTTGTGTCTTGAACACGGCTTGTAGATTTCAATGTTCGAAACTGACAAATGTTCTTAATCTGACAGAAGTTTTCTCTCGTTTTGTTTTCACCGACGCTTGACTACTGCAGTCAACTCACAGCTTTCTGGTTAATGTGATAAAAAATAAAGATAACACAATCATGCTTTTAATCAGTCTAGGTAAGTAAAAAAGAAAACAAAAACAAGCCTAGGTCAAAACCTAGTAATCTAGTATATGGCTGGACCGACCGTCTATGGTCAACGTGTGACATTGTGGCCAGTATGTTACTGGGATAGTCAGTGGTCGTGGTCCCAGTAATATTTACTGAAGTAGCATCACGACATGGTTAAGCTATGTTTGAGTAAAAAAAAGGTTATAAATGCAGCTGCAAGAACAATATTTTCCTCTCATACCTTGGATGTTTGATTTGGAAGAGAACTGATTTTATTTAATTATAACTATTCTAATTATTATCTAATTATTATTAAGTCCCACTGCTCCTTCATCGGTTTCACTCAGCGGATGTCTCTGGTTTTTCA
Source organism: Thunnus thynnus (assembly GCF_963924715.1). NCBI lineage: Eukaryota > Metazoa > Chordata > Actinopteri > Scombriformes > Scombridae > Thunnus > Thunnus thynnus. Next base: position 5,392,744 of record NC_089536.1, on the reverse strand, counting down.
CTCTGCATTGAGTGTTTTGTCACACTGATTATTTGGGGTTTAACTCCTTCATGCCTCTATGCACCTTTTTTCCCAATAAGGAGGCTGCAGTGAGAAAGTTTTTACAGCATTTTGGGTGCAATTTCAGAAGGCTTATCTCCGCCTGGTTACATTTAAATCAAGCGCACCTGCAGGGCAGCTTCCCCACACTAAACTGATACAGCAGCTTTTGAGTTGTATGTTTTACCTGCAAGACTTGAGTTTTAATGCCGTTGTTCATCGTTTGTGATGTGAAAACGTTTGCATCCTGGTGTTAGTTCAGTTTTAAAATCCAAACACACTGCGGGACGTCTCTCCTGCCGTCTGCTGACAGCGCTGTCAGCCGGAGAGTCGATCACACTGGACGGTAGAGGAGGAGACGCAGAGACGCTGGTGCGCATATGTTTAAACAGAAGTTTAGTCGACTTCACTGCATTTAACACCGGAGCTGAGATCTTCAGAGGTCGGAGCAGAAACACAGCTTCCATCATCTCGCACCGATTCATTTTGAAAGAGTAACAGCCAATTGGGAAACTCCAACAAGGCTCGCCGACCAATGAGGTAACCTAATCACTCACTCACGGACAACTGTGGTTTTAGGGCTGACCCTGATGTTGCGTTCCAGCCAGAAACATCATAGATGCTCCTCATGTGTGCGCCAACGTTTTAACAATGATTACATTTAAATGGAGAACTCCACCAATTTTACACATCAAAGTATGTTTACAGGTATTAGGGAGTGCTACTGCATCTGTCTACCAAAGGAAGGAATCTCTGTGTATGTATGTCCTTCACGAATCTCTTGAACCGTTCATCCGATCAACTCGACACTTGGCGGGTATATGGCTGGGGACCCAAGGGAGTGCAGTGTCGAATTTGGTGCAATTTGGACACACAATTATAATATAACTATAAAAAACTATACGATATTAATAAACTTTGAATAAACCAGCGATCATTGAGCCTCTCCGCTCCGTGCAGGGACAGGGCGGAGCTTCACGTCTCTGCCGACTGACTGCAGCGTGTCGAGGAGAACAGAGACGAGGCGTGACGCGAGTCAGAGAAAAACAAGCACAAAAAACATCTTTTAATCAAGAGCGGACACTCTGACCCCGTGGCTAGACAGAAAGCGCAGCGTTAGCAGCACGTTCAGCAGATCATCAGCGAGTTACTACAGAGGAGGCGTTCGGGTATGTTGTTACGTGTAGGTCACCCATGTTTTGGAAGCACTCAGAGCCCAATACACAATAACTGGCAGTTCAAAACCAGTTTGTCTCATATGTTCTGAGACTGTGGTGACTGTGAAGCGCCACTACAGACAAAGCACAATTCTTTGGAGCAAACATACCCACTAATATCCGAACTGAAGGCACAAGAACGATGTAAGAGCCAAATATGATCGATCCACTTTATTTTAGGATGCACGTTATTTTAATTTTAAATGCAGCCCTTATTTTAGGCCACTTGAAATGAGAAAATATCATTTATTTAATATTAGAATAACTGAACTAGTATATGAAAATAGTTAAGTATAGTAGTTCATCACTTGAGTCGGTGTCGGTTGGGGCCGAAGATGACAAGTTTGAAAATGATATAAATCTGAGGGTGTGGAGTTAGAAATACGTGAGGTTACCAGACCTCTGTAGCTCCTCGTCTCTGCTGGAGGCTAACAGCTCCACGCTACATTAGCTGCTACTAGCATAACACACCTAAATCCGAGTGAATCCAGTAGAGCTGCATTCTGGGTAATGTAAGCGCCAGGTTTTGACAATAAAGAAGAATGTATGGAATAAAAAAAGATGATATCCCTGAGTCTGCTGCATCGATTAGATCATCTCTTCAAACTGTCCATCGTAAGTCTGACGATGTTACAGGAGCGTAGAGCTGCAATGCCAAGTCGATCGACAGAAAAATATTCTGCAACTGTTTTGATAATTGATTAATCTTATGTGTCATTTTTAAAACAAAAAAGCCAAACATTTCTCAGTTCCAGCTTCACTAAATGGAATAATTTTGGAATTTTGGATGATCATTAGTTGCAGCCATGTAGAAGTGCGATGCTAAAGCTACGTGCTAACTATGCAGCAGCTATACAGGGACAACAGAAGAACAGAATGGGCACAAATGACGACAGGTTTATCGTTACCTTAATTTTTAAAATCTTTTTTTGGCTATGATGAGGATATAAAATATTCCCCATTCGCATTTGTCACATCAGCATTACTGTAAATGTCACTAACTCTGAGCGGCCATTGTCTTTGTTGTCAAGCTCTGAAATAAATGTTACGCTGTAATACCACAACTTGGTAAAATGAGGTTGTTTAAGGTTTTATAGCTCACTAAAACTTAAAAGTATTCCTACATCAGACTGCAACAGCTTGATCTGCTTGATCTTACCGTCCACTGTCTGAAACCGTTATAGATGCACATAATTCTTCAACTCGCAATGTTTTTAGGGCAAGAAGGTGAAAAGGAAGTAACTGGAAGTGTCTCCGCATGAATAAAAACAAAATGATCTTTTATCACCAGTGTGCTGCTCCCAAGTTTCCATTTTCTTTTTATGTAGTACAAAGCAGTTTAACGTACCACCTCCCACATGACAAAACAAGAAGATAAAAGAGGGCCGATCGGTCTACAAACCTGCTCTGGAATGCTCTCTCCAGTCTCCCCGTCCACTGGCTGAGCTCCTTGTAAATTCACTCCATTTCTCCAGCTCTCTTGTTCCTCATTCCCGTCTTTGTTCTCTGGTGGGTTGGGCTTCTCCTCCTCACTCTCCTTCTGACGGTTGCTGTAGTTGAACACTTCTCTTCCTGCACCAAGGTCGATGTCCTGTCGCCATAGGATGTCAATCAAGTCAATGTCCTGGAAAAACAGATTGCAACCATTGAAAAATGGCCCTGTATACAGAGAGAAGGTATTTTAATAACCAGGTATTGTTTAGGTGTGAAAAGTATTAAACTCATACTGTAGCAAGGTACAAATGAAACTCCACATATTTAGACTATGTATGACTGAATTTATCTACTTATTTGTGATAATTAACTCGTACTTATACTGTTTATCTTTCAGACAACAAGGTTGGATCATTATTTCGTTACAGTCGATCATTTTTGGAAGGCGAGGGGGGGCAGATCATGTAATAGAAATGTAGTCAGATGATGCAACCATGACATAAACACTTTGGCATGGTAGTTATCATGTGACCAAAAATAAGTCTCGCTTCATTACAGTCCAACAATGGCTTTGTGTGACCCCTAACAACACTGTACCACTGTGACCATTCTGTGTCAGTGTTCTCAGATCATTTAAAGTTAAATTGAAAAATAATCTCTGGCAAAAAAAGCACTTTCACGTTGAAATTTGTGCCGTTTTAAGAGTTGAAGCTATGGCGGTTGAGTTGCTGTGCATTTCAAACTTGCATTCTGATGAACAAGACATATGTGATCAGAATCACAGCTGTGATGAATCTGACACAACTGGTTTGACTAAAAATATCAGACACTGATAAAAGACCAGGGGTGTGGGCCATGAATGATATTGGTGTGAAATGTCACCTAAAATTAGATTATACTTTTTCATTTTTAGGAAGACTGTTTACTCCTGTTTTTTACGCTGCTGTACGCTAAATCTTAATGAAACTTTTTAAAAGAAAACAACAGTAGCTGATTGATTGATTTAAGTTGTCACAAGGTGTTTTGAGAAAGAAAAGGCTTTTCTATATGACTGATTTGTGTTATTGTTGGTGGCCACTTGGCTTCTGATGAGCTCCACCTGAAAGATGAAACATTTACATCCAATGTTTAATTTCTCAACTGTTTTAACCCAAAAATACAAGATAAACTCCTCAAAATAATGAATGGTGGGTTAAAATGATGACAAAAAACATCTGTCAAAAGTAGGTTTGCCCCCTCTTTTTGACAGATAGTCCCCCAGGTGTTAGCAGGCAGAAACAAACTGCAGTACCTCTTTGGTGAGGTCGTCGTTGCCATCCCTGCTTTCTTGCTCCTGGTTGCCCTCTGGGGCCACGGCTCCCAGGCTGCCGTCCGCTGCGTTCAGGTTGTACGTGGATTCAGATGCTCCACTTCCTCCCCTCATGGCCGGGGTAGCGTCAGGGTTGTTAACGTCCTCTAGGCCGGCCCCATTGTCCAGGGTGATGCTGGGGCTGGACTGGCTGCTGGCGGACACCACAGTCTCAGAGTCACGATGCACTAGCCAGGTGTTGAGCTCGGTACTGGGCACAGAGAGGCGATCCAGCTGGCGCACCTGGTTCAGCAGCCGCCGAGTGGTGAAGAAATGGTCCAGATCCACACTCTTTGGATGGATGCCATAGCCGTCCAGCGTGTTGCGCAGGTTGTGAAACTGTGTCTGGGTGTAGGCTGAGCTAGGGCCCAGGATGATCTCTCTCAGTGGGGGCAGCTGATTGCTTAGATAGGTGTCAACGTCCACCCGCACCCCAATGAGACTCAGAAGGATGGTGAACTGAATCAGGCCCTCTGTGAAGTACTTTTTCAGGTAAAGCATTTCTTTACAAAGGAACAAAAGGTGAAAGTAAAAAATAAAAACAAAAACGGGGCCAACTAGCTTGGATCAATACTTCTGTACAGGACTGAGATAAACACATGAAAAACAGTTTAAGATAGTCAGGGGGAAGGGTCTTCAGCAAACAAGTTTTAAAGATGTTAAAGATCCAAGCTGGGGTTTCCACTTCTGAGAGAGTCCAGTTTGTGTTCAAAGCTTTGTTCTTCATAAGGTTCTCGTCTTCCAGTTCCTGACAAGAGTGAGAAATTACATTTTATTGCTCCACTTTAGAAACACAGTCCTTTCAGCCTTCAGACACCACACAAGTCTTATTACCTACCTAACATTTGCATTAAGCACATGTTTATGGAGAGAAAATCAGGACTTGCTAGCCCACTGCAGCCACTCCTCCATCCTCCCCAGACTAGAGAGAAGTGATGTCGGCTCGCAGGAGAGATGATGAACACCCTGCTATAGGCTTCACCCCACCCTTGACAGGACAACTACTTCTTGTGGGTGCTGCTGAAGGTGAATGAGGGAGTCGAGGCTGGCTGGGTGGCTAGCTCAACGGCAGGCGGCAGGCAGGGTCCCTCCCTCCTCCTATCTTCGTCCTTATGACGTTAACCGTTAGCTACCTTGTGTGTTTTGACACCCGGCTGCTTCTATCACACACGTATAATCACCTTCTTACACAAAATATGTCTTTAATTGTAAGATAACTTGCTTTTCTGTTCACCGTAGAAAAGTGACAGGTACCCGTCTACTAGCATCAAACAATCTCCCTAGCAACAAGTGGTGAAAAGATGGCTGACACATCGAGCAGCCAATCACAGAGCTCAAACGAGCCAACGACACATGACTCCAGATATTCCCAGCCAATAGAAATGAAGGGTGGGTGGGGCTTAAAGAAATGCTAAACTACTATTGGAACTCCAAAGCCCTAAATACGTTGCTAGCCGTGCGAGCTAGTTTGCTGCTAATAACCGTTCAACTACTTTAAAAAGTGACTAATATCACAAACAAGACGTATTACCGCATCCGGTGACACACACATAAACACTACCAGCTTGTCTGTGTGTCCGCTAACGTTATCTTATGACAAATCACTAAAATCCACGCATCCGTTTACGCATTAGTTAAATGAAAACCTGATATTAATACTTACGCATGAAGACAATTGCAACTCATGCCCCCCCAAAAAAGTCCACTATGACCTACCTAAAAACTGTAATTAAAGTCCCGATTCATTAACAGCTCCACAGTTGTTGTCCGATATTGCATTCTCCAGCCTTTCCTCATTGAATGGCCCACCATGACTTGCAGAATTGCTAGCTGGCCCGGCTAGCCGCTAGCAGCACCGCTTGACACCAAAACACGCTTTCACACAGCGCATGCGCAGAACATTCTAGTAAGGCAAGCTTTCATCAGCCGACTGAAAATCCCCTGAATTATATTACACAAGATTATACCAATAAAATAAGTCTTATTTTAAGATCTCATGTGGCAAACAGTGGTGGAAGAAGTGTTCATATCTTTTATTTAAATAAAAGTACATCAATGTAAAAATACTCTATTAAAAGTTAAAAGTCCTGCATGAAAAATGCTACTTAAGTTAAAGTACAAGTATTCTCAGCTTGATGTAGTAAAAGTATTGTAGTAAAAGTACATAAGTATTATAAGCTTGATGTAGTTAAAGTATTGTACTAAAAGTAGTGGTTTGGTCCCTTTGACTGATATATTATTATATATGACATCATTAGATTATTAATACTGAAGCATCAGTGTTAGAGCAGCATGTTACTGTCGTAGCTGCTTGAGGTGGAGCTACTTTATATACAGTTAGCTAATTTAGTACATTGGTTCCCAACCTAGGGGTCTGGCCCCTCCAGAGGATCACCAGATAAATCTGAGGGGTCGTGAGATGATTAATGGGAGAGGAAAGAAGAAAAAACAAAGTTCTGATAAACAAATCTGTTTTTAGTTTTTGGACTTTTTCACTAATCTTTGATTTTTGGTGACACATTGGATGATTTGAACATTTATTGAAATGAAAGCATGTGAGAAGTTTAGAGGGAAAAATCACTATTTGGTAATTAACAACTCATAGACATGTGAAATGTGACCCCGATTACACACTGCTTTTTGTAAGACGTCAAAAGCCAAAAAGGTTGGAAACCACTGGTTTCATCCTTAACAATGTGTTGTATTTTAAAAGCTTGTTATATTATCTATTGTGTCAAATCCTCATCTGAAAAGTAACTAAAGCTGTCAAATAAATGTAGTGGAGTAGAAAGTACAATATTTCCCTCTGATATGTAGTAGAGTGGAAGTATAAAGTAGCATCACATGAAAATACTCAAGTAAAGTACAAGTACCTCAAAATTGTATTTCAGTAAAGTACTTCAGTAAATGTACTTGGTTACTTTCCTCCACTGCTCACTGGTAATATTACACAAATTATACCGATAAAATAAAGATTTAAAAACTACATTGCACAATTTTTCAACTCAAGATTTTTAGATATTTTATAATTGTACATACATAAAAGCATTCATTTAATTTTTGAGTCACAAATGTCATTTTACACTATTACTATAAGTATACAATACAACATTTTTCAGTTTACTAGAGTTTTCTGATAAATTTCATATTAGATTCATTATTTAAGTTATTTAAAATAAAACCCATCTTATGAATTATTTATAATAGAATTTGGAAGTTACATAAAGTCTCTTCATCTTACCTGTAATAAAAAATGTGTATATTTAAGTAATGTGGTTCAGAAATGATCCTGCTGAAAGATATTTAAGTAGGATAACAATGCTTTATTTTGATCCTCCCACAAGAATTATTTGTGTTTTATTCACAATGTAAAAGGTAAGTAATTTACTTGTTTTATATTATATAATAATGGTGCCATGTACGTCTTGGTCTGGTTCATATGTGATACATATTCATATGATATAAAATAATATAAAAAGATTTGTTTTTCTGTAAAAACTAATTTAACCAAGCATTTAGATGATGCATTCATAAATGGATAAATAAAAAATCAGCACTTACAGTATTATTAATGTTATACACACACTCATACAAAACACATGCATGAGTCAGTTTTTACTATTTCTTGGTTTATGAATTTTAGCAGGTAACTAAATTATATACATCACCATCAGGATCTCATAAGTATTACAAGTTACTGTTGCTTAAAATATGAAAATAAATATGAAAACATTGATCAGGTTTAATCAACAAACAGTAATTTGTTGATCAGTCAAAACAGGTCTGTTAAAATGATTTTCAAAATGTTTCTTACCCAGTATTAATCCAAAATATTTATCTTGACACAAGACTTTAAATTAAATACCACTTTTATTTCTCCTTGTAGATCATGACAAAATACTTTTGTGGAGTCTGTGGGTCTCGTTATATATTGACCCCCATGAGGTTGACGGGCCTGTTGTGGTATCGCTTTGAAATATCTGCTTCAATCTGCAAATACAAATGACAGTAGACAGTCAGTCATTATTGGCAATAATATTAATTATTACTGACGAGTCTCGGCTATGAGGCTTCTAACACAGATGTAATGATCTCATGACAAGTGTTTAAATTTACAGAACTTGATTATCTGCTTCCTTGGTTTATTGATTTCTAAGCGATGAGAAATAAGCTGCACTGACCTTGACTGAACATTTATCATCTCTGCTGTATAATAGCCAACCTGTGCACATAAATAAATTAAAATACTAATTTAATACCTGTTTCTGGAGTTCCCGGGTGCATCCCGCCAGCAGGTCAACACGAGGCTCCAGTCTGGACTGCTCCTCCAGGGCTTCCTGCCGTCTCTCAACCATCGTGGAGCTCTTCAGTACCAGAATGTCTGCCTGCTTCAGTTTCTGTCTCAGCACCTCTGACACACGTTCAACATACCTAAAACACACACATTTCATATGAAGAAGAATGAGAGAAAGCAGATTTGTAACATTTCAGGAGCAAATGTCAATTCTTTCTACTCGAGTAACATCAGACTCTGTGATTTACGCTGACTGAAGCTGATATTCTCATGATCAGCTGTGGCGGCGTACCGTGGCGACGCCTGGATCATAAACAGGTGCTGCATCCGAAGGGAGGTCAGCCGGCCCAGAAGGTCCTGCACCACTGACAGCATCTTCTGGACGTGTTCACGGGTTTGGCCTTGGATGACGGAGGGGGCCAGCTGGAACTGGCTCATGGCAACCACATCGGCCTCTTCTCCCATCTCACTCATGCGCTGGGTGAGGAAAACTTCCAGCTGCACCGACACACGAAACCAGCGTCACTACTTTGTTTTTTGTATGAACTCGATAACAAATACAAAATGCTTTGTTTTTATTTTATTCCACATTTTATTTAAGCTTTTAGTGTTCCATTGTTCTGTGAAGCATTGTTTAATTGTTTTGAAAAGTGCTGTACAGATAAAGTTATTATTATTATTTTACATGTATTAATTTCCATTTAACCTGCTTTTCTGTGACTGTACCTGCTTCTCCCTGCAAGTTCAAACAAATACTGTGAGTTCTCTGCACTAATATTTGTTGCTTGTGTGCTGTAAACCAGTAGTGCTTGTGGTTTGCGGTTCTCGAAAACTGGTTTTGAATTTGCACACGTAAACATATTTAATTACTACCTACAAAAAGGTTCAAACCTGCAGTAACGTTTTATGTCCACATGGGGGCAGCAAAAACATGTTGTCAACGTTGACATATTATCACTTCATAAAGTTGATATAACAAACTTTGGTCGACTCCTGAGGGAAATATCTTGCTTAACAGCTAGATGCTCACTTTGTCTGTCTGCTGTTTAAAGCCCAGCAGGTTGTGTACAGTGTGTTGCTTTTTTTGATGAAAAACAACAAAAAAGATGAGTGTGAACCACAAGGGTGAAGTTTCAGGCTGTAAAACCAAAACAAGGAGCTGAAAGATGCTATAAATCTCCGTAGAGCTGAAGGGAACAGATGAGAATTCTCTGTACGTTCGTCACTACAAGCAACTCGTCACATATACAGTACAATTGATTGAGCTATTGTTAACATTTAAATATTGATCATAGCAGCTTTATGTATCCACATACTGTACATGATCCTGTTTCGTGTAAGTCATCATAATCTGCAAAAGCAAACCATCCACATCTAAGAATATTCTGCTCATTTGTCAGTTTTACATTTATTTATTTAATGTTTATTTGTATAGGGACAAGTATAGAGCATGAACAGTATTTATAGCCTAAACTAGTTTGCAATGTACGTCCCTAGATGGGCTTTTAAAATACATTATAGAAAGGTGTCAAGTTAAGCTCTGCAGATGTGAGTCAGTCAAAAGTTTATCAATATATATGTATAGTAGAGCTGAAATTATTAAAATTTATCAGAAACTGAAATGATTCATCCATTTTGATAATCTTTTTTTTTTCTTATTAAGTAATTTATCACACAAAAATGCCAGACAGTCATTGATTCTAGCTTTGAAAATGTAAGAATTAGCAGTTTATTCTGTGTTTTATATCACTGTAAATTGATTATCTTTGGGTTTTGAAGTGTGGGGACGAAACCAGCAATTTAAAGACATTACCTTTGAGCTGATGGCACCTCTCACCATTTTCTATTATTTACTACAGGAATAATCCAAAAAATACTCAGTAGATCATTTCATAATAAAAATAATCATTAGTCGTCTGGACACTACTCTGTATCTTTGTTGGTTTTTGGACTATAAATTGTTTGAATGTCTGACATTCCCGCTGTAGCACCACACTGTCACAATCCTGTTACCTTTTACACAAAAATCAAAAGGAAGCACAGTCTCTGAAGGGTAATGTGACCCTGGATGACTATAGTCTTTACCTCCATTAGCTCATCAATGAACTGGCTGCGTGACTGGGAGTTCTCCAGTATACTTAAAGCATCTTCTCCTCTTGCCACCCCATCAGGACCTACGAGAAGACACATTCGTCTTTAGCTAACATACATTTTAAGCTGAGAAGTTTGGCTGAAGGCATAATGTCGATTTGTTAAAAAGTTCTTACAGTCTGTGCCCGCATCTACGATTTCAATTTCAATGGGAGCAACTTCACTGTCCCCCCAGTCAATACCGCCTGCACCAGTGTCCTGCAGAGCGAGACAGACAGAAACTGGTATATTAGAGGAATATACACTTTTTGTAGAGATTGTTCTTACTTATTTCATTATCTAGATATTAACAGTGAAATAATATAAGATATAAAATGAGAACAGAAATGTGTCTAGGCATCATACCTCAGAGCTTGGCTCCAGACTGATCCCCCAGTCGATCCCATCCTCCACTGTGATGGCAGAGGTCACACCCTGAGTGTCCGCTCCTTTGCCGAAGTCACCCCAGTCGATCTAAAGCAGGTTTTAAAACACACAAACACAGGTGAAGAAAATCAGCTGTGAATGGATACATCAAGAGATTTGTTTAACCATTTTTGACATTTGTTGAATAAGTCACATTGTATAAGATCTGCCACATGAGTCCTGAGGCTGCGTTATACAAATGTCCTAACACTGAGATCTGTTTAGTGACTGTGATAATTTAAATTAGGGCCTGATTTAGCAATTTGGACTGTGTAACAAAATATGACAGATTTACACATTTATAAATTAAGTGGTTGTTTCTTTGGATCTAACACAGAAAGCTTCTGTAATATGGCCCTAATCTGAACTTAATACAGAGAAATACAACCAACCATGTCCTCTGTGTCTGTATCAGGAGTTGCCTCCTCCACAACGGGCTTCTCAACAACTGTGGGGGTTTTCCCTGTTCTCCACTCATAAAACGTTGCATTTCCTCTCCTCTGGGCAAATGTCAGCAAGGGCAGCACAGAGTCAGACCTACAAATAGAAACATGTGAGCTCATGTGACAAGAAATTTTAAAAAACTCTTTTCGTTTTTATAGTTTAATAGAACAGAGACATTTTGTGAAGTTTTATTTGAAGGGTTTTACACTTTATTAAGCCTCATACATCTAACAACAGGTTTATTGTATATGAGACTGAGCTGCACAGTGCAGAAACTACGGGAAAAATTCAATTCAATTTTATTAAATAGTGCTAAATCACTACAGGAGTCATCCCAGAGCACTTTTCATATAGAGCAGGTCTAGACTGCTCTCTTTAATTTACAGAGACCCAACAATTCCCCCATGAGCAAGCACTTGGCGACAGCGGCAAAGAAAAACCCTCCTCTAACGGGAAGAAACCTCAAGCAGGACCGGGCTCTGCCCTGACCGGTTGGGTTGAGAAAGAAAGAAGGAGGGAGGGGGGAGAGGAGGGGTTGGGAGACACAGAGAAGCAGAATAACAAGTAACAAGTAATCTGTGTTTTGATTTATATACTCACCACTCGCATACAAAGTTTGTGAAGGCGATGTAAAGTTTAATTTGTTCCTCTAACTTCGCTGTGTCCTTCCCGACGTCGTCAAGAACCGTTGGTAAGTCTTTCACCAGGGCCTGCAGCTCACGAGGAACGTTTTCTCCCTGGCAGAAGCAAAAAAAGCAACAGGATGATGAAGGTCTGCACAGAGAACAAGAGTCTGCACATAATATATAATTCTGAGTGTTGCACAGTGTCAGCGTAGGTGTTTTATGTGTGTACACTCTTGCACTTACTTTGATGCCGTACTGTTTGCAGGCAGCATAGTAGCGCTCCCTCAGGTCTGCGGCTGAGCTCTGGCACTCCACTTCCCGCCTGCTCAGCTCCTGCTGCAGCTGCTGGGCTTTAGCCAGCTGCTTCCTCAGAGCCGGTCCTTCATAGCTCACGTTGCGACTCAGCAAGCTGGCCACCTCCGCTGGGACACACAACAGATTTCTTTTTTATTAAAAGACTTATAAAGGCGATTATTTAGTTTCTATAGCTGGATCTTATTCATCTATATCCTGTGCTACTGATGTGAGGATAACCTGATCAGCAGCAACAAAACTACTGTTTTCACAGTTTAGAAAAAGCTAGTTTTAGATTTAATAGTTTCCAAACCTCACAGTTTTTTTGGAGGAGAACAATAACAAGTCTTGGGGTCAGAATCAGTCTTGCCATATGCTTATTAGAGTCTTTCTATCATGTAAAATGCAGCGAAAATTAAAACTGACAGGCTACTGGATGTTGAGAGAAGGTTGACAACAGGTAAAATGGTCTTGGTGAATTGGTGGACCTGTTTGTCACCACATGAAAGGAGCAGAGCAGTAATGATCCTGCGACCCAGGATGAAGATAGTTCCTTTTTTTTGGTCTTTTTTTCACATTTCACTCACCCAGATAGACATTATCTGCTTCATAAAGGGACACAATCTCCTGCCAGTCCTGTAACAACAGAAAAAAACAATTATAATCCAAATCTTATTAGAATTTATAATAAAGGAATTTGACACAAAAAATCCCCACAGACCATCGATTTGTGATCCACTATGAGACAAACAATAGCAGCTTGTTTGAATCTTCTCACCTTCATCCTCTGAGATGAATATCTGCCAAAGATGTTCTTAGAGGAAGCTTCTGTTCCTTTCAGTATCTCCACGATCCTCAAGCAGTGAAAATAGTGAATGTCTATCAATGAAAACAAAAAAAAATACAACATTGAAAAATAAGAATGACTTTTTCCATAAGTCATAGAAAGAAAAAATTAGTTGATTTTGTTAAAGGACAAAGTAGTTTGTGCCTCTCATTTATGATCATTACATTAGAGTTGGAAAGCTGAATATCTGATAAATGTCCGACAATATCTGACGAGCCCAACAGGTTGTTTGACAACACTTACAGCTGTTTTTAAGGTGTTTCCAGAGTCAGTAAAAGATTATTTACCATCTGGATTAAAAAAGCTGCAACTATTTTCTGATTATATATATATATATATTATAATATTTAAAAACAAAAATGGTAGCTGAAAATGACATATCTCCTTTCTTGTTTTGTATGTTTTCACTATTGTAAATTAAAATATGAAATAGTGGGAAATACTATTAATATAGACAAGTATAACTGATATAATCATTTCATTTTATGTGTATGGGTTTTATTAATTATTGCTTAGACAAACAGGAAAATGAAAATTTTTTATGTAGTACACGTTTTTTAAAATCCAGATGGTCAAGAGTCTGTATGGATTCTAGAAATGTCAAAACTGTGGTAAATGTTAAGTGATAGTCTGGATTTTTCAAAGATCATCAGGGATTCATCTTTCAGATAAATGTATGCTTTAGCTCTGCAACTCCAGTGTAATAATATTAATAATAATAATAATAATAATAATAATAATAAGAGGCAAATACTAGTGAGACCTACAGGAGCCAGAGAGAAGCTGCTTGATCTCTTCGTTCTCTGGCATGTCCTGGATGGCAGCATTGATCTTCTCTCTGATCGCTTTCACTGCACTCTGCCATTTCAGGTTACAGTGACGTCGATCCAGCAGCCAGTCTGTGGACACAGAAAGATTTAAAGGACGGCTTCATAATTTTTCAGGTCTGTCTTAAAACCATAGTCAGGTGCCCAAATCCCAGATCCCTTCATGATGCACTTACAACATAAGTGATGGGGGGCAAAATCCACAGTCCTCCTTCTGTGTAAAAATGTATTTAAAAGTTTATCTGAAGCTAATATGAAGCTTCAGCGTCCAAATGAGTCAAATCAAGTAGATATCTTTCAACGTTACAGTCTTTTTAGTGCCAAAGTTCCTCTTTTTGTTACTATACTTCCACCTGCAGCTCAACAGGGAAACACTGTCCGAGGAAACACAAAGAGGGAATTTGATGCTAAAAAGACTGTAAATGTGTCAGATATCCACTTGATATGACTAACTCAGACTGATGAAGCCTCATATAAGCTTCACATCAACTTTTAAATGACTGTGTGGACACATTGTGGATTTTGGCCTCCATCACTTACATTGAAAGCACATTTGAAGGATCTTTTAATATCCAGTATGAACAGGAGGATGATTACAGCGAGGAAAACCTCTTTCACTGTTCATATGGACACCTGACTGCTGTTTTTAACCTGTCAGCTCGTTTTAATCACCTGTTGGAGGCAACAGATGGAGAAACTGCACAGGACATTAACAGCAACAGTAAACATAAGCCCTTGATTTTACACATAACACATAAAATAAATACTTATATTTGAATAGTTTGTCTTACCCAAAAGCTTGCTGGTCTGTATGTCGATGGGAAGATTTTGAATATTCTGTTGGAAGCAAGAAAACCGTTAAGATATTTATAATTTATACTTTATTTCTCTCAGATACGAATATTTACATTATTGTGCGAGTTACAGCAGCTACGTAGAAAAACAGAAACTAACTATTTTTCTTTACTAAGCTTTGGAAAATGTTCATTTTTCAGACAACTGACTGTTAGCTCGCTAGCTAACATGCTCCTAAAAACGAGTTAGACAGAGTTTGTTTCAGCTCACCTCCATCGTCTCTACTCCTCATCAAAACGAAACCACTTCCAATGTTTTATCTGCTCATTATAAGTTTATTTACAAGCTTTTTTAAATCCAGGGTTGCTGTCAGCGTCCGGTTTGCAGTGTTTATGACACGTTACGAGAAGGAGAGCCAGTAAACGGAGGCGATGTTACAATCGACCAATCACAGCTCACTATGCTAACAGCTGCAGCTGATTGGTGGATGTTTTAGAGCCTGATTGGTGCAGAGCTGCAGGCAGCAGGTAGAGGACGCTGTTGTCCTGTAACTGACTGCAGACTCTGAACCAACTGAGGATGATGAGGAGTTTAACACAGGTAATTTGACGGTGGTGAAAGAAGTATTCAGATCCTTTACTTAAGTAAAAGTACCAATACAACAATGAAAAAATACTACAGTACAAGTCAAAGTCTTGCATGAAAAATCCTACTTTAGTAAAAGTACATAAGTATTCTGAGGTTGATGTAGTTAAAGTATTGCAGTAAAAGTAGTGGTTTGGTGCCTCTGACTGATATATTATTATATATGACATCATTAGATTATTAATAGTGAGGCATCAGTGTTAGAGCAGCATGTTACTGTTGTAGCTGCTGGAGGTGGAGCTAGTTTCAACTACTTTATATACAGTTAGCTAGTTTAGTCCAGTGGTTCCCAACCTAGGGGTCATGGCCCCTCCAAAGATTCACCAGATAAATCTGAGGGGTCGTGAGATGATTAATGGGAGAGGAAAGAAGAAAAAACAAAGTTCTGATACACAAATCTGTTTTCAGTTTTTTGGACTTTTTCTCTAATCTTTGATTTTTGGTGAAATATTGGATCATTTGAACATTTATTGAAATGAAAGCATGTGAGAAGTTTAGAGGGTAAAATCACTATTTGGTGGAGCTGTTAACAACTCATAGACATGTGAAATGTGACCCCGACTACACACTGCTTTTTGTAAGACGTCAAAAGCCAAAAAGGTTGGAAACCACTGGTTTCATCTTTAACAATGTGTTGTATTTTAAAAGCTTGTTATCTTATCCATTGTGTCAAATCTTCATCTGAAAAGTAACTAAAGCTGTCAAATAAATGTAGTGGAGTAAAAAGTAGCATCACATGGAAATACTCAAGTAAAATATAAATACAGTGCTTCAGTAAATGTATTTAGTTACTTTCCACCACTGCAATTTGAATATATGTAGCACATTTCATTACAAGTATACTCAGTGTGCTTTATATTGAAATGCATGTGCAGACACCAACCCATCCAAAGACAATAAAGAACCCACATCCAACCCACAGACACACACATACAATAACTAATCATAATGTTCATATTCATGGATGCTTTGGGAACAGGAAAGACAATGCAGGGGCAAAAGGGGAAATAACAAGGCTAAAACAAATAAATACATAAATAATGAAATAAAACAGATGAAATAAATGATAAGAAATTCAACCTCATATATTTGGTATCTTTGGAAACATTGTGATCTCCACTAGAATCTGAAAATGAGTTCTGTGGGTTTAATTCTTGTAATGATTGACCCACCAGCTGGCAAGGGGACATATTCTGCATATTTCTAGGTTATATTTATATTCTGGGGCTTTACTGGAATATCTTTGCATGATTTACAGTTCAAGAAACTCTTTATTTACCTTATACAGGCCCTTTATGCAGCCCCTCAGTTCAGCCTCTGTCTGAAACAGGCCGTTTTACAACAGTAGTCAGATTTCACTTCTTTTTCTTGTTCTTTACTCAAACTCAACTTCTTAAATACATCCGTACATGTTGGATCCCAAATCTGCTCCGAAATATGTGAGTAGACAACGTGAACAACCCGTGAAACAACCTCAGCAACAAAGGCTACAGAATGGACGGCCGTTTGTGGGCATGTGCAAACAATCTGACGTCAGTTTGATGGAGAAGTTGAAGCCACTTTGCAAATGAAGTGTTCAAAGCAGGCTGAAGCCCTGGCTGTTGACTTTCACCTCATGTTTTGGAAAGTTGACCACATTTAACAGAGACATCTGACATCATAACAGCATAGAAATAACAGAAAATCACATAAAACATGAAATGTCCCCTTTAAGGAGTTAAAAGGGACTTTCTGTAATTCCCCTTTCTTGTCATTAATCCCATCCACAGCATCATACTGTAGACAAATCCCTTACTGTATATTCTTTCACTGAAAACTACAGTAATAACATAACATTTTGATGTCTTGTGAACTCCAAGCTGCATATAAGTAAAAATAGCTCAACACTTCTATTAAATCCCTGCAAGTGCAGCAGCAGCGTCTCTCAAATGGCCTAATATCAGGTCATTTGAATGCTAACCAAACTTGCAAAGTAAGCATCCATTCGCTGTGTGTGATTTTACGCAACCTATGCAAAACATCAGGGGCGCTCACCTCACCCAGATTATCTTTTAGAGTCCTTCCTCTCTCCGTGTCGTTCTCTCTCTCTCTCTCTCTCTCCAGCTTAAAGTAATTACTTAGAGTTGTGTAACAGGAACGGGAAAACTCAAATACAAAGATGGCTTTATTCTGCATCCAAACTCCACATTAAAACAGGATCGTTTTTTTTTAAAGTGAGGCCGATAAAGGGAATTTATTTGCAGTTTTTGGAAAGCTGCTCACCTCTCAAGTTCACATTAACTCTGTCGTCAGTAATCTTGATGTGCGGACTGCCTGGAGAAAGGTTTCACTAAATCACATGGCTGCAACATTTAGTCACTCATGCACTTAGCTGGGGCGGGTTTGAAGGTGTGTTTATGTGTGTGTGTGTGTGTGTATATTTGAGGAGGGTGTGTGCTAGAGTGGAGTCGAGGGTATAGAGGGACAAGGTGAGGTAGAGGCAGAGAGGAAGAGATGCTGCACCTGTGCACGATCACCTGAGAAGAAGAATTACAAAACACACAAAAAGAGAGAGAGAGAGAAAGAGAGAAAGAGAGAGGAGTTAAAGTATTTATAAGCATGGCGGGACAGTTTCACATCTGAGAGAATCTCCATCTGCCAGCTCGTTGTCAACAAGGTAAGAAAACATATGTGTTCACCTAAAGGCTATTTTATGTGTCTAACAAACTAAACAAACTGTTCCTGTTAGTGTTTTTTGTGCTTGGTAACGTGTCACAATGTATATTTTCCTCAGATAAGATCCAGTAACAGTAACACATTTGGTTGAACATACTGACAACTTTATCCTACATTTATAAAATGCAACATGTCAAAGTTTGTCGAGTATAGAGCGATAAAGTTTGCATCTTATTTTTAGTGTTGTCCACCAACTTTTATCCAGATGGCAGAGCTACAACAATTTTGCAATTAATTGCCTAGTTGATTGACAAAAAAATAAATCAGCAACTAATCATTTAGGTAATTGTTCAAGCAAAAACGCCAAACATCTGGTGGTTTCAGGTTCTCAAATGTGAGAATTTGCTGCTTTTACTTGTCTCACATAACAATAAATTGAATATTTTTGGGTTTTGAACTGTTGGTTGGACAAAGCTTGAGTTATAGCAAACTGTGATAGACATCTTTACAGGTTTCTGATGTTTTATAGACCAATCAATTAATAAAAAAAGATTCATTTATTACATTTCATTTGTTTATTTATTTTATAAGGACAATGCACATTAAGTAGCATTTCTGGAAATGTGCCAGCTGGCTAATTTTCAACTGCAGTCCTTTGGCAAGATGTTCCGAAACCAATAAAGGGTTGGTTAAAAATTACAGACGGAAGACAATAAGATGCCATAAAAACAGTAAAACATGATGCATGACACAGTTGGAACCCTACAAGATGGAGACTGGCAGTGTCTGACTTTATGAAATAATATAAAAAAAGGAATTAAAATATTAGAAAATGTAGTTATATGAAAAAACAATAGCTGAGTTTGAGCTGGTGACTATATGAGTGAGAATTATACACATTTCTCAGTCCAAGATCACACCAAACTAAACTTTAATGACTTTATAACTTTTTAATGTTTATTGGTTATTGTTGATGTAACCAGTAGATACATTATAACTTGTTATATAGATGTGACGGCACTTGGAAACATCCAGAGAAGAAACAATTAAAAGGAATTATAGACGCTCATGTTTATCCATTATTAACTTTATTATAAACATCCGTCAAAAAGCTCTTCAGCAACTCATTCAACTTTGCTGCCACGGGTCAACAGTGAAGCTGGCACACGGGACGAAACCCGAGAATCTAATGAACCTTCAGCTCAATTATGAGGGCAGCACGGCCCTCGGTGCCCTTGGAGCCTCCTCTCTCTCTCTCTCTCTCTCTCTTTCTCTCTACAGCTCAAACATTATGTTATTCAAAGGCTTCGCAGCTGGTTAGTGATTTCCAAATGTGGCCACAGTGTTCCTTTCCCTGCTGTGATCTGTGAGGCTTTGCTGAGTGGCTCACCTTCACATAACAGAATACATGGTAACTTATTAAAGAGAACTATGGAGGGCCTCCTTTAAGTCAACATGGGTTTTTTGTCTCAAAGGTCACATCTAAGACAAACATGGAATACTAAAAGAAATATGTGTGCATATTGTACCGCTATGTTCTCTTACTTAACGTGGTGTGAAAGTGCTGCTCTAGCCTCTTTAGTTAGTTTGTTCTGCAGAAACTGGCTGATGGAAAGTCAACAATACTATGTAAATGCTCTGCAAACGTTTGTTATGGAGCAACTTGCCTTTTGTTAAAGACTGAACAACATCAATGGCGGTGAATTCAGCAAGAGAAAAAAGGAGGAACAATTTAAAAAAGGGGCTAATTTTAGAATTACTGCTTGAATTAAACACTTGAAGTAAACACTTTGGTATGAGATGGTTTCTGTGGCCACTGGGGAACTCACAAAAGCTCCTTTTGGTCATCAAGACGATCTGTTACCTGAGTGTCAGGTCAGAAATAAGTGTAATTAAGCATTAATGGGCCAAGACGTAACTTAAGGTCCAGAAGAATAAAGCACAAAGGCTCTTATGTAAGTGTTCAAAGTGTAAAATTACACGCTTAAAGTTACTTCAAACTCTATCACAACATTACATCAAAAATCTCGCCAGTTGTTTCCAACACTGTGTCTTGAACCTTTGCACTACCTGTGTGTGCCCGGTGACTAATATCACATGGTTCAGATAAGAGTAAGATGAGTGTTTCTGCAAAGGGCATGTACCCTTTATTTGCATAGGTGCTCCATGATAAAAATGAGCATACCAGAAGAGGATTTGTGTAGTTCCTGTCAGCCCTCGTGCACTGGAACGTGTTGCGTTGATGAAACTCGGGAACTTTTGTTTATCTATACTATTTTTATGTCATTTGCAGTTCAAAGTTTGAAGTTTATTCTTGTTTTAAATGTACTTGGATGCCGTACTGCAATCCGTAATTTAAAAGCTTCACTACTTTGATGATAAACTTATTATATATGATGTGTTATGGCATGTTACAACTAGAGAGTTTGGTTTTGTGTGATAGATAGATATAATTGTTATCCTCAAGCAGAAATTTGTCTCCAAAGTGTGCATTATGCAAAAAAACAAACAAAAAAAAAACAACCAATCAAACAATTTCACCGCTATACGAGTGCATACATTCAGACAAAAAGACCACTGTAAGTGTGATCTGATTAGCAGGTTATGGAACTGAAAGCCACTATAGCAAAGGGGACAAAACTTCTGCTAAAATGTGTCATTTTCCACCTAAGAGTCCTGGATCTGAAACCATAAAAAAAAGTGAAAAATGGACTGAGGGGGTGTCCAGTGTTACTCATGTGTTACTTTTCCATGTGAAATTATTCAGCATGATGTGATGTAATCAATTTTGAGTGTTTGAATAAAACTTCCTTTAGTAGACCATCAAAATTCACTCTTAGTTGCTTTTGTTTGACAGTTGACATTGGCGATAAAGACAGGAAACATGGGGGGAGAGAGTTGGAGGGGTTTGACATGCAACAAAGGTTCCCCCGCCAGAATAAACCTATTATAGGTGCCATAACCACTAAGCTGCAAGAACGCCCTGAAAGTTCATCTTTGACCTTAGAAAAAAACATTTTTTTAATATAAAATCCACTTACCATTTTTTACAACTCAATTTGCTAATAAAGATTGTGATATGTGGTTGAAAGCTCTGAAAAAAGACATTAATAAGACTTTGAGTTAAGAACTCTCTAGTTGTTTAATCCAACATCAAAGTACAGGTGTTTCCATCAGTTATGAGTGTTTCTAGATGTGTTTATTTAAAGGGGACATATCATGCACATTTACAGGCTCTACTGGAATATCTTTGCATGATTTACAGTTCAGAAAACTCCTTATTTATCTTCTACTGGCCCTTTATGTAGCCCCTCACTTCAGCCTCTGTCTGAAACAGGCCGTTATAGCTCCTGTCTCTTTAAGGCCCGCCTCCTGATGACCCCACTCTGTTCTGATTGGTCAGCTCCCTGAAGCTTCTGCTTGCTCCAGAGGCTACGTAAACAAACAGCAGTAGCAGGATTTCACTTCTTTTTCTTGCTCTTTACTTCAAATAAACTTCTCAAATACATCTGTACATGTTGGAGCCTGAATCTGATCCAAAATAGGCAAGTGGACAACGCGAACACTCATGGAAAAACCTTAGCAACAAAGGTTACGTAACAGACATCCATTTATGGGCATGTACAACAAGCCGACACCAGCTTGTCGGCAAAGTAGAAAAAACCTCTGCAAACGAAGCATTCAGAGCAGACTGAAGCCCTGGCTTTTGATTTGCAGGGAGCATTTCTACATATATTCACTTCAAGTTTATGAACTTTGACCGTGTTTAACATCCAACATCATAACAGTATAAAAATAACAAAAAGCATGATATGTCCCCTTTAAGATATTTTTTAAACATTACATCATGCACCTGTTTATGATCCTCTTCATGTCGTCGAAGACTGAATCAATACTCAGTTAATAAGGAAGTTATTTGAGCAATTATGGCTGCCAGGTGTAGACTGTGTGTCTACATGCGTCCATAAATTTGAATTCCTGTGTCTGGAATCATAAATAGATAATCCAGAGGCCCACTTTTACTTTGTGATGCTGTTATATAACAAGTTTCTGAGCTCCTGAAGTATCACTAAGACAACAGCTTGCTTCTTCATCGGCCTGACTTCATATCAGATCACATGGGTGGGACAGAGGATACTCTTCAGATGCTCATTAATTTATCAGCAGAGAGCAGAGTGTCGGGTGTCCCCTTCCCTCCATTAGGTTACACCTTCAATGTGGCAACAATGAAAAGAAGCCATTCAGGATTACTGTCGTCTCTCTAAGGACGGGTCTGATAGGTGCGACCAGTACAGGAGAATCCAGAGCCGCAGTGTCATTTGTCAGCATGAGCTCAAGTAGGGCTGCATCTACTGGTTATTTTCTCGATTAATCAATTAATCATTTAGTTAACAAAATGTTAAAAATGGTGAAAGAAAAACACATTCACAATGTCTCAGAGCCCAAATATTTAAAATTTGTGACATATATGATAAAAAAAAACAGAAAATCGTCATATTTGAGAGGTTAGAGGTTGAAAACTTTTGGCACTTTTTTCTTGAAAACTAACTGAAATGATTAACCGATTATCAAAATAATTGTTGATAAATTTTCTGTGGATCAACTCATCAATTAATCAACTAATCATTGCAGCTCTAAGATCAAACTAATTTAATAATAATCTATACAAATCATACTACTGGTCTACTGTGTTAAGGCCAAATTTAGACCTGATTTTGAAATTTCCTTCAAGGTTATGATCAATGGTGAAAAGTTTATTTACTCTGTACTTAAGTACAATGTTGACATACTTGTACTTTATTTGAATATTTCCATTTGATGCTTTATACTTGTTCTGCACTACATTTCAAAGGGAAATATTGTACTTTTTACCCCACTATATTTATTTGACAGCTATAGCTACTCATTACTTTACACATTACGATTCTATATACAAAATATAAGATTGTACATATTGCTTTACAAAAACCAACTGACTGCATATCAAACTAATACATCAGAAATAATAATATAATGATATAATATATGGAAATTTACCAATGAAAGGTGCATTTCTTCTCCATAATGAGTAGTTTTACTTTTAATACTTAAAGTGCATTTTACTGAAAGTTTTTGAATGCAGGTCTCTTACTTAAATACTTTTTTTCACTTCTTTCAATAGTTTTTGCTTGTCTTTGAGTAAAATATGTATCATCTGCTTTTGTCATTGGATGCTTCATCAAGCACTTTGTAACACGGGTTTTGAAAAAGGTGCTATAAAGATTCTTCTTCTTACTTGTAATGAAGTATTTTTACATTGTAGTGATGCCATTGTTACTAGAGTAAATTATTCATCCACCATGTTAATGAATATTTACCAGCCACTTTATAACAATACGAGATGCTGATGCTTCAGTCTCACAGAGTTTGCTTCATCAAATTCATCATCAACATCACATTTTATCTCTTCTAATGTTGTTTCAAAGCCTTAGGAGAAAAACTAAGCGCCTTTATTATATGTTAAAAAAAAAAAGTCTAGAATTATTGAAAATATCTGAGGCACTCAAGAAATAAATTTAAAAAGCCTTTAATACTTCATGGCTACTAAGTCATAGTTAAAAACATGCCTACGCATTTGAACCATTAAGGCCTTCATCATGGCAAGTACATGGTACATCATGACAAATAGTCCTTGTCCACACGCATTCAAATTTAAAGATATTTAGTCTAAAAAATATCAGAATCAGCCTTTAAAACCCACCATGTGTCATTTGTGTGTAGTTGTAAACTTCTCCTCAGGTTATTGAAAAATGCCCAAATTTTCAGAAACGATATGGAGGACATCACCTTAGTGTCCTCAATGATATACAGAAGCTACAAGTCTGTTCAGGATGGCAACATGATCCCTTCAATAAATGTAATTCCCAACATCCCATCAAGCAAACAGTTATCTGAAACGTGCAGAGGAGGAACCTTCTCAAACTATTGCATATAATGTATCTTATGCTCACTGAAATATTCATGTCAAATAGCTATAACTATTGTTTCAGTATGTCTTCAGTCCTAAGTGTCTGCTCTGTGCCACACAGGTCAGTCTTCCAGTCTCTGTTGGTGCCATGGCTGACCAAAGCTGGTGGAAGCTGACCTTCTCACGCAAAAAGAAATCTGAATCCAAGGTCCTGTACGAGATCCCGGCCGAGTGCGGCAGCAACACTGGGCATAAAGAGCACTCGAGCAATAATCCCCCTCCGGACCGTATGGACAGCCAGTTCAATGCCAGACTGGAGAAGATTGTAGATAAATCTGCCACCAAAGGCCGCCACGTCAAGGTCTCCCACTCTGGTCGCTTCAAGGAGAAGAAGAAGGTCCGCGCCACGCTGGTGGAGAACCCAAATCTGTTCGCAGAGCACAACCTCAGTGACGAGAACCATAAAATGAAGACTGAAAAATAGCAAACATGGTCACAAGCACCAGAATGCACATACTTGATCACAGTTGTGTCATACATCAGCATCACACTCATAAAAGCTTGAAGGGGTAAAATATGTACTAGCACAACCACATTGGCATGACATTTGCAATGTGCGGGGTGGATAAACATGCACCACACCCAGGTAGATACTGTAACCAGAGGACTCACGCCTAAACAAACAACTGCTATCAACATCAGACATTTACAGAAGTGAGGGGAGGCTAAACAAGCACTTGAGACATTTTTCTTTGAAATTTTGTAAACATTGTTACTCCAAAACTGAAAGTACACTCTTTCAATAACTTTTATGGCCTCATATTGTTGTTATATATCTTCAAAAATGATCTGTGACTCTGCCTAACCTCATGCAAACATCCTTATGAATGAATTGTAAACATGATTGCAATTTAAAAAAATTTTTTTTATTATAATGGATGTAGAGTTTGGGAATAAAACCTCCTTTTTTATGTCCCACACAATCAGTACACAAGGGAAGATAGAGCTTTGCACAGTGCAACCAAGGCAGGAAATTTTTATTGCATTTTTACAACCAAAGCAAATTAAGACTTGATTTTGCTGGCTGTTTCTGAAACACTGTGGATACTCCACAGATTTGTTAAATTAACATTTGTTGTTTATATCATCTTTTCTGAAATCCTGCAAAAAAAAGTGTATTTTGTTTTTAATAAATTTAACAAGATGTGTTATTATAAAGGAGTACTTTGTGTTTGTGTGGTGGCATTTGCAAGCAGAGGTATTTTTGCTGAATTATTTCAACATTAGTGTTATTTATTCTTCCAAAAGTTCAGTATGTCTGACCTTTAAAGTTATGGATAGGATTAGATTTAGTTTACAGTTTGGGAAAGAGTTACACTGAGTTTTGAAGTTGAAATATTCATGTCCAACATTTAGCAGGGAAACTCTCCACTAGTAGAAACTGTGTTTATTCAGTTTTAATGGAGCTAGCTTAGCGGTTTCCCGTTGTTTTTGCTTTGCTCACTGTTTTAGTTTTAATCAGTTATGCTAACATCGAAATTTCCAATGTTAACCTTAAATCAAATGAATAATATGAGAGGGGTCACTCATCAAAAACCTATCAACTTATCACAATTATTACTAATTAAAAGCCAAAGCTAACGTTAGCTGATGTCAACCATTTAAACTTCAATACTTTTGTGTTTTCAGATCATTTCTTAAAAAAATTAGCAGAGAAACTTTTGTTAGACAGTGTATTTATTTAGTTTTAATTAAGCTAATTTAGCGGTTTTTGCTTTAGCTCACTGTTCTAGTTTTGAACAGCTAAGCTAACATTGTCATCGCGCTAACTCATGTTAGCTTGCTGTTTATGTACAAAGTGTATTTAACTCAAAACTGTTTTAATTAATTTCTCCATAGCAATAAACTGAAAATATTGTGAGCTTGTTGCCTGACTTATTAAAACAGTATGGATCAGCATTTTCAACCATAAATCAAGTGACTATTGTGAGAGGGGTCACTCATCAAAACCCTACCACCTATCTATCACAATTATTACCAATTATAAGCTAAAACTAGCTGATATTAACCATTTAAACGTGCATTAATGAATTTTTTTTTTTTTCTTAGGCAATTTTTCGTTAGAGTATTTATTTAATTTTAAAGAAGATAACTTAGTGGTTTCCCTTTTTGCTTTAACACATTAGTTTTAAACGGTTATGCTAACATTACTTGTCAGCGTGCTAACTCATAGCTTGCTATTTATGTCCAAAGTGCATTCTAGTGGCTCAAAACTGTTTTGATTAATTGTTATTCATTTCTCCATAGCAATAAGCTAAAAATATTATGAGGTTGTTGGCTGACTTGTTAAGATAGCACGAATTAATATCTTTCAAGCATAAGTCAAGTAACTATTACATACATTATATAATAATTATTACCAATTATACGCTAAAGCTAGCTGATATTAATCATTTAAACTCACATGAATCAATATTTTGGTGTTATCCAATTGCTTTTTAATAAACTACCCTCCTTATGTAAACATATGGAGTGAAAAACACAACATACTGAGCAGTTACCACACGTTAATCTGTGTGACATCATTCTTTTAGGTTCACCAGGGCAAGTCTGTTATTTCATCTGAGTCTGTGTTGGCTGGTTTTGTTGACATGGAGATAGTAATCAGACACTGACATTTGATAGCAGGTGCCTTGCTTCTACATTTTGTGATAAGACATTCAGTACAATACGTCAGTTCACAGACTGACTGAAAGTGCTATTTAGTCATCCATAAAAACCATCTAATCAGCTGGCAGTGTTTCCAGTGACTACAGTATATTTCTTCTGTTGAGTCTGAAAATACTTCTGTTTCATTGCTCTTTCATATTCTCAAATGTTGCACTGCTGACATCTGCTGGCCACAAAACACACTTAGTCCTGAGTTACAAATTAAACTTTATTACTGGCTGTAATTCAAGACAGAAAAAAATATATTCCTCCATCAGTAAACAATAAACATCAATATTATTCTCAAACAGTACAAGACATTCATAATGCACATGACAGTTGGCACAATCAACATCATCAGCTCTTTTAATCTCATTATTAGAAGGCAATTGGACCCACGGTCATAGATACATCAACACATAATGAATATAAGTCAGATGTCAAGGCTATATGAATAATTTGGAAACACTTTATTTTACAAGTGCCATATATCCCTATAATTCCCTAAAAAGGGGATTATGTAACTTTAAAGTCATATGAAGGTTCCTGGAAAGGACAACTGTACATAATTTGGAACTAATTATAGGGAAAATGGAGACAGCTGTTCAGTATACTTCCAATTGCTATTATAAGATAGAGAATATTTTAGGCATTGAAATTTGTCCACAGGCAAGTATACAAGTCAACACGTATGGAGTATAAAGTTTCCAATAATAAAATAATCACAGATTAATATTTGCGTATAAATTGAGCGATTATTTCAAGGAAATTCCTCTGGAAATTTAAAAAATGCTAATAAGTTCAACTCAACTAAATAATTCCCCATTTTCCTTATAATCAGTACCAAATAACCTTCCTTATTAAATTATTGGGAAATTAGAGATCCATGAAGTAAAGTATTACCACTTATGTCAACATTAAAAATGAATTAAAAGTGAACATTGTGCTTTTCAAAACAGTTCAAGACAAAGCTGTCGAATGACCGACTTTTACTGTCAATGATTATTGAACAAGACCAGCTGGAGTTTGCTCTCCTGTGGCGGTCAGTGCACTTCCTGTAAATCACACAGCCAGCAGCTTTTCATTTCATAACACATGGCAACTGTAAATCTGTACGGCGGTTAGGTTGCATCACATCTTTCTTATCCACAGTTATAGTGAAAAACCTTTACTGACAACCAGAACTTCTCACTTTTAGGTTCAATGAAACACAATGATGTTTGGCCTTGTTGATAAGTTACAGTAGCACCTATTTAATCCACATCAAATAGTTTCCATAAGCACCTACATGAGCGGCAACTTCAAATGAGGTAAAGACGAAGATTTTTTTTTTAAATCAATGATGAGTTCATATTCTAGATGAAATGTCAGTCTTATCCTGTATATGACATCTTGTTGACATACTTCTCATGGAGACAGTCGCTGGTAAACCCAGTCGCCCTCGGCGGCGTGCTGAAACTCTCCCAGCTCGGTCTCTCCGTCCTTCGGCTTGGTGAAGACGATGCGGTCGTGGAGTCTGTTGGTCTGACCCTGCCAGAACTCGATCAAGTAAGGCTTGACGATGTAGCCGCCCCTGTTAGCGAAGCATGTCATGAGACAGTCTGAACATTGTGAACAAGAATCTTAAAAAGGTAAAAATATATCAAAGCTTATTCACTTTTAGTGTGTTTTAGTGCTTACCAGTAGTCAGGCATAGGCACTTCTGTATCCTTGTATTTCTCCTCTAGTTCCGCATTTTTCTGCCTTAGATACTAAAAGAAAGGACACGATGAAATTCAGCCTTCAGCATTTATATGTCACCTATAACTTAATATATTTTTGGTCCTTACATCTCTGTTGGGAACAGGAGTGCTTTGTCTGCTCACAACGGCCCCGATCTGGCTGCTCTTTGGTCGTGAGTGGAAGTAATCACAAGAGCTCTGATAGGGGATCCGCTCCACGTTGCCCTCAATACGAATCTGCAAACCAGAGTTCAAATAAATTCACATTAATTCTATAAGAAACCAAAAAAATCCACTGAAATGATATCAATGAGACAGTAGGTGATGCTGCACTCGTACCTGTCGGTTAAGAGGCTCCCAGTAGAAGACTAAACACGCATATGGATTACTCTCCTGTGGATGAAGGACAGATCATTAGGGCCGACATTAAAGAGTTAAATACCAAATCACACAAAGGAAGCACATAGTGTACTGAAAAAATAATATTTCAGTCATTGACCTTCGTCAGTCATCAACTCAGAGGCCATTTTTGTGTTGTTGTAAGCAAATATCCTGTTTTATGTCTTTCAGTCTGTTTTGTTAAAGATCAACTTGATCCTCTTATCATGCAGTTTTCCTGTATTTAGCATATTGTCATGTATGTATTTGTTATTGTATTCTGTTCCTTTTACATCTGACCTTGTAAAGCATGTTGTTATTGCTGATATAAATAAACTTTATTACTATTATAATTATTATTATTGCTATATGACTCCTGAGATATATAATTTTACACATTTGCAAGTTATGCCAGAGCAATTTACAGAGTAAGGACTGTAAATCATAGTTACAACAGTTATTTGTTAGTTTTATCTGATTTAATTGCACTCACCTGTTATTTTTCTACTACTATTGTTTATTACTTGTTGTATTTGATGGTTTTTATTGGTTTTCTGTTGGATGAGTCTGCAAATGTGTCTGTTTTTGCCATGTTGCAAGCTAAATGATCCCATGCAGGACATTAAAGAGTGAAAGACTAAACTAAACTAAACAGAAGCAGCTATACAGGTGAGCCAGTATGAGGAAGACACCAATTCACAGTGCTAACTTTAGATAAGATTTGACAGTGACCTTATTTAGTGAGTTTTAAGGCCACACAAGATCACTTAAAGAGGCACAAAGAGTCCAGATTGTCAGAAAGAGACGAGTTACTAACCAGCTCATTACCCTTCCGGCTCTCGTAGTTTGTAAAGAATCTAAAACCTTCGTTGCTGTAACCTTTGAGGAGGACCATGCGGGCAGATGGGCGTCCGTCTCTGTACAGACAGAAACACAACAAAAGTTGACACTGGATTGTGAAACCTATGAAAGTTAATCATCACATTCATCTCAGGTGGTGTGTTAACCTACTTGGTGGCCGTGGAGATGCACATAGCGTTGGCCTCTCCAATTGCAGGGCACTTTGTGGCGTCATCAAACCAGTTTCCAAATTGCTTGACTGGATCCAGAGACACAAGCTGACTCTCCTCGAAGCACTGAGAAGAAAATAATCAACTGTATATAAATGCACAAGGAAACAGACACCACTAGTCTGACATAAACTTCAGATTTAACATTTCTAAATATGCTGTACAGTCAAGGAGTCTTTGTCCAGGTGGATAATTTACTGTACTGGAGCTGCAACCAGTAGGCAATTAATCGATTAGTCGTTCAGAGTTTGATAATCGTTTTGAGTGATTTTTTTTTTTAGAGGAAAATGTGCAAATTCTCCGGTTCCCGCTTCTCAATTGTGAATATTTTCTGGTTTCTTTGGTCCTCTGTGATAGTAAACTGAATATATTTGGGTTGTGGACTGTTGGACGGGACAAAACAAGACATTTTATAATTGTATCTTGGGCTTTGAGAAACAGCGATTGACATTTTTCACCACAACTAATCGATTAATCGTGACAATAATCAATCGTTGAATCAATAATGAAAATAATACTTAGTTGTAACCCTAGAACTGGCTAAAATGCGTCTGTGTCACCAAATATGAAAAAAAAACCCTCAATACCAAAAACTACCATTGGTCAAATTTGTGACCTTGATTCAGATAATGTATTATTTTATCATTAAATGATAATTTTACCAATTTTAAACTGTTTTTTAAGTGAACTTCGTGTACAAGCTACTTCCGTTTAGACAACATTTGGCTTCTTCGGTTGAATGAAAAAATGTTCTGTACAAAAACGTGTTCACAATCCTCAAAATAAGATGTAAAATGTTTGCACTGATATCGACAAAACACAAGTTGATACACAGATGAATCGACAATGAAAATATTCATTGGTTGCAGCCCTACAATGCACTTAAAACAGTTGGATTAGATAAAAATAGCAGGCTACACATTGCACATATAGTATATGTGCATCTAACATTGGATTTATGGCACTTTGACCTTGCTGAACAGCTGGTTAAGGTATAAGACTCAGTATATGTCTTGCAGATTACTCAAGTCTTTTGAGCGCTCACCTCCTCGTCTCCTTTGTATTTCTTCCTCATGTCACTTAGGTCCATGCTTGTGCGGTCACTCGTCGCTTTTCTGGTGAATTTCAGTGCAAAATCACTCTGGCGGCCAAATGTCAGAGAGGTTTGGGACGGAAGATATCTACCAAATAAACTGGTATGTCTCAATAAATCCTTACTGAGTATGCGCCTCATGCTTGTCAAATTAGTACTGACGTAACGGCGCATTCTGCATTACGTAAAAACATTATGAAAACGCGCGATGAGTTGTGGAACAGGGACAAATTTTGAGGTTTAACACAGATTTTTACCGATTTTTAAAGTCACAATCTCAAACTTAAGCTTTGGCTGAGTGTAAATATAGAGTTTGTGTACACAGTAGATTTGATTTTACCACCAAAAACCCGTAAAGCGATGATACCGATGATTAAAACTACACAGCGATGCATGACGCTGCGTTCAAGTCATGTCGTACAGATGACCACCGAGCGGGAAAACCGTTACCGCCATTGTCATAGTTGTATCCTCCGGTTAAAAACATCATATTTAGGGGATTCAGGAAAGTTACATATCCCACATTAAAAAATAACTGCATATGTGTGAACAAAGCTACTACAGATGGCAATTACATCTAAATACAACTCAATATTAACATGAATGCATAAAGATTTAGCTAATTAATATACATTATTTAATATACGCAATATACGTTTGTCTATGGATTCACTTGTTAACAATATTCAAATAAACAGCGGTGTAAGAAGTACACAGATTCTTTACTTAAGTAAAAGTATGTAAAAATACTCCATTACAAGTAAAAGTCCTGTATAAAAATCCTACTAGAGTAAAAGTACGTAAGTATTATGAGCTTGATGTAGTTAAAGTATTGCAATAAAAGTAGTGGTTTGGTCCCTCTGACTGATATATTATTATATATGACATCATTAGATTATTAATACTGAAGCATCAGTGTTAGAGCAGCATGTTACTGTTGTAGCTTTATATACAGTTAGCTAGTTTAGTCCACTGGTTCCCAACCTAGGGGTCGGGCCCTTCCAAAGGGTCAGCAGATAAATCTGAGGGGTCGTGAGATGATTAATGGGAGAGGAAAGAAGAAAAAACAAAGTTCTGATACACAAATCTGTTTTCAGTTTTTGGACTTTTTCTCTAATCTTTGATTTTTGGTTAAATATTGGATCATTTGAACATTTATTGAAATGAAAGCATGTGAGAAGTTTAGAGGGAAAAATCACTATTTGGTGGAGCTGTTAACAACTCATAGACATGTGAAATGTGACCCCGACTACACACTGCTTTTTGTAAGACGTCAAAAGCCAAAAAGGTTGGAAACCACTGGTTTCATCTTTAACAATGTGTTGTATTTTAAAAGCTTGTTATATTATCCATTGTGTCAAATCTTCATCTGAAAAGTAACTAAAGCTGTCAAATAAATGTAGTGGAGTAGAAAGTAAATATTTCCCTCTGAAATGTAGTGGAGTGGAAGTATAATGTAGCATCAAATGGAAATACTCAAGTAAAGTACAAGTACTTCAAAATTGTACTTTGATACAGTACTTGAGTATATATATTCAGTTACTTTTCATCACTGCAAATAAGTAACACGATAAAAAAAAGCTAATTCAGGATTGTTTTGCCACTATTATCTGGTGTGATTGTCTTTCTCCCGACATGACAGTGAATGCAGCATTTGCAGCTATCGTCACTTCCTGAAAACCGTTTTCCTGTCAGACATGGCGGCGACCTTGTGTGCAAAATTACTACCGAAACAGGGTAATGTTGAGTCAATACTACCTTTCTAACATAAACTATCTGTCTGTAGTGAATTATTATTTAGTTTCATGTTTTCTGGAGCCAGTCAACGCTCGCAGTATTAATTATAATGTGTCAGTTAAACTGTTAAACTCAGCTAATGTTAGCAGAGCCGGTTTTCATTCACAGCC
The DNA here is from genome assembly GCF_963924715.1 of Thunnus thynnus. Classification (NCBI taxonomy): domain Eukaryota; kingdom Metazoa; phylum Chordata; class Actinopteri; order Scombriformes; family Scombridae; genus Thunnus; species Thunnus thynnus. Next base: position 5,359,898 of record NC_089536.1, on the reverse strand, counting down.
AGTGGAGCTGCTATCGGCAGATGTTTAACATGTGTTTGTTGGTGTTTGTGTGTTTTCAGGATGGCTTCCCCTCACACAGAGTGTCCGGCACGGCTCCAAGGCTGTGACTCGCCACAAGAAGCCTATGCACATCCTGAAACAGAAGCTCCTGGCTGTCACTCAGTACATCCCTCCTACACGGGTGGTTCCTCCAGGAGCCTATCCATTAGACACCAACAAAGGCCCAATAAAGGTAACATTCATCCCCTTTTTCTCATCATTTCACTAAATATGAAGGGTCAAGAGCCAGAATATAGCGATGCTGAAGTCAGCTTACGATTCAGAGTTAAGGGGAAAGTTAAAGGGGACCTATTATGCTCATTTCCAGCTCTATATTTTCATTCTGGGACTCCACTAGAGTCGCTTTGCATGATTCACAGTTCAAAAAAATCCTTATTTATCTCATACTGGCTCTTTATGCAGCACCTCAGTTCAGCCTCTGTCTGAAACAGGCCGTTTTACCTCCTGTCTCTTTAAAGCTGGAGTGCAGGACTTTTGTCTCCCCCTTCTGGCAGTGAGAGTAATTACAAAAACACTGTTGACACGTGCTTACGTCACAGGCTCCTCCGTACTCTGTCGCTACTGTTGCGGCTTTACAGTGGCAGATAAATTAATTAAAGGGCAAAATCTCACAAGTACCTTGATATAGATTATGTACCAGAAATACTGTTCTAATTATCAAACTTTATGCCTTTTGCACTGTATTGTTTGCTAGTCTAGAATAGATATCTCACATGTTAGATTATCAGACATTAACCTGTAATTTCACCAGGATTTACACACTACAGCTGTTCATTCTCTCCGTATAAGTCAGTCAGTGGAATAATTTGCTTGGAGAAAGTATATATATGTAGAAGGGTCACATTAATTCTTTTTTGGTACTGACTAAAATGTGTCTGTTGCACTAAATATCAAAACCTGTCAAGTACTGACAGCTTTTACACTTTATTAGAGAATTTGAGGGAAAAATCACCTGATGATGTGAGTCAGGTGTGTTTTTCCTATAAGATTTATTGATTATTTTGTCTTCAGATTGGCAGATTGCTCTTTTGGTGCTTATATACAGTACATACGCAGGCCTGTTGTCATTTGCTGAGTGAAATGACTGATAAAGGTCACTAGACTGAAACGTATAGCTGTCAATTAAATTTGCAGTAAGTGCTGACTGTGTGTGGGTGTTTTGAACTATTGCTGGATCCCCGTCACACTTTTCTGTTTAAGTACTGAAAGTTGGTGTTAAATGACTAGTTAGATTTGTATTCTTTATATGAATTTCTTATTTAAACCATTCCTCGAAGAAAGGTGTAGCAAAAATGTCGAAAAACCCCAAATGAAACCAGCTCAGTCCTCACCAGAACTATATAAACACTGTGGGTGATGTTATAGGTAAAAGTAGGGAATAAATACTAATGTTTTACTGAAATCTGCTTCAAACTCTTCTCTGTCCTTCTATCAGGAGAGCGATTTGGTTTTACTCATGAAGAAGGATTTGAAGAACGTGTTCCAGGACTGTAAGATGGTCGCTGTGGTTCAGAACAACGCCAGCAGCGCTGAGGACATGATGATCCTGAAGCACAGACTTCATAAACATAACATCACCGTCAAGTTCTTCCCCAACCAGGTAAAAACTGATACGAAACAACATCCATCATCCAGAGGTTTTAATTTGAGCAGCACAAAACCGTTTTAACTACTGAGGAGCCTTAAAACTGTTTGTGGGAAAAACGAGGAACATAAAGTTTCAAAGTAAAATGTTAAAACAGACAGTGACGGTTCCCAGATATTGTTTTATATGCAAACATTCTGTTTTTTAATTTATTTTGGAATATTATAATTGATTTATTTGTGAAATCCATACTTTTTCTCATCAACTCTGCAGCTTTGAAACTACTGCACATGAGTAAAATAACCATTAATCAAAGGTTGAGAAGAGTTTGACTGAGATCTGCAGTGTTTCCCTAAATATTCATTTTTTTTAGCACATGTTCCTTTGTGGGATCATCAAAGGTTAATCTGATCTTCAACCGTGCTCGTTTCCAGGTGATACGGTCGTTCCTGCTGGAGAGTGTTTACTCCAACATGGCTCCTCTGTTCATCGGTCCAACGGTTCTGTTCGTGTGTAAAGAGGCGAAGGCGAAGGAGATGCTGTCGACTTTGAGATCCAGCCCACAGATGACGCTCCTCGGTATGTTTTTATCTCTAACTTATGCGAGCAAAGAGGAACTTTAAGAATGCAGAATCATAATTTACGTGTGCTGCAAACAAAGATTGCGCAAACGCGGTGAGAGACTTCCTGAACGTATAAACTGAGAATCACCAAAGGCCAAGAAGCAGTTGATAAGACTGTTGTGTAACCTTCCGTTTATTAATCGGATGATTATTATCTTAATTAACTGATAACTTGTTTAGTTTATAAAATACAAATAAATGTCTGTTTTTCTAGAGAGCACATGATGAGATCTTTCCTACCAGCTTTCCAAATTACAAAGAGAAAGACATTCAGTTTACCATGATATAAAAAAGGAAAATATTTATTCTCAAAAAACCCAGCAGAACTGGAGACTTCGTTGCTCCTGTTCTGTGTGTTTGCAGAGGAAAATAATCAGTTTAAGTGGTCAAACTAAATGTTTTTGAAAGTTACAGCTTAAGTTAGAGAATTATTGTCATCTCTGATTATCAGTAAGGAAAATTTGGTTTCATAAAATCATTAAAAGACTCTGAAGAGGAAAGAAATCCTCTTCATAAGATTATTTGCATCTCACAACATTGTTTCGATATTACATCTTCATAAGTAGAGACACTGATAAAGATGTAATAATGATTCTTTTGTTTTTTCCTTTGTAAACGGTGTGTGGATCTAATCTGCTGCCATGTAATCTACTCAGATAACAATCATCACTGCGTAGGACAGAATAAAGGTGAAACAATGGTTTTGTTTCATAACATCACCTCATTGGTGACGCAGCTACTAAACGAGTAAACTGGTAATATACACTTGTTTAGTGGTTGCAACTTGTTTGCCTGAAAGAACAGTTTTATTGCAGCTGTGACACATAAATAAATCATATATTTAGCTATAAATTATGTCCATTGTTACAAATATTTATCTGAGGTCACCAGAACTCAAATTTATATCATCAGACTTCTTGTTTTATCTGACCAACATTCATAAATCCCAAAGTAATTTAATATCAATGCAGAAGTTGGATCAGTCCATTATTTCCCTGCAGAGCAGCTGTGATGTGATGATGTTCACGAGCTTCTTCTTTACCAGACTGCGATGAAAGCAGCTCCCTCATCACCTCTCTTCTCATGTCTCAACAGGCGCCTGCATAGACAACACGCTGCTGAGTGCTCAGGGCGTGGTGAGCTACTCCAAACTGCCGTCGGTGTCCGTCGTCAGGGGCGAGCTGGTGAGCGGGCTGACGATGCTGACCTCGCGCACGGCCGCCATGCTGCAGCGACACCCGGCCCACCTGTCGGCGCTGCTGCAGCAGTACGTCAAACAGCAGAGCGCCGAGGAGGCTCCTAAAGCGGAGGAGGCCACGTAGAGCTTCAGAAGAACTCACTGGGACTTGTTACCTCGCTGATTAGCAGCCGCCTGGGAAAGATGCGGGACCGTGGGAGTTTGCACACTTGAAAATTTATTTCAGCACCAAAATTCACATGGAGGTTCAGCTTTTTAAGATTGGAGAAAGTTGTTGAGTGGAGCAGTTTAATTGGCACTAAATTCCTCTGAATCTAACCAGTGTGCCTGTAGAAGCGCCGCGGCTCTTGTTGAACGAAGGAGTCTGGACTGGTTTCAGTGCACCTCAGCCTCTCGGTGGACGTTTTGAACGGACTGTGCTGTAAAAACATCAGCGATTCCTTTATTTAAGGTTATTGTCATACATAAATAAATCATGTCAACACACAAATTATTTACTCTCAATGGATTTTGTGACTGTTTAATGAGTCTCACGTTCACTTATTGCAGGATGTTGATGTTTATTAAGGGCATTGTGTGGTAAGAAATGGATTAAAAAGTCAAGTATTTAATTGGTAACTTCAGTTTAATTCATAATCTGTAAATGCATTCTGATTGAGACGTGTACAGTACAGTACCAGCTGGTGTGGCGGCATTGTTGTAAGGCCTTAAGTAGCATCATGAAAACCACTCCAGCCAAAATAAACACAAGTGGTCACATATCCTGACACGTTAATCTGCAGATTACAGTATGTTAATCTGGGTCAGTTAGTCTATTATGGCCTGCTTTTCTGGGAGAGACAGACATTACTCACTTCAGCACCTCACTCCTCCGCAAAAGGAATGATTGTCACAGTTTCAAAAACAAATTTTACAACATGAACTCTCTTTTAGGGGAAATTTGGTGCATATTATTACTATTATCAGGTTAGAATAATTACCACATGTCTGAAGATCATTTAATTTTGATATATTCAGCAAAAAACATAAACAGTAGTCGAGGAAGCTCCATTTGCCATGTTTACTGTGTGTGATGTTGAATTAAAATGAGCAACTGCAGTGCATGACAAACAGAAATCACATGTTTCAGTAAATATTAATCTCACATGTTGCTATTTAAACACCACATCCACTAAATTCCACCACCTGCTAGTGTGATGAAGCCTCATCTACCTCTCCTGCGACCCTGTTTTAAAGCTTCAACACGAGTAAACTAGATGTGCAGAGTGATTGGAGGTTGGCTAGATTTACCCTCCACTACATCCCTGCTAGACACTCAGTGTAATTCCAGTTAATGCGGATAATGCCCAGGACACATTGCGCACGGCGCGCTGCCTGCGGCGCGCAGCTCTCCTTGGATTTGGAGGCTGGTCGTGTCACCCGACGACAGAGAGGGCACGGCCGCAGAGATTATGTGGTCAGAATAAATGATCATCTGTGGATGTAACATGTAGGTTTGACTTCTTTATTTTAAATTTATTTATTTAACTGAACGCGCCTCGATGGAAAAACAATTTGTTCGTCGAGATGGTGATTTCACTCAGATTCTTCAACACCAAACGACACTTTTGTTGGATTTACAAGGTGCGTTTGACCGCGATACATGATGAGAGTCGGAGGTGAATTTCAGGTGAGTTTTTTTGTGTGTGTTTGAATAATTATCTCTGAAAACATGACTGAAATGTGAAACTTTTGATTAAATTCTGATGGAAACAATCGAACAAAACCATTAGAATATTAATATAATTTAGATATGACATCTAATACGCAGTAATCCCTGTAGTGAATGCGCTGTGGCCACCTGTTCATGATGTTAAAATATATAAAAAACAAAAACGTTTGGTTGAATTTGTCAGGACTTCCTCTTCACTGAGTGCTGGAACACTGACATCTTAATGGGCTTTAGATTAGAGCCTGTGCGGCCCTGAATAGTTCACAAGAGCCCAAAAGGTCTTCAAGTGACCCCCAACTCACCGTCACCAAGGACGTGAATCAACCAGGCTGCTAATAATGAACCATTCACACTAAAATACATCAGTTTAGCTGTTTCCTGTTTGTGCTTTGCCAGTTAATTGACTCTCAGTCACAAACTTTTACTGCTGTTGGAAGGACATGTGTTTCCATCCAGGTGGTGACAGATTATAAACATTTTCTCACTTCTTATTTTCATTTATTAAACATATTTGTGCTTTTATTTAGTAAATAAATAATCTGGAGATTCTTCGCTTAAAATGTTTGTACTGCAATAAAGTTGACAAATAATAGTGAGACTCATTAAATGTGTTCTCTTCCACTGATGGCAGAGTTTCTGTGTTTTTAGTCATATTTTTTATACCAGAAAAGAGATTTTAACCGCCATAATCTCTATATCTTAACTCCATCCTCTGGCATGATGCAGTTTTTTGGCGGTTGCCAATAAGGCTACCTTCAGCTTGTTTTGTTGGCTACCATTTCCTCATGATGCCCTCTTGACGTCATTTAATCTGTGTGCATGTTATCTCTTTTCTTCTGGGTCAAACATGAGGGCGAATGACTCTCTGACCAAGAATTATTTGTCTGTTTTGAACAGTCCAGTAAACGCCGCCTTGCATTTTCAAATTATTATTTGGAGTGGGATTGTTCTTCATGCTGTAAATAAGAGATTTGCAAAAAAAAAAAAAGAGTTGCATGGACCTGTTTTCTGTGCAGAAGCTTTGCATGAAGCACTCTCAGTTAGAAACTTGTGGAACTTTCTTCCATTAAATCAGATCAAAAACCATTTTCTTACTCGTAGAATCTTTCCTACCTTGAGTAAGCGAGCTCAGAAACTTGCAAATCCTTTCATCCTGTTTCCATCACTGAGGTCAGTCACTCTCCTCCTCCTCCTCCTCCAGGCTCTTACATAACATAACAGCAAGCCGGGCTGGTTCTGCCCAGATTTAAAGAGATGTTGGTTTGACCTATATTCTCATTGTTTCACAGGTTACATCTCCACACAGTCTGAATCTGTTCCATAGTATTATAAATACAGAAACTCTGTGGGGCAGCGGAAACAAATTAAATGCTGCAAATGCACAAATGTGGTTTGTTTCCTTCATGCAAATAAAACTTTGGTCACTATCTGATAAACATGTTCTGCTACAGGCCTCAATGGAAGAATTAAGTTTTAATTAGTCAGAAGAAATAGTTTGTTTTTCCTGCTTTTACTGCAAAAACACCTTTTGACATTAATTCTGAATCACCTCAATTGCAAAGATTGAGATTTCAAGGTTTCATAGGACTAAAGCTGCAACAATTAGTCGACTTATCAATTAGTTGATTGTCAGAAAATTAATCAGCAACTATTTTGATAATCGGATAATCATTTTAGTCATTTTTTTAAAGGATATTTGCCAAAAAATCGTTCGTTGCAGCTTCTCAAATGTGAAGATTTTAAGCTTTTTTGTGTCACACATGATAGTAAACAGAATATCTTTGGATCTTGTGCTCTAAGAAGTTACATTTTTCACTATTTTCTGACATTTTCTGACACAAACGTCAGTCATAAATAATGATCAGATTAATCGTTAATGAAAATAGTCGCAGCCCTACGTAGGACGGGTGTGTGTTTGTGTCAGCGCTCTCTGCCTTGTGATCGTTTTGTCCAAGTGACAAGTTGCTAAAAACATCCCTTGAAAAACCAATTAAGCAAAGGTCAGTAATCCTCTCCTACCAGGTGGTATCAGCCACGGTGCCACAAACTGTAGCCGTTATACCAGCATGTGCAAATCATGCTGTACAGGATCCTCTGGGATTCTGTCAAAATTTTGTATTGCAATTTTGTTCTGAAGCGGGAATATTTGTTAATTCAGTGACATTATACATTATACTGTAAACCTGGTCAAACAAAGATCCATATATTCACTAAATGAATCAATACTTAAGCATGAAAAGGAAGGATATTTACAATATTTCCAAACTTTTCTTACAAATGTGTTGAATATTTTTCTGTTTAAATGAACGGGGGGGACAAAATAACAGGAAATCATCATCACAGCAGCAACCGCATTACAAAGTGCATTATGTTCTCATTATTATCAACATCTTTCTGTCACAGTCTGATAAAAAAATACACATCATACTGCTCAGAGATAGTGGATTGGAACATATTGTGCACTGAATAAAGGTTTTTAAGCACCTCCACCCATGTCGAGAAGATGAACAGATAATTCAGTGACTCAAAAACCACGAGAATGACAAGAGACTCTGTATCTTAGTAGGTTGTTCCTCTTTTTAACTTGAGCACGTTGTTAAGAATCAGCTTATCATTTTCATAATTCATCATCATTAGTTGCTTACTTTTATTACAGGGGTCACATCAGACTATAAAGCCAGAGTTGCTCAAGTAAGATGATCTGTAAACAACCAATTTAGCCTCATTAATTTGGGGATATACTGTTTATATTTCCACATATTCTCATATCTGTTGTCTGAATCTTTTTACACATTTGGCAGTCAGGTTAAATTTATTGATGTTGTTGATAAAAGGGCTTTACAGAGACAGATAAACACAATTAAATTAAGACACAGACATGATTATGAGTAGTAAAGGTAAAATAAATAAAACTAGGATGAAATCCTACAAAAACATGACAGCATTGTACAAAAAACAAATAAATAATAGAAAAATATGAAATGGTTTGATAATACAAGGTTTATTTTGTTTAGTTCAGTTCTATAAGGTGATTTGCTGTTTGTCTTTAAGTCAAGGTTGTTTCTTTTCATTATAATAAAAACCACAATGAAGGTTATTATCAAATTCAGTGGTATTTTGTGTTGTTTTTGTACAGAGAAGCTCTTCTAAAAAATAAAAAACAGACTCTTCAAACTGAGAAATGTAAAGAAAATCTGACTGTTATGGATTCAATTTACTACCTTTTAGTTCATTGGCTTTATCACTAGTTGAGTTAACTTAACTCAGTGAGTTTTACAGTGTGGGTGACTTTAGGATCCAGACTGATCTATATGAGGATCCGGGATATATGCAGAGTATCCAGGTAGCATTTACGGCGTCACAGGCTTGGCCCGAGGGCTCAGCTCTTACCTCAGTTAGGTAACTGGATTACACAGAGTCCGACCTCGTCTCCTGCTTCTGTTGAAAGCTGAACACTTTCACTCTCTCGCTCGCTCGTGCAGCTCTGTCTGTCTTGCTCTCCTGTGTCATCATACGGCTCCTCATAAGGGACAATATCAAACAGCAAGTACAAGATTTCAGAGCTGAGTTTCTGCAAAATGTTGATAATCGCAGATGTGGTTTATTTGAAAGATTTACTACAACAGCACACAGTTCTCTCAGAGTTCCTCAGAGATTATTTACCAATTAATTGATTCATCAATTAATTGATAATCAAGTTATTTATCACCTTCTCAAATATTGAAATATGAGGATTTCTTTGTTTTTATATATATATATATATATATATATACTTGAAAAATGAATATCTTTGTTGAGAAAACTATCTCACCACAAGGTCCATTCAATAGCTATTCTGGAGCTTTTGATCATATCGCCTGATCTTCATCAACAGATCAAGTTTGCCCATTTGTTCGTGATTGTAGATACTAAAATCTCCTTTTTTGGAACTGTTTGCTAGCAAAACAAGCAATTTTATGACAACAACTTTTTTCTGACATTTTGTAGACAAACAATTAATCAATGAGTTGAATAATTAATACATAAATTGAAATGCTAAAAATAATCATTACATGCGGTCATACCTCAGAAATCTTCACATTTCTCTTTACATTCTTGAAAATGCATCTGGGAAAACTACTTTGATGTGTGTTCCTATTTGTTGTAATACAGACCGGAGGCGTAATATTAATTATTATATAATAAAATAA